>NC_139012.1:24841306-25441306 GCF_964374135.1 Grampus griseus
TAAGTTCTATATCTTAGCTTATGTTACTATACACAATAACCTTAAATTTTTGCTTCAGTAACATCCTGTTTGATTATTATTTTTATTCGTTACTTATAGATTTGTAGTAGCTCTAATTTTTATTCTATCATTTATCTTCTTTTTAAATTAATATAATGATGATTCTTTCTATAGATGGCACCTGTCAGTGTTTTTCAAAATGAGGTCAACTCCTCTCAGTAACTTTACAATATATCACTATGATTCGGGTTCCTCCATTATATTCAAATGTAGAGAACAAGATGACTTTGTAACCTTGATTCCCTGGGAACACTGCCAAAAATCAGATTTTGTGCTACATTAATGTAATGGAGAAAGACTCACTCTTGAATTGCACTTATGTTCTATTGGATTAAAAGAAACCTCACTATAACCTTGACTAGTCATTAAGTATAAAGCCCTGATTAAGGCAAAATTAAATGGTACACATAATATTTCAGACATTATGATAAACAGTAATATTATAACAAATATTATAACTATAATATTAGGTGATAAACAGATATTATAAGAAGTTCAATATTAATTCATATACACATACACCAAATCTGTATTAAGTTCTTACTGTACGCTGTGTCCTCTTCTAGTTACACCTCTAGGAAAATCAGCAAGAGCAAAAACAGGTGAGGTCACTCCCTCGTGGAATTTTTTCTTTATTTGGGAAAGGCATACAATAGACCATTACTTAAATAAACACAAAAATATCAAGTGTTGGCAAGTACTTTGATGAAAGATAGATACTGCATTACAGTGAGTTTTGCATGAAGCATACTCAGAAGAGGTGATGTTATGTGCTGAATTGTGTTCTCCAAAAAGATATGTTGAAGCTCTAACCCCTGCATCATGTGGTCTTTTTGAAAAGAGGGTCTTTGAAGATGTAAACAAGCTAAGATGAGATCATTAGGGTCTTAATCCAATATGACTAATATCCTTATAACAAAAGGAAAATTTACCCAGCGACAAAGAGGGAGAATGCCATGTGGAGACAGAGGCCATTATAGTGATGCATCTACAAAGTGCAGAATAGATTCTCCTGTCCATCACCAGAAGCTGGAAGAGAGGCAGGGGATAGAGTCTTTCTCATAGCCCTCAAAGGAACCAATTCTTGCCAGCACCTTGATTTTGAACTTCTAGAATCCAGAACTGTGAAACAATAAATTGCTGTTATTTTAAGCCACCCAGTTTGTGGTACTTTATTACAGTAGCTTACAGGGAACTAATACACTTGATATCTAAGTTGAGACCTGAATTATGGCATAAATCCACTGTATGGAGAATTAGGGAAGATAATTTGGAGTAGAAGTGTTACATATTGGAAAGACGTAAGTGCAAACAAGCCCTCTTATGCATAAGAAGCAGAAAGAAGGTGTGTACGGCTGTAACATAAAAATATAAAGCAGAGAGTTTGTTGTAGGAAGTGATATGGAATAAATAGGAGGAAAACAAATCATGTTTTCCAATTAAGGAGTTCAGATTTTATTATAAGTAAATGAAAAAGTTATTTGAAGATTTTAATAATAATTAAATATAATCAGAAAGGAAATTCGTATTTCAAAAAGAAATTCTCCATTCTGTAGAATGGATAGTGGGGAGAGGGGGTGGACAAGATGGAAACATGCAGAGCAGTTAGGGATACAGTCCAATGATCCAGGGGCTTAAACTGTAAATTTGGGTGATTTTTGTTAGGCTGATAATTGCTGAATATGGAGAAGAGTAAAAGATTTTTGATATGTTGGTAGAATCACTGGTGGAGAGTATGTGTGGAATGAAAAGATAAAGAATCAAAGCTAACTCGTAGGTTGTTGGCTTGAGATCCTGTGTTGTCGATATCATTTCCTGATATCAGGGAAATCAGAAGGGAACAGTTAGTTACAGGTAGCACGAATTCAATCATGACATTCCAGCTCCATTAGTTATACATTTTAAAATGTTAAATTTACTGTTTAGATACATGGGTTTTGAATTCAGAAGAGATGTTGGGTCTGAAGATATGCATTTTGGAGTAATCAACATAAAGTGGGGGACTTCCCTGGTGGCACAGTGGTTAGGAATACACCTGCCAATGCAGGAGACACGGGTTTGATCCCTGGTCCAGGAAGATCCCACATGCTGCGGAGCAACCAAGCCTGTGCACCACAACTACTGAGCCTGCGCTCTAAAGCCCACGAGACACAACTACTGATCCTGCGTGTCACAGCTGCTGAAGCCCATGCGCCTAGAGCCCATGCTCCACAACAAGAGAAACCACTGCAATGAGAAGCCTGCACACTGCAACGAAGAGTAGCCCCCGTGCGCCGCAACTAGAGAAAGCCTGCGCACAGCAACGAAGACCCAACGCAGCCAAAAATAAATAAATTAAATAAATTAAAAAACAAAACAAAACTAAAGTTGGTATTTAAGGCTGCAAACCTGGATATAAGATAACCTTCATTAGGGGGATATATTCCCATGAATTACCCCAGAGGCTGCAATTTTTCAAGACTGGGTAGGATATAGAACACACAAGGATATTGATAAAGAATCAACAAAGTAGAAGTGGAAGAAAATTCCAGAATTGATGCAGAAATGTGGAACAGAAAATGCAAACGAGGTCACAGGAAAGGATTACTCTAGAGACAAAGTTCTAGCATGAAAGAATGGGTAGGAGTTAGCTACTGAAATGAATTAAAGACAATTTCAGGCAGAAGGATAAGCATGTCCAAATTCCTGAGGGGAAAGGAGTACATAATACATAAGAATAAGGACAAGGATATAATCAGGCAGCAGATCAATTTTGCTTAGTAAAATTCATATTATGCATATTGGATTTCATCCTAGGGGGCATGGGATGACTTCAAATTGTTTAGGTCAGGAGACTATACCACATTAAAATATCATTTCATGTGTGGAGTAAAGAATAGCTTTGAGGGCATTAGTAAGCCCCTACCATGCGTCATTTATGTTTCTTTGGTCATTAGCTTAATAATAAACACCTCAACTATGAACCACAATGAAAATCACCATATGGTTCAGTTACCTGGAGCAGTCTTGGTTTATTACCCTGTGTTTTGACATGGTTATTAAATGTAAACCTTTTCATCCTCAAAAAGTTCCGGGTCAGTGATAATGCTACTATGTGTTCAACAACTGCTGGGGAGGAACAGGTCTTAATTTACAGCATTAGCTGATTTTCATGGTGAAAATACTACTATCATGGTGACCAATTTCAAGCTGTTTTTAACAATCAGCTCATCCAAGCCAATAAAAGCCAGTTCCAGAGCAACACTGGTTCTGTTTCCGATAACTTACTATTTATTATTAGTAGTCTTTCACTTTCAAATTAGTGCCAGTTTTGATTATAAATCAGTTACCTTGCCTAAAATGGAAGGGTGTTATTGGAAATAAATCAGTATTAATATATTAAGTGAATGTTAACTTGTGTCATGCTTTGTAAATGGAATCAAATTATATTACACAAAGAAATGAAGTATGGGATAAAGCATTCAATGTAAATGATCCTCCTAGAATAAAAAATTTAATTTATTAGCTCAATTTTATAGTTGATATATAGTTCTTTATTAGATAATGACTTATGTAGATCCCATCATAATCATAAATGTTATTTTTGAAGACATTTTCTACTTATATTAAAGCATTTATATATAATCTTTACAAACATCCCCTAAAGTTTACTTTGGAATATTTTAAAACAAATATAAAATCTTTGTTTATAAATTTTTGTTGACAAATCAAATGGCTTATATTATTTGATAAAATTGCTAATGAACTGCTTAGTAAACCTTGAAACAATAGAAATGTCTCCTGTCAGATTATTATAATAGGAGTTTTAGTTAGAGGCCAGCAATTCCTTTAAGTACTAGGGGACTGAAAAAATATAATAAATGATTTATAATTAGAATTATTAAGAAAAATAATTCAACATTTATGAAATAGGCTGCAACAACATCACCAAGTAACATTAGATAATTGACCTAAGTGAATAATTTATCTTTCATATAATACAATTCCTTATGTGTCAAGTACCCCTTTGGTCTGATATACATTTTGAAAACATATTTTTATGAATTTTCAATGTTAAAAAATGTAAAATGTCAGTAGTACTGGCTAACCAGGCGCAATTCATAAAACTCTGTTTTAATCATGATATTTGTCAAATAAAAATGGAAATTAGGACTAATTTAGAAAAAAACATGGTAATGGTTTTCAAAATTCTAAAGCAATTCATACGTAGGTATAATAGCAAATTGTGTTAGAGATGTTTATTTGAAAATCTTTTCTGAGAAATATCAGAAAAAAGCCTAAAACTTCTGTTGTGCATGTAGCACCCATCATTTTCTGCAGTTCATCCAGGATCTGAGTTATAAATGGTTCTTGCAAATGTCAGCCCGGATTTTCCATATTAAGGAGAATGTTCAAGGGTATCCTATGGGGGAAGGAGAGTTTGGTTTTAGTGAGTCAATCTCTCTTTCTGTTTGGTGTACTCTAGCTTCTCTGTTCTGAGTCTTAATGGTTATTGCTGGAAATGGTCTCACCTGGCACATTTCACTGAGATGGATCACTATTTTCTCACAGAAAAAGTTTTGTAACTGACAAATTATATAACTCATTGCAACATTTTCCTCATCTCAAAACCACAATCTGGATACAGTCTCTGTGTTGTTGTTGTTGTTTCATATAATTTTGTCTTGATTTAAGTAAATATAAGATGCAACAAAATTGTCACAGAGAAAAATGCCTATTTACACATCTAGAGAAAATACCCATACACCATTAAGTAGCACATTAAAAGATAGTCAAAAAATTCATGACTTCACTAATGTTAACAACATTGTTTCATTGTTAAAAACTTCATTATAAAAAAAAAAAAATAGGTGTTGGATATCTATAGTGTATTATCTTGAGTTGTTTTCTAAAAAAGATGGCAATGTGACTCAATACTTACAATCAAGGAGTTTATAATCTTATAGGGAACAAGACTTTAAAAAAGAATGTTAAAAGCCCATTTGGAAATGATGTCTTCCATATAGAAAGTAGTTCAGAAGAGTTGCCCCGTGTAGTGTAAACTCTGACAGTTGGTTTCTCCTTTTTTGTAATTCAAGTGCCTGACTTAAGCTTTGATTGCCAAGACATCTACTTCAAAGAAGGGTGGCTATCCCAAGTAAACACATTGCCAGCCACAGGAATAGATACAGAGCCAGACTGCCCCCTACCCTCGTGCTCCTTGGATAACTGACCCTTAGGGCTGCTACTTACTTCTTTTATTTTCCTCTTCTCTCCTTTAAATTCCCTCTATTATGTTTTAAATTCACCAAATAAAGAATCAGTCCTAGAAACCCTACACCCCATCCTTGACCCCCATAGAAGCAGAACCCCAGGCCCTTACTACCCACCCTCAACACTTGAGCTTGCTGTGTTGCCCCAGGTGTGTCATGTAATTTCCAGGACTTATAAATAGTAAACCTTCCCCCCACACCCAAAGTTTCCTGATGGTTCATAGTAAGAACCACATGGGCTGGTCCAGCCACATCATTCGTTGTAGATAGGCTGAGACAGACACACAACAACCCCTAAGATAAAGGAGAAAAAAAAAGAAAAAGTAAAAGTAGTTTATGTCTCCAAAAAAGTAATTGAGGTTACATCTTTCCAACTATTGTAAAATGTATACTTTGAGTAATGGAATCATTTGCATTTTTTAAATTCTCTATTCTTTGTTGATGAAACAGACTCAGTCTGGGAGTGTTTCATTGGGAGAATTCTCTTAGCAGTAGTAAAAAAAAAAAAAAAAAAGACATTTGCCTTCCTTCACCTGCCACCCCTCTCTCCCTGTTTCCTGCCTACAAAAGCCCAATTCCACCTATTTCCTGCCTTCACTAAGGCAGATTTACAGCAACTCCACATATAGTTACCACTAGTTAAAGAGGCCCCCCTTTCATATATCTCAAATTATCAATATTTCCTCACAGATACCAGTTAAATTGAGCCATTGCTAACACTCAAAAAAATCCTAACCTCATAGCACATATTAGTTCTAGATAACTAATTGCTGTGCAACTCTCATACTGTGTATTTTGAGAATCAGGTGTTACTTTTTATCTTTCCATCTTTTATTTGGAGAGCTCTGAAATCTGCAGACATTGGCTTGCTTTTTTGGTGAAGCAGCAACCTTTATCATACTAAATGCTCCTTCCATTTACAGAAACAAAGGAACAACTGATATGTCATCTAATTCTTCTTCATAATTTTATTTCAAATGATATGTTTTAACATTTTATTAAAATATAATTTTATTATATAAGGATATATGATATAGAAACATTCAAACAATTTATATGGATTCTATGGAAAGGAGGTGCAATAAATTCAGGTGATCATCTCAATAAATTTCTCCTCAATATTATGTATAATCTTATATAAGACCCATGTAAGTTTTTTGTCTAGGGTGGTTTTTGAAAATCTAACTATTCTAATGGCATTATGTTTCAAAGCATGTTTCAATGGTGAAGATTTGACAAATATCACTATTGCCATTATTCATTCAGCCAGACTCTGATCATAACCTAATATGAAAGGAGAAATTTTTCTAGACAACAAAGACATAGAGGATGGAAGTAAGATATATAAGTAGCTCTGATATCATCAGACAGGTTTTAGCTTGCCAGTTATTCAACTGAATTGCTATATGTGCTTGTGCAATGAATAAAACCTACTATTTGGCGTGTTCCTTTCTTTACAGGCTGAAGAAATATCTTATGAGTAAAGTACAAGAATTTTAGTCCATAGATTTTATGACATCTTTACAAGTATCAGGAACATTTTTTTTCCAATTTATTATTTCCCATTCATTAGCTGTATCCAGCTGTGTTTTGAGTTGGCAAGAAAGTGAACCCCGGACTATTAAAATGTTATACATTGCTTTTATCCACACAAGATTAAAGCCATTGTTGATGTTTTATTTCTCTTGTTCCCAAAGTGCTGTTGTTAAACGTGTGCTGTTCTTTGCTTCAAAGTTTTGCGTATTCTCAAACGGAAAGACTTATTCTTGAGATTATTGATCAGCAGTTCAATTCATTCAGTGTTTAGTACAAGTCAGGGATGAGAGACATAGTAAAAACAGATAAACTGACTAAGAGAAAAACAAGAAGGGAAGGAAGGAGAGAGAGAGAGAAGAGATACAGAAGTGTTCAACTGTAGTGGTTTAAAAATAGGTCACCAGATTCAGAAGGAATTAGCTTAGAATTTTTACCATGGAATTTTTAGATTTTGATATGGGTCAACTCTGATTTTTTTTACCAGCTTGGTATAATTCATTTTCCTACTTAACAGATCATTTTTGTATGTGATAATCAAATACATTAATCCATGTGAAGCACTAATCACAGTACCTGTCACAGAGCACATTGTTGATAAAGTTAGCTATTATTATAGCTAATAGCTACATGACTACAGAATACAAAATGGATGCAATAATGATATGCATCTAATGTGTAAAATTGTTACTGTTCCCTAGATTTAAATAAATAAGAATAAAATACGTGTGGATGGAGATTAATCAAAAATTTCTAGTTTAATGCAATATATGCCTAAGGGAGTTCTTGATATGTACTAGGCATGCTACTAGGCAGGTAGTCAGCAGTACACATAGATGGATTACTATTTAGTTTGGAAGAGAGAGAGAATTACAATTGATATATGCTAAAGTACTGTGATCAAGGTGTGAAAAAGATACCATGGAAGCACATAGGAAGAATGACTATGCTTAATATTGGCATTAGGAGGTGATTTCTCTGAGAAGATCCCTGAAGACTGAAAGAGTTGTTTGTACACACTTCTGTAGGGATGTAGGGAGTATTAGAGCAAAGAGAAGCCAAAGGATTCCAAATAACATGATCACATTTGCAAAGACCTAGATAGGTGTCAGAACATAGTATTTTAACCACTACAAGGAATTCATCACTAGATTCAGGGTAGAATAAAAAGGTGAGAACCAGAAAAAGTATTTTGCTTCCAATAAAATATTTCTGGTAAATCATCTGTATATTTCCATGAAAGTTATTTTCTATGGCATAAAATGCCTGCTTAATTTTCCACATTGCATCACTTTAGAACACTCCATTTTACTGGACTATATCTAGATTTTCTGATGATTCTTAATGGAGTATATTATACAGTAAATAGTTTATTACTTCCCAAATGTCTTGCCAATGGGTATTTATTTGAAATGAAATTATATTTTGGAAACCACAACATATCATCCTTTAGACAGGATGAAATTTAGTAAAGTGTAGCTTAAATAACCAGCTTATTGTTATCATGAATATTGTTTGCAAGCTTTTGATTGAAATTATGTTATTTAAACCATATTTTTTCTTGGATGACTTATCCTACCCAGAGTTAGAATAAGGCTTATTTATGTAATTATAATTAACTGCACTCTGAATTGCAGATAGATCCCAATAGAAAAATCTGTCCTATATCCACTTTCTAGCTGATGTGCAGCTGCATCTGTGGTGATGGTGTTGCTGTCTCCCATTTTCACCCAAGTGCACACATAATTGAAAAACAAGATTTTAGTGTTTTATGGTACTGTATTAGGGGTAGCTCATCTTTAATATGTAGCCTTTCTACATTGCAGTAAGCATATGTTGATCAATATCCTTTAATAGAATAGTTACCCTGTGACAAAAAATACTGATTTCACAAAGAAAGATAACACAACTCTGAAAAGAGAACCTTTTTTTTGGAGTCTAATAGAGTCTTATTTTGATTTTATTTTTCCAACGAGGAGATTTCTGCAACAAATTTTTTCAGAAGCCACAAATTATGCACTGGTTAATGAATATTTCTCAGCATGTGTGCTAAGTATTATGAGACAATGACTAACATTATGAATAAAATAATCAATCATGCATGACTGAAAGCAACAACTACTAATCAACTTAAGCATTAAAAAGTCATCCTGATCTAAGGTAAATTTAATGGAATGAAAATCCAATACTTGTTTTTTCTGACAGATTAAAAGGAAAGGAAATGACCAATGCTATGAATTAGGGATATGTTTCTTACTGAAGGTGTAACAAACCAGGAAATATATGTGCATGTACATTTAGTTACCTATAAAATAAACATATATGCACTTCCTTTCTAAGAAATCTAAAATTTTCCATGTTTCCTCCACCATTTGAATCACAAATGAACAGACAGATCACATCACCCTTAAGCACAACTTTAAAATATATCAATACATAGAGCCAGAAAGAAATCGATGAAACATGTTTCAGCTTTTTTCCTGTTCCAATCTTCTGAGCCTCTGATTTCCATATTTATTTTTATCTTGTTTTACTCTATGTTTCTTTCCAAACTACTTCAAATAGATTTATCTTCTACTTGGGGCTAAAATATTAAAATATAGTGTTACATGTTTGAAGCTTTAATAAAAGTATCAATTGAAAAAATACTTATTTTGCAGTTAAAATAACTTACTTTTACAAAGACCTGAGCACATTAAAGCAACATTTACATTATTATATTATAATGTTATTACATTATTTCTTCATAATCTTCAAAATACATAGAGTAATAACCTAAATGTGCATGGTGTATATTAGAGAATGTATACCTAAAATCAATAAAACATCTGGGTTATAATTACTTCTTGATACATATTAGTGTCCATAGTTGTTATTATTTGTCAAATAATAATAGGAAGAAAACTAAAAATGTGAGTTTAAGAATGTGAAATTTAAATTCAAAGGAGAAAATAAAAGAAAAAAATGAAGTTTAGAAGATACACTTTAAAAATAAACTACAGGGCTTCCCTGGTGGCGCAGTGGTTGAGAGTCCGCCTGCTGATGCAGGGGGCACGGGTTCGTGCCCCGGTCTGGGAAGATTCCACATGCCGCGGAGTGGCTAGGCCCATGAGCCATGGCCGCTGAGCCTGCGCGTCTGGAGCCTGTGCTCCGCAACGGAAGCCACAACAGTGAGAGGCCCGCGTACCACAAAAAAAATAAAAATAAAAAATAAATAAATAAATTACATCGTAAACACCAAAGCCACATTTTTAACTAAAGAATTAATGTTAATTATGTAAATTATAAAGACTATATAATGGCTTAAATAAAATAAACAGAATAATTATGGCTAGGGAAAATATTGTGATAAGGTTTTTCTTGATTGTAAAAAAGATTTTAGAAAATTTGTCTTTGAACTTGAATTTTAATCTGTATCTTAAGAGCATACTCAGAGATACCATAGAGGAAAATGATATTCTGGAAATGCAAAAAAATAGAAAAAGAAACATGAAATAAGCCCCACACTTACCCCATCTCTCTACTTAGGGACAGTTTCCCAAATTTGACTCAGGGAGGTGAAGCCTAAAGAGAGCATGGTGGTACTGCTGGGCAGAGAAGGCAGAGAGCAGATTTCAAGGACAGTATTACTGGTGGAACTTGTAGGACAGTGCATCAGAAGGAGGGAGCTGTGTGTGGTGGGATTCCTGAAGGATCATTGACCAAGGGCTGCTGTCTTTACGCTCAGGGAGAAACTTCACAAAGCCAAACAGGACATATCTTCTACAGAATACAGTGGCCACATAGGGCCGGAGACTTTGGCATTCTGATTCATCTGAGAGGAGACACCTCAATAATACTGAAGTATTCTTTTGAGACTACAGGCAGATCACACCTTAAAACCATGGACCACATCACATGGTAAAATCTTCTCTAAACCCTCCTAAACAAAGACTAAATTTAAATTCCAAAATTGTCCAGAAAAGCTGCTGTACAGTTACTGCTTGTTAGAGAAAAACAAACAAACAAAAAACAAAAACACTTTAAAGAAAGAAAACATAATTCAAATCCAGGTATTAGAAATAGAGAAGAGTTTTAAGGAACTATTATAAATACATTTAAGGATATAGTAGAACAGATGGTCTTAAGAAGTGAAGATGAGGACTCACAGGAGAAAAATCAAAGTGGTAAAAGAGCCAAATGGAAAATCTGTAAGTGAAAAATACAATATTTTAAATGAAAATTTTATTGGATGTGTCTAGAAGATTAGTCACTGAAGAAGAAAAGATCAGTGAACATGGAGAATTTAGCAACAGAAATTATCCATACAGAGAGAAAAACAAGATTTGAAATAAAAAATGGTAGTTTTAGTGAGTTATGAGAAAATATCAGGGATTATAAGAAAGTCTCTAGTACGATAGTAGTTATGTATCTGGGATCATAGAAAGAAGGGAGAGAATAGGGTTTAAAAATTGAAGAAGCAGGGCTTCCCTGGTGGTGCAGTGGTTGAGAGTCCGCCTGCCGGTGCAGGGGACACGGGTTCGTGCCCTGGTCCGGGAAAGATCCCACATGCCGCGGAGTGGCTGGGCCCTTGAGCCATGGCCGCTGAGCCTGTGCATCCAGAGCCTGTGCTCTGCAATGGGAGAGGCCACAGCAGTGAGAGGCCCGCGTACCACAAAAAAAAAAATAAAGAAAAAAAAATTGAAGAAGCAGTGTTTTCAAATTTTCCAAATGTGTTGAAAATGAAAATGTAATTATGCAACCTTTAGACTAAACGCTAAACTATATAAAGATAATTATAGCAAAAAAAAAAATGGAAGAAGCAAGTTGAGTATTAAAAAATAGGTTAACTTTTTCCACTAACACAGAAGTAGAATTGCTGCATCATACAGTAGTTCTATTTTTAATTTTTTTTGAGGAACTTTCAAAGTTTTCCATAGTGGATGTTCCAGTTTACATTCCTACCAACAGTGTACAAGAGTTTCCTTTCTCCACCAGCACTTGTTGTCTCTTGTCTTTTTGATAATAGGTGTGAAGTGGTATGTCACTGTGGTTTTGATTTGTATTTCCCTCATAATTAGTAATGTTGAGCACCTTTTCATGTACTTGGTGGCCATTCATATGTCTTCTTTGGAAAAATGTCTATTCAAGGGCTTCGTCCATTTGGTTTTTTGCTGTTGAATTTAGGAGTTTCTTATGTATTTTGGATATTAACCTCTTATCAGATATATGGCTTGATTTTTCTTTTCTCCCATTCTGTAGGTTGCCTTTTCATTCTGTTGATTATTTCCTTTGCTGTGCAGAAGGTTTTTAGTTTGATATAGTCCCACTTTTGTATTTTTGCTTTTCTTGCATATGCTTTTGCTTTCATGTCCAAGAAATCATTGACAAGACTAATATCAAGAGCTTTTCCCCTATGTTTTCTTCTAGGATTTCTATAGTTTCAGGACTTGCATTTAAATATCCTTTTTCTGAGTTGATTTTTGTGTATGATGTAAGATAAGTGTCCAATTTCATTCTTTTGCAAGGGGACCTTCAGCTTTCTCAGCACTGTTTGTTGAAAGGCTATAATTTCTCCATTGTGTATTCTTGGCACCCTTGTTGAAGTTCAGTTGACTGTATATGTGTGGGTTTGTTTCTGGGATCCTTATTCTGTTCCATTGGCCTATCTGTCTTTATTGGTGTGCCATACTGTTTTGATTACTATATCTTTGGAATATATTTTGAAATCAGACAGTGTGATGCCTGCAGCTTTGTTCTTCCTTCTTGAGATTACTTTGGCTATTTGAGGTCTTTTGTTGTTCTATATGAATTTTAGGATTTTTTTTCTATTTCTGTAGAAAGTGCCATAGGGATTTTTATAGCAATAATACATATTCCCCCCTGCTCAACACATCTTAAAAATTAAGTTAAGCCAAAAAGAAAAATAGAGAAAATTGGAGAGTTTTTTTTAAAGCATATAAAACAATTTGAAAACAAATAGAAAAATGGTGGATGTAAACACAAACATACCAATAATTACATAAAATATAAGTGAACTTCATGATCCAATAAAAGGAAGTAATTATCGTATACTGGATAAAAAAGAGAATATAACTATATGCTATCTACAAGAAACACAGTGTGTGTGTGTGTGTATACACATACACATATATATACATACATATATATGTGTATGTGTATATATATATATATTCACAGATAGGTTAAAAGTAAAAGAGTAGAAAACTGTACCTTAAAATTTTAATCAAAAGAAAGCCTTCATGGCTCTTTTTAATTAAAAAACAAAAAGATTTTACCACAAGATAGAGCGATATTTCATAATGGTAAATGGGCCAGTTGAACAGGAAGAGACAACAATAATAAATGCATATGTGCCCCGTAAGAGAGCCTCAATATACATAAAGCAAACTCAGGCAGAACTAAAGAGAGAAAGATACAAATCCACAATCATTGTTAAGGATTTTATCATTTATCTCTGGGAAATTGAAATAAAACCTATACGCAAAAAACCAGAAAGGATATGATCTGAATAACTCTACCCATTGCTATGACTTAATTTGCATATACAGACCACTACACCTAAAACTGCTATTATAAAGTTTGTATTTAAATTGAACATGAACTAATTACCAAGATCATATGTTGGACCACAATATAAATATCAATACAATTGAAAATATTGAAATTTACAGAGTACTTTGTCTTACTACAGTAAAATTAAATCAGAAATCACCAATGTAAAATGTTTATATGTACAATAAATGTACAATCAATATATATGTAATTTCTTTCCCTTTGAAACTGCATTCCAGAATCCAGAAATCTGGAATGTTTTACTCTTTGGTAAATACATATACATATATATATATTATATATATATATATTATATATAATATATATATATCCTTTCTACTTATTAAAGACGACATACGTCAGGTAGAAAGAAGAAGCCTATTTTTGATGTAATAAAATATGGGTTTTTCTACATGTTTTTGATTTTTCAAAATTATTATATAGAGTTCAAGCATTAAATAGGCTTAAATACTTAAGATGTTGGTTTTCAGAGACTGAACTCTGGACCAGTAGGAGCACATCACCTGGGGACTCATTAGAAATGCAAATTCTTGGTACACATACTAAAAATATTGAATCAGAGACTCAGGAATTGGGACCTAGCAAATTGTGTTTTGTCAAGCTCTCCAAATAATTGTTTTACACACGTAAGTTTAAGAACCTTGGCTTTAAGGCATTTTAGTTTTTCCCTGTCAGAGATGCATACTCAATGTTGTCATGAATGGTAAAAGGTGATATTGATGCATTACTCTTTTCTGAACAATTCTTAAAAATGCAGATGAATGAAAAGACAGATTTATGGAAGTATACTTATCTCCAAATTCATCAAGTTGTATACATTAAACATATACAGTTTCTTGTATGTCAATCACATCTCAATAAAGTAGTTAAAAAAAAAAAAGCCAACCAACAAACAAACCAGAATAATTACTATTGAAACAGTCTCATCACGTTTCCAGCTTGGCAGTCTCCAGTAACTGAAGTGCAATAGCCATTAACTTCTCAGAAAAATCCTCCCCAAAATTGTGTTGTTTGGAAATCAAAAATATAACTTGAAAAATACTTCAAGTCTGTGTCTTCATGGAACTATTTGATCATTTGTTTAAAATTTAAAAAGCAAATAATTCAGCTAAAATATTAATTTCTCAAATGGTGCCTTTGATTGTTGTTTGAACTTTTTTGAACATTTGATTCAACTGACTCGTTAATCCAAACCAGTTGTATAGAAGTATTTTGGGATAACATAGCCACTATAATATAAAGAATGCCAACATTTTCAAATGCCCTCATTAAAATTCTAAGTTCATTCAGTTATTTTTTTTCTTTTGGTCTCATGAATTTATGAAGTTTAATTCAAACTCTGAATTTCTAAAGTCCAAACATCCATACTAATTAAAATTCAGTCACAACAGACAAGCTTAATTGGGACCAAAAAGCTCCAGAGAAAATTACAGTAGATTATTTCAAGTCTGAGTATTTCAAGGACTTCTTTGTTATGCCAGGATTCAGTTATTAAGATTTCTCTTGTCCTTTCACGATTTCCTCACAATGAATTTTACTTTCTAGGCAGTTTCATAAATGAGAAACTGTAATACCACTTATAGTTCTGAGAATAACTTAGTAATGATGAGCAAAATGCTTTGATTTATTTTGTGTTTTGTAGATGATAAGATGGAAATAAAAGAAAACCGTATGTTACTTATAAACATAGAGGCAGGATCATCTTACATATATAGGAATATTAGAGGCAAAAAGGTTTTTGACGGTTTCATTCTGTCAGCACAAACACTCATTTAAGCATTTTTTACAATATTCAGAATTAACTAAATTGTAAATTGGCAATCAGGAAAGACAAAAGTCAAAATGATAGATTTTAAATAATGTTTGTAAGTAGCTAATTTTGCTTCAAGTTAG
This sequence comes from Grampus griseus, assembly GCF_964374135.1. NCBI lineage: Eukaryota > Metazoa > Chordata > Mammalia > Artiodactyla > Delphinidae > Grampus > Grampus griseus. The sequence goes on from NC_139012.1 coordinate 24,856,621, forward strand.
GTGTATAAATATCTGAACCCTATAAAATAATGATACATATTTATATGTCAGTGTCTTAGGATAGGTAGGCCGTAATAATAAATACCCCAAAATGTCAAGGCCCAAGCACAATGGAAGTTTATTCCTCACTCATACAATCTGATGTAGCTGTCTTCATTGCTCCTTCACATAGTGAGTCAGAAGTCCACGTCCTTTAAATCATTTGTCTCTCTCATCCTCAAGGGGGTTGTTATTGCAAGAATCCAGCTGGAATAAAAAGAGAGACAGTCTGGAGAGGAAAACACTTGCTAAGCTTCGTCTGGAAATAGAACCCATCACTTATCTCATGCAACACTGTCTACAAGGTAGTCATATGGTTCTATCTAAATACAAGGGAGGTTGGGAAATGTAGAATTGCTGTAGGCTGAAGAAGAGAAAATGAATTTTGGGTGAACTGGTAACAGCTTTTGTTGCACTCAGTTACAAGTAATTTAGTATAAATTTAATGCTTCTCATAAAGCTTAACTCATAGAAGCAAACTGAAATGAGACTGTCATTGTTTAAATTTTACCCACAGCAGAACTTGCTGGATGGTCTAAGTGATGATAAATAGAGGATAAACTAAAATTTTACAAAATTCATCAAAATCATAAACCTGAAACATAGAATTGTCTGTGTGTTTGTGTATATGCTCATATGTGATGTCTACAATACTTAGCTATGGTAGATAAGGAAAAATTCTGGTTTTGTGTGTTTATGTGAATATAACTCAGATATTATCTTCAATAAGATGTGGTTATCTGCTTCCATTTCTTCACTTATCACTCGAGAATAGAAACAGTGTATTTGAAAAAGCATGAGATTCAAACATTCCAAATATGAAATCTTGGTTAAGCTGTTTGCTAAATTTATGGCTTACTAATTGTGTGACTTTGGGCAAGTTTGTTAATCCCTTTCAGATTTAGTCTCCACATTTTTAAAAGTGCAAACTTTCTACTTTGAAGATTTTGAGGATCACATGAGATAATGCATGACAACTATCTGACTCAGAAAAGACAAGCTATAAATAGTAACTGCTATTTTTATGCCTCTTCTATCTCCAGTCCTGATCTCTCTCTTGAACTTCTGGCCCATTTTTCCAACAGATTACTAAATATTTCTCTTCTTTATTTCCCTACTTTATTTTCCCACAGGCTAAAAGCATTGCTCCCTACTAATTGTCACCCAGATAAGTAGATTCTACCACTGAAATATATCTAGAATGTACCTCCACCTCCATCATAATTTCACTACTAGAGACTCATTATATCTCATGTATAATGTCTGAGTAGCAAAATAGACAGTGTCTGTCCTCATTCTGCTGTTCCAATGTGCTTTCCCTAAAAAAAAAATTATATATATATATATATTTTTTTTTCTAAGCTTTCCAAGGCACCTTGCAGCTTAAGTGAATTCTAAATCCTTTACCGTGATTTTCAAGACTCTAACAGAAACTCACCCTATCAGAAGTTTTTCAACTTCACTTTTTGTCATTCCTTTTGCCTGACCCATGCATATTACCTTAAACGATAGCTACACATTTGCTGCCAACAGCCATTGTTATCATTAGTCTATGCATCTGTTCATCCTGGAACATCTGCTTAAAATATATTTCCGTACTTTTTCTGCTTTGCCATGTTGTCTACTCTAAGGCTCCTTTAAGACTCAGTTGAAATTTAAATTCAGCAACTTAATTTCCCAGGACACCTCATGCCTTGCCAGAAAAGGCCAAAATTAGCCCCAAATTGAGGATAAATTTCAAGTTAGGGACACATTATTTGTTTTTCTCTCTTCCAGCTATTACTTTCCATTGCTGTAAAAGATCATTTTGCTGGAAATTATGCTTTGGCTTAGGATGTAGGCATATCTCTGAAGCTGCTAAATGAGAGAAACTCTCAGGTTGGAGTCCATATTTAGAATTATGAATCAACCAGATTTGGGGTTTTGGTTATTATACTATTAAACTTTTAGCATCAAATAGACCTGGGAATGGGTCAGTCATGGATTTGAAGAGAGTAAGATGATTGCAGTAATACAGCTAATGGTGGAAATTTCTGGGTCTCCTGTATATACTGCTCTCCAGTATGCAGAGACACTTTAAAAATCCACACAAATAACAAAAAAAGATGGAGAGGATGAAAAAACATAGATTATGCTGAGTATTATCAACTTGACTCTCAGACATATCCTGCAACTTTATATCAGTTAGCTATTTCTGCATAACAAATCACCCCAAAATTTAGGAACTTAAGGCAACTTTCATTTATTATTTCTCACAAGACTATATCTGGGTCGGGCAAAGCTAATCTTGCCTGGCCTTGCTGTATAATTGGGGTCAGCTGACAGATTGGCTGAGTGTTGGCTTGTCTCAGATGCCCTTGGCTGGGATTATTCAACTTGTATCTATGTAGTCTCATTCTTCAGAGGACTAACTTGGGCTTGTATTCATGGTATCGGAAGATTCTCAGAAAGAAATAAGAAACATGCCTATAGTTAACACTATTGTATTGTACCTTAAACATTCCTTAGGCAGGTAGATCTCATGTTAAGTGTTCTTACCACAATTAAAAACAACAACAACACAACAACAAAAACAACAACAAAAAACCACACATCATTTGCATCATATTCTATTGATCAAAGCAAATCACAAGATCAGCCCGGATTCAAGGATTGGAGTACTGGATTCAGCATCTTGAAGGGAAGAGCTGCAAAGTTATCTGGTGAAGAGAATGGATACAGGAAGCACTGAGGGTTTGAGGATATTATTCAACAATCAATTTCCTTCAGACTGTGCCAGTCTTTCCTTCCAGTCTGTGTCTGAGACATTCACCCTTATAAACTGCATCAAAGCATTCTCTTATCTTTTATGTTCTTATTGGGTTTGACAAATGAACAGTACCAATAGCAGATTAGAGACTGCATCAAAGCATGTTGGACTGCAAGTTATACATAACTGAATCTCTTTCTGTAAGGCAAAAGATCCTGCCTGGTGGGTTTTATGATACGTTTCTAGTCATGATTCATAAAAGGTATATTACCCTTGATTAATCAAAATTGTACTTTAAAGAGCTAATGCTTAGCAATTAATTTTTCAGATATTTTAATTCATAATTCAGTTGTAAATAATCTATAACTTTGAACAGTCTTCAGGATTGCCATCTGTTATTCGTTATCATTAAACTTCGGCAGACAAAATATCTGTAAAATATTTTAATTGAAATTATACAGTTGTGGGGACTTTTTAAATTAAAAATGACCCTTGTGATTCAAAGTGTGTCTATACTTATTTTATATGATAACAAAATTATTTTCAAATTAAACAAATAATTAAAATAATGTAGACTGAGCATTGATTTTATCTAATTATAATTTGTGAAAAAAGTTTCTTGAAATCATTATATTCAATACTTTGTGTTTCCTTGGATTAAGACACCAACGTAATTGTGAATGCTTGAATCTTTAAGTATTTCAGTTAAACTAGAATATTGTATATCATGGATATTATAGAATATATTTAACTATATTATTATAGTTTGGCCAATGAGAAAAGAATGATATTTATTTTTAATGTGTATCTGATAAAATAAATTATAGTATATACATACCCCAAAGTTTATAGAAATGTTTATTTAGAAAAAATTCTAATTACACAAATATTTCTCAAATTTGCTTTATCCAACCTCTGTCTATATATCTACGTATATAATCTCATTATACTCATTATAAACACATGTATTTATGTGTGTATGTTTGGTGACCCATTATAAGTTACTACCATTAAGACTATACCCCTAAGTACTTCAGCATGTATCCTCTAAGAATAAAAGATATTCTTCTACATAATTTCAATAGCATTATCACAACTAAGAGTGAGAAGAGTCCCATAATGCTATTGAATATTCAGTTCATATGTAAATTTCTCTCAATAGTTTCCAAACTCTCTTTTAAAGAATTTTTTTTGGCAGATTCAATCAAATCTCAGACCCTTCCTCTGATTGTTTTATATATATATATATAATATATATATATTATATATATATAATATATATATAATATATATATAATATATATATATTATATATATATATTTATATATATTATATATATATATTATATATATATATATTTGAGTCTCTTTTTATCTAGAATTGTCCCTCAAGTGTGATTGATTGATTGATTGATTGTTTTGATGTATACTTTTGGAAGAAGTCAGTAAGTTGTCTGTTTGATTACTCCCACATTCTGAATTTGTCTCACTGTTTTCTTTCTTTAACTTGTTCCACTATCCAATGTATTTCCTCTGGGATTTATGACTAATTGTTTGTTTTTTTCAAGTTGAACATGATTGGCAAGAATATTTCATAGGTGATAACGTATACTCTATATTGCATCACATGAGTAGCATTTTGCCAAGTTTGATCATTTGGTTAAAGTAGAGCCCACCAGATTTTTGCATTTTAGAGACATTTTTTTTTTTCTGATTACGGAAGTAGTCCATGCAATTATCATGTTACCCAATGTACTTTCATCCAATGATTACTTTTCTAGTCAATTATTACACTTGGGGTTGCAAAGCGTTTTCTAAAAATTCTAAGATGGCACTTCATTTATTAGTTATATTCTTCTGTAAAGAAAAGATTTTCTTACCATTGTGTCTTTCTATTTATGTATTTGTTTATTTAGTATCAGTATGGGACCAAGATTTTAAAATTATAATCAATTAGTACTATTTTGATGTTTGAATGATCAACTTTGATTTAATATCAAATGAACAGTTAAATATAATAATTGTTTTTCATCAATCCTTTTCTAAAATTTCTTATATTGACTTTCATTGTATGAGCTTATTCTCTAATAGATATCTAAGGAAGGAATCATGAGTATGGTTTTCCTTGTTTTTTTGCATGTTTATTGCTATTTTTTTTCTTGAAAATGTTGATTCTGTTGGCTTTCTTTGTATGTTTCTATTAATAAGTACAAGGGAAATTTTATTTTATTATTTTAATTTAATTTAATTATTTTACTTTATTTTTATAACTTCTTGGTCTTCTTGCCTGGACTGGGGAACTAAGAATTCTTCTATTAATACTTGAGACACAGGTTTTTTTTTTTTTAAGTTTTACCACTCAAATCAATTTTTCAAGCCTAAGATCAATCCTATTGATACTTAGAATCTCATATTCTTTTTTCAATCAGAAAATATCATTTTAATATTAAATATTAATTGTTTTCCACTGTTTAGTTGTTACTCTTAAGGGTCTACAATTTATATGTATATATCGACTCATATCTGCATCCACATCTATGTATTTATGCATATATATATATATATATATGTTTCTTTGATCCACTTTATTTTTCCTTATTATTTTGTCTTGGCTTTTTTTCATTCTTCTCTTCTATATTTATTAATTTATTTGCAGTTTTTGTCTATTCTTCCGTTGGTACCCTCTAACATTTCTGAGATGTTTTGCTCTTCAGTTGTTTTTCCTTCGTTCAGTTTGCTCTTACATCACGTATTTCTTTTGCTTGTACATTACAATCATGAGTTTTTTAATACATAATTTGTTGTGTTACTTTCACTTCTCTAATTTCTTGTTTAACTTTAACCAATTAAGAGCAAAAGTTGGTGCACAATTTACCCAGCTTTGTCAGATCTGCTTTTTCACAGCAGGGAGTTATAAATTTTTTCATACCTAAAATTATTGATTAGCATGTTTTTATTCTTATAGTAACACTGTATGGCTATAAATTATTTTTCTTGCTTATAATAAATTTTGTAGATTTTTTTGTACTAGCAATAATAAGTTGGATGGGGTGGAGAAGGAGTTTGGATGGCTTATTTATCTTCTTTAAGAGTTTTCTATTCTTGTGTCACAATGAAGTTCAGGTCTTAATAAATGGTAGCTTCCTGTGTGTGTGGTGAGGGGGGGAGTTGGTCACTATGCCTTCTGCTTCTGATTCAGTGATGCCTTCTTGTTTTATAGGTTTATGAACTTGAACAGTGTGCTTGTTTCTCTCCTTTCACCACAAAGCCTTCTTTTTCCTCCTATTTCCTAGATGTACACTTCCCAACACTACTTCCTCTGGAATTGTTCACTTTTAATGCCCTTTCTTTTTGATGGACCAGATCTGACTCATTCTCAGGATTCTTTACCCAGAGCAAGAAACTGTCTCCAGGAAAGTAGTATTTATATTCCACCACTGTTAGGGTTCCTCTACATGCCTTTCTCTTTTGGCAATATTTTCTAATCTACTACTCCTCAAAAATGAACTCCATTTCTGCGTCTGCTGTCTTCAAATGTTTGTTTCCCCAGTTACATGTAAATCGAATTTTGCAGTATTCTCTGTTTATTGACTGTCGTGTAGGATGTGTGAAGAATTTTTGATCTAAGGTTGTTAACATTATGCGTATACCAAGGAGTTGTTAATATTATGCATACGCCAAGGAGTCTCAAGACAATGTATCTTAAATAGTTGAAAGTCAATGAAATTAGAATATATGAACCTCTCAGAGGGCAGACAGCAGAAGCAAGAAGAACTACAATCCTGCAGCATGTGGAACAAAAACCACATTCACAGAAAGATAGACAAGATGAAAAGGCAGAGGACTGTGTAACAGATGAAGGAACAAGATAAAACCCCAGAAAAACTACTAAGTGAAATGGAGATAGGCAACCTTCCAGAAAAAGAATTCAGAATAATGATAGTGAAGATGATCCAGGACCTCGGAAAAAGAATGGTGGCAAAGATTGAGAAGATGCAAGAAATGTTTAACAAAGACCTAGAAGAATTAAAGAGCAAACAAACAGAGACGAACAATACAATAACTGAAATGAAAACTACACCAGAAGGCGTCAATAGCAGAATAAGTGAGGCAGAAGAATGGATAAGTGACCTGGAAGACAGAATGGTGGAATTCACTGCTGCAGAACAGAATAAAGAAAAAAGAATGCAAAGAAATGAAGACAGCCTAAGAGACCTCTGAGACAACATTAAATGCAACAACATTCACATTATAGGGGTCCCAGAAGGAGAAGAGAGAGAGAAAAGGCCAGAGAAAATGTTTGAAGAGGTAATAGTCAAAAACTTCCCTAAAATGGGAGAAGAAATAGCCACCCAAGTCCAGGAAGCACAGAGAGTCCCATACAGGATAAACCCAAGGAGAAACACACCAAGACACATAGTAATCAAAATGGCAAAAATTAAAGACAAAGAAAAATTATTGAAAGCAGAAAGGGAAAAATGACAAATAACATACAGAGGAACTCCCATAAGGTTAACAGCTGATTTCTCAGGAGAAACTCTACAAGACAGAAGGGAGTGGCATTATATACTTAAAGTGATGAAAGGGAAGAAACTACAACCAAGATTACTCTACCCGACAAGGATCTCATTCAGATTCGATGGAGAAATTAAAACCTTTACAGACAAGCAAAAGCTGAGAGAATTCAGCACCACCAAACCAGCTCTACAACAAATGCTAAAGGAACTTCTCTAAGGGGGAAACACAAGAGAAGAAAAGGACCTACAAAAACAAACCCAAAACAATTAAGAAAATGGTCATAGGAACATACATATCGATAATTACCTTATATGTGAATGGATTAAATGCTCCAACCAAAAGACACAGGCTTGCTGAATGGATACAAAGACAAGACCCATCTATACGCTGTCTACAAGAGACCCACTTCAGACCTAGGGACACATACAGGCTGAAACTGAGGGGATGGAAAAAGATATTCCATGCAAATGGAAATCAAAAGAAAGCTGGAGTAGCAATACTCATATCAGATAAAATAAACTTTAAAACAAAGAATGTTATAAGAGACAAGGAAGGACACTACATAATGATCAAGGGATCAATCCAAGAAGAAGATATAACAATTATAAATATATATGCACCCAACATAGGAGCACCACAATACATAAGGCAACTGCTAACAGCTATAAAAGAAGAAATCGGCAGTAACACAATAATAGTTGGGGACTTTAACACCTCACTTACACCAATGAACAGATCATCCAAAATGAAAATAAATAAGGAAACAGAAGCTTTAAATGACACAATAGACGAGATAGATTTAATTGATATTTATAGGCTACTCCATCCAAAAACAGCAGATTACACTTTCTTCTCAAGTGTGCACGGAACATTCTCCAAGATAGATCACATCTTGGGTCACAAATCAAGCCTCAGTACATTTAAGAATATTGAAATCATATCAAGCATCTTTTCTGACCACAATGCTATGAGATTAGAATTGAATTACAGGGGAAAAAACGTAAAAAACACAAACACATGGGGACTAAACAATACATTACTAAATAACCAAGAGATCACTGAAGAAATCAAAGAGGAAATCAAAAAATACCTAGAGACAAATGACAATGAAAACACGACAATCCAAAACCTATGGGATGCAGCAAAAGCAGTTCTAAGAGGGAAGTTTATAGCTATACAAGCCTACCTCAAGAAACAAGAAAAATCTCAAAAAAAGCAATCTAACCTTACACCTAAAGGAACTAGAGAAAGAAGAACAAACAATACCCAAAGTTAGCAGATGGAAAGAAATCATAAACATCAGAGCAGAAATAAATGAAATAGAAAAAAGAAAACAATAGCAAAGATCAGTAAAACTAAAAGCCGGTTCTTTGAGAAGATAAACAAAATTGATAAACCATTAGCCAGACTCATCAAGAAAAAGAGGGAGCAGACTCAAATCAATAAAGTTAGAAATAAATTACTTTTTGTTACAATTAAAGTTACAACAGACACCGCAGAAATACAAAGCATCCTAAGAGACTACTACAAGCAACTCTATGCCGAAAAAAATGGGCAACCTGGAAGAAACAGACAAATTCTTAGAAAGGTATAAACTTCCAAGACTGAACCAGGAAGAAATAGAAAATACGAGCACACCAATCACAAGTAGTGAAATTAATATTGTGATTAAAAATCTTCCAACAAATGAAAGTCCAGGACCAGATGGCTTCACAGGTGAATTCTGTCAAGCATTTAGAGAAGAGCTAACACCCATCCTTCTCAAACTCTTCCAAAAAATTGTGGAGGAAGGAACACTCCCCAACTCATTCTATGAGGCCACCATCACCCTGATACCAAAACCAGACAAAGATATTTAAAAAAAAAGGAAATTACAGACCAATGTCACTGATAAATATAGATGCAAAAGTCCTCAACAAAATACTAGAAAACAGAATACAACAGCACTTTAAAAGGATCATACACCATGATCAAGTGGGATTTATCCCAGGGATGCAAGGATTCTTCCATATACACAAATCAATCAATGTGATACACCATATTAACAAATTGAAGAATAAAAACCATAGGATCATCTCAATAGATGCAGAAAAAGCTTTTGACAAAGTTCAACACCATATATGATAAAAACTCTCCAGAAGGTGGAAATAGAGGGAACCTACCTCAACATAATAAAGGCTATATGTGATAAACCCACAGCAAACATCATTCTCAATGGAGAAAAACTGAAAGCATTTCCTCTAAGATCAGGAACAAGAAAGGATGTCCAGTCTTGCCACTGTTATTCAACATAGTTTTGGAAGTCCTAGCCATGACAATCAGAGAAGAAAAAGAAATAAAAGGAATACAAATTGGAGAAGAAGAAGTAAAACTGTCACTGTTTGCAAATGACTTGATACTATATAGAGAGAATCCTAAAGACGCCACCAGAAAACTACTAGAGCTAATCAATGAATTTGGTAAAGTTGCAGGATACAAAATTAATGCACAGAAATCTCTTGCATTCCTATACACTAATGATGAAAAATCTGAAAGAGAAATTAAGGAAACACTCCCATTTACCACTGCAACAAAAGGAATAAAATACCTAGGAATAAACCTACCTAGGGAGACAAAAGACCCGTATGCAGAAAACTGTAAGACACTGATGAAAGAAATTAAAGATGATACCAACAGATGGAGAGATATACCATGTTCTTCATTGGAAGAATCAACATTGTTAAAATGACTATACTACCCAAAGCAATCTATGGATTCAATGTAATCTCTATCAAATTACCAGTGACATTTTTTATGGAACTAGAACTAAAAATCTTAAAATTTGTATGGAGACACAAAAGACCCTGAATAGCCAAAGCAGTCTTGAGGGAAAAATACAGAGCTGGAGGAATCAGACTCCCTGACTTCAGACTATACTAGAAAGCTACAGTAATCAAGACAATATGGTACTGACACAAAAACAGAAACATAGATCAATGGAACAAGATAGAAAGCACAGGGATAAGCCCATGGACCTATGGTCAACTAGTATATGACAAAGGAGGCAAGGATATACCATGGAGAAAAGACAGGCTGTTCAATAAGTGGTGCTGGGAAGACTGTACAGCTACATGTAAAAGAATGAAATTAGAACACTCCCTAACACCATACCCAAAAATAAACTCAAAATGGATTAAAGACCTAAATGTAAGGCCAGACACTATAAAACTCTTACAGGAAAACATAGGCAAAACACTCTATGACATAAATCACAGCAAGATCCTTTTTGACCCACCTCCTAGAGAAATGGAAATAAAAACAAAAATAAACAAATGGAACCTAATGAAACTTCAAATCTTTTGCACAGCAAAGGAACCCATAAACAAGACGAAAAGACAACCCTCAGAATGGGAGAAAATATTTGCAAACGAGTCAAGGGACAAAGGATTAATCTCCAAAATATATAAACAGCTCATGCAGCTCAATATGAAAAAAACAAAAAACCCAATCCAAAAATGGGCAGAAGACCTAAACAGACATTTCTCCAAAGAAGACATACAGATGGCCAAGAAGTACATGAAAAGCTGCTCAACATCACTAATTATTAGAGAAATGCAAATTAAAACTACAATGGGGTATCACCTCACACCAGTTAGAGTGGGCATCATCAGAAAATCTGCAAACAACAAATGCTGGAGAGGGTGTGGAGGGAAGGGAACCCTCTTGTACTGTTGGTGGGAATGTAAATTGATACAACCACTATGGAGACCAGTATGGAGGTTCCCTAAAAAACTAAAAATAGAATTACCATATGATCCAGCAATCCCACTACTGGGCATATACCCAGAGAAAACCATAATTCAAAAAGACACATGCACCCCAATGTTCATTGCAGCACTATTTACAATAGCCAGGTCATGGAAGCAACCTAAATGCCCATCTACAGACAAATGGATAAAGAAGCTGTGGTACATATATACAATGGAATATTACTCAGCCGTAAAAGGAAACGATATTGGGTCATTTGCAGAGACGTGGATGGACCTAGAGACTGTCATACAGAGTGAAGTAAGTCAGAAAGAGAAAAACAAATATCATATATTAACGCATATATGTGGAACCTAGAAAAATGGTACAGATGAACCGGTTTGCAGTGCAGAAATAGAGACACAGATGTAGAGAACAAATGTATGAACACAAAGTGGGAAAAGCTGCAGGGGGGTGGGGATGGTGGTGTGATGAATTGGGCGATTGGGATTGACATGTATACACTGATGTGTATAAAATGGATGACTAATAAGAACCTGCTTCTAAAATATATATATATATATATATATGAACCTCTCCTAATATTTTTAATAAATTAATTCATGTAATAAAGAACACCTCAATGAAGAGTAGGAAGAAATAAAAAGTGTTATATTTCTCCTGGGAGTACAGATAAGAACTTAGATTTTTATAAATAAAGTTTTAGTAGTTATTCAGGGAAGCAAAGATTTCATGTGAGGTTAATTAGTCAATCTGAGAGCAATGAAGAAAAACGTAATGCCTCATCTTTCATGATTCATTTATTTACTCAATACTAAAGGAAACTACTATTTTGCCTTTTTAAGATATATACTTTTTTTTAATTAGAGGAAACATAGCAAAGGTTGTCATTTATTGATTTTCAGTTACTATAAGCCATAAATTTAGTCAGTTGGAAGTTAACAGTTCTAACTTGTGTTATACACTTGCCTCCTGAGTCAGAAGGGTAACACATATTATACATATATAAGAGGAAGTCATGATTATCCTTCTTTTTTTCTCCTTGTATTCTTTTCTCCTTTTTCCTCCACATTCTTTATTTTTCATATTACATATGCATGTCTCCTGTTGAAAACACAAAAATGAATTATTTTGGAAAAAGGAAAGATGATTTTACATCATATGGGACTGCTGTTAAAGGCGTTCTCATAAACTTTGTTTTTGTACTTATCCTGTCTGAAAGAAAAAAAAAGAGGTCAGTTAATATAAAGAGACCTGGAAAATATAAGCTATTGAGCATGACTGTTGTCTGCATATACCAATTATGTGCTTGACTCACACTTCAAGGAGCATATAAGGAACATCATTTGAGGAAGCTTGCTCTTTAGGAGTTTTATACTGAAAGATTCAGCAGGATCTACAGTAATATAGCATCTCTCTTTCCATGCTTGACTTAAAGCAAGAAATTGAGAAAAACTGGGGAATTATTTATTGAAACTTTATATTTCAAACAATAGTCTGAAATTTATTTTACTAGGTTTCAGAGTTGCTTTTATTTCATAACAGTGTGCTTTGGACAGTCATTGCAGGAGAGATTTATTTGTTTATATTTTTCATTTGTCAGACTATATTTAACAAACATTGACTGAGTGAAAAATCACTGTACCAGGGACCAAGAGTGTGTGCATATATTAGTGGGAGTGATGAGAGAGATCTAACTAAGTTGGGGAAACCAAAATATCTTTTCCTTTTAACAGGGAAAAAAAGACAAATAAAACAGAATGCAAGGTTACTAGGATGGGCAGTTTGCCAATGTTTGAGTAGATTGGATAATTTCTGCATCAACATTCCATTAGTTTTATGGAAAATTGTTATTTAAAAAATGTTTTTCTAAGCAGTGAGCATGATTATACAATTAATTATAGTGGCATTAAAAACTTCAATTCTTCCAAAGAAATATTAATTAAAGCCCTAATCCCATGAAATTTCCATCTCACAGAATTAGAGAAACAAAACAAACAACAACAGCAAAAAAAGACTGAAGAAAGGCAATGCTTTGTCCAAACAGAGTTATGAAACTATAAACTATTTTCCACATGGTTTAGTGATGCATGTGCAAATTTGAAAAGCCTCCAAAAATTTTGCTATGGGTTCTAAAAATATATATTTTTATTATTTAGGTCAGTTATAATGCTCTTGGTTATATGGATATCAGCATCTGTCAAGAGACAATATATAAAAATATAGAAAATCTACAAGTATAAAAATGTAATTTTGATGTCCAAGAAAATGGAAATATTTCACTAATTTAAGGTACACTCAGTATTATATGATGCAGACATTTTTAAATGGTTTTAAATACCAATCCTGTCATAGGAAATACATAAATTGACAGGAAAATATGGGAACTACACCAAACGCTAACATTGAAAATTTTATGAGGCTTGTTTGTAAAATTTCTGCACTTTCTGTATTTCAGAAGTGTGGTTATATTACATATGAGATTAAAATGTTGTTATTTTTTTAACTCTGGGAACAGAACCTTGGATACTTTCAACAGTAGCTGCCACATTGCGCCACGGTACAGTTTTGTTGTGAACATAACATTTCCTTGTGAACATGTTTTTCTTGTGAACATCCTTGGGGGTACATGGTGCAGCCATATATTTTTCTTGTGAACCTCCCATGTGTGGTTTTTTTGCAGGTTAGTCTGGACATTACTGGCCATTTTCAATTGCATCTTTATTTCTATAACTGCTTTAAACATGGCAATTATATATTCATACGAGGTAATTTCAATGTCAGAATTTCTTGGGAGTATGATTCAGCTTTTTATTTTTATTTTTTCACTCTTAGTAACTTTTTCTGCAGTTGTTTTACAGTGTGTGTGTGTGTGTGTGTGTGTGTGTGTGTGTGTTTTGACCTCATGTTTAAGTTATCTGAATATATAAAGTACTGAGGGGCCTGGGCTGAGGAGCTCTTTCTTCAAAAGTTTTGCTTTACTTCTGCAAGACACACTTGTTATCAATGCAGAATAACTTTTTGCATTAATAATTGTTTTGCTGCTAGAAAATATCAGGGGAGTCTTGTTTTCCTATTCTTTCTTCCTTCCTTCTTCTATCCTATCCTTCTTTCCTTTCTTAACTTTCTTTCTATTTTAAAAATATTCTTTCATTATGAAAATATTTAGTTGCTTTTTCTGCCTGTAGCTGATTTTTTTTTCTGACCCATGCTTTCCATAAAGTTATGTCTTTAGCTTGAGGACCTATTTCCAAGTGCACACCTTGAGCAAGTCCACACCTTGCCTCCTGAATCCTGACTGGCCTTTCACAAATACGGCTCTATGTTCTTGGTGTCACCATATGCCCTTGACATACCATGGGTTTTAGTGCAAGCTTTTATCACTGTGGAATTATGTTTACTCCTCCTCTTTTAGCACTGGAATTTATCTTATGTATCCATGAACACAAATTGATTTTATTTATGTTCATTATACTTCCCATGAAAAACTTTATTTTCAGTGAAGGTTTTATGAATTTCTAATTTTCCATTTTGTACTAAGAGTTGTCCACAAGTTTCACTTTATACATAACTTCTGTATTGCTTGAATTTCTTAAATATATATTTCTTTTGTATTCTGAAAAAGTAATATCTGCTAAATACTAATCATAGAATAAAATGCAAGTTTTCTAATGTGGCATATATAGACTTTTTTCTTATTATTTATTTAAACTATTTTTTTATGGAAATTTAAGATTGATGGCAAAATTGAGGGGAAGGTACAGAGATTTCCTTTATACCTTTTGCCCTCCCAGATCAGTTAGGCTCTGATAATACCCCAGTACATTAGGCTGTGGTTAACTAGTTTCCCTACTCAGGGCAGGCCTAGTTAAGAAGAACAGAGTACTCTGGAGAATGTCACAGTGGTTCCTTTTCTCTTCCCCCTACCGGAAACGCGATGAGACTTTTATATTTACTGTGGGAGTCTGGTTGACCTCCTGGAGGTAAATCTCACAATACTGTGGGAGTCCCCCTAAGACTGGGGGACCCTGCAGTTTTAACTCTCAGAGTTGACCTCACCGAGCATCCAGCAGTTTGTCAAATACAGTTCCCGTTTTCCTCCTGGGCACTGGTTCCCACAGAAGTTTTCATTCATGAGTCTCTGCTGCAGTAAAATGTGACTCCCTATATTTTCACCTGTCTGTCTCTTGGATATTGGGGTCAGTGGTTTGTCTTGTTTCCTCCTATATAAGACTTTTCAAAGTATGTCCTGTGACTCATTATCCCTTCTTATCTCCCTCACTCTGAATTCTCCCCTTTCTCCTTTCATTATAAATGTTAGCAATATTAGACTGTAACTTTTTTTTTTTTAATGCCTGGAGTGCTCAGAATTGAGCTTAAAAATAACTTCTTCGTGATACCTTTTATGAACTGTTAAGACATTAAGGCAACGTGTTCTGACTTCTATGGGGAAAAATTTGTTTTTTATTTATTTGATTACTTTTGAAAGAACACAAGAACTCTTATTATTTATTATATTATGCATTTACCTAGTTATTAACATACAGTGTCTTCTTATCTATATCTTTGTATATTTGAGGAGTTAGACTTATGGAATGATCACAGACACCAAAACAGAAGAATCAGAAGAGTTGAATGAGCGTCAACCAAAGATGATCTTGTTAGTGCAATCACATATTACAGTTAACTTGGAGACGTACTAGAGTCATGCATAAGGGAGAAAATAACAAATAGTAATTTTTTATTATTTTTTTCATAGTTAATCCCTAGATATTTTTAGAGAAAAAATATTGGCTTAATACCAAATACTAAAAGGAATGTATTGTAAGCAAAGAAAAATGAACAGTGCTGCTCATCACCAAGTGCTACAAGGATTAAGCCATTAGCTATTGCACTTGCTGAAGGAAACACACATTGAGAGGAATTCACAATGAGGCACTCTGTGCTTTGGGTAAACAGGCCCTATAGAGAGTTAGATGCATATCTTAGGTAGAATTTGAATGAACCCAGATTTCTGCATCTTCCCATACATAGAAAAGCCCTGAAATCATTAGCTTGAGACATCTGTTCTTTGTGAATAGCAGTGATTTTTTTACCAAGACGTATGCTTGACTGCATGTATTCCCCAGCCAAAAATATCATAAATAAACTGGCTCCTCCCCTACCTCTTCAGACTGGTTTCCTCAGAGCTACTAAGAGACTGTCTCCTGGGGTTTTCATCCTCAGTAAGACCCTAAATAAAACAAACTCACAACACTTGTGTGCTTTTCTTCAAGTCAGTAATACCATATGGATCCTTTTCTCGGGGTCATTGCATCTGATAATGCACAATATCTTCAGCTTTAAAGCTGAAGCTATTTTTTTTTTAATGTGTAACAACTAAAAAGAAAAAAACTTCCTCTGTCAGACCATGATAGGTTTGGATTTATTTTGTAAGAGTTTGAAAACTTTCTCTAGTAAAAGTGTAGGCTCTTGGTAATCAAACTTAAAATATGAAGAAGAAAGCTTAAAACCTACAACGGTGAATTTTTAGCACGTTCTACTGACTACCAAATATAATTTTGAAAATGGAGCTTTTGGCAGGAACTTAAAAGCAGCTGGCACAACATCATGCCCCCTGGCAAAGGAGACACATATGGTTTCTAGTCCAAACGTAAAGATGGAAAAGCTGTCATTCTATCTTTTGAATTAAATAAATTTCTTATATTTCACTTCAGATAGCCAAATATATGATAGAGTTTGTCTATAAAAGTAGCTTATGCTGGGGACAAATTTTATTACACCAATTAGTTTTAAATTTATACAGATGGCTAACATAAATTACCTGTCCCCAGAGTTTTTTTTACCATGAACCATGGGAAATATTTTGGGTTAAGAAAATTATATTATCATTTGTCAGTTGATATTATCAATTAACTTTTCAGTCATACAAGATAATTATTATGAATCCTAATTTTCTATATGGTGTGTGTATACATATATGTGTTTGAGTAAGTCATATATCCATTTTAAAAATAGACTACAGAGTAACTGAATGAGTTATACTGGCACATTGAGTTATTTGTTAGTATCTCTGTAATTCTAAATAAATGTTGTCCTACTTAAGAACACCAACCTGAGAAATATGTCAAGATATTTAATTGCTAAGAGAAGCTGTGTCTGGTAAGTGGTTTTATTACTCTTGTATTGAGTTGCCTAAAGTAACAAAACATCTGTGTATCCCCTTAAGTGTTATGCATTTTGTGAATTAAATTTTACCCTAGAAATTTTTATGTATTCTGTTGTTCTCTGAGTTTCATCTTCTCTTATTCTTTGGTTTTATTGTTGCCGTTGAGGGTTTTTTTTCCTTTTATTGACTTATTCTTATTTACTAACTTCAGATTGAAGACTTTTTTTTCTTCTCCTTGATCAAAAAACCCCTCAAAATCCACAAGTTACTCTTCTAATTGAAGAAGACCTCAAATCAAGTTTAAGAAAACTGAAGGAATATTAAAACAGTTTTCACTGAACTGCTTTACTTTAACGAAAGGGTGTTACTTCTTTCATAAAAAGATGTGTGTCCCTCTTGCCCTTTTTTCTCATGATAGAAATTGCAAGATCTGCAGTGAGTCTTTCCTCACCCCAAACAGAATGTTGTTAGTCATCCAATTGTGAAACCGTGATACAGGTCCAAATGTATAACAATAAATAAATAACAAACATTTAATGCTTTATGCTGCAACATGAAAGCTTTAAATAGAGTCTCACGGGTGTCTAGTATTGGGAGATAACAGATGTGTTGAGTATACAGCCTTCTGGCAGGTAGGAATGGTTGATGAAGAGCAATTGAATGAAGATTAAAACATGTTCCTCAGTGAATTCTTTTTTTAAAAAAGTTAAATATCCTGTGTTTTCCTTTTTCTTTCCATCATTACCAGCACAGGTGAATTTTTATATGTTAGCAGCATTTACATTAATTTAGTGTATCTCAGTTGGGACAGAGATAAGCCATTTAGCCAGTACTTTCACAGGCATATGAGTGTCTTCAAGTTTGGAGACTGCATGGTTAAAACTATCACTAGTACATAGCTGCTTACTTTATTTCTGTCAGTGTTCTTTTTATTAAGAAAATATGTTGAATTATTCAACATCTAAAAAATCAAAAGCAATTTGCTTCATGATTTGAGCTATCAGTTGAATTTTTCTAAGTCAGTAAATCACTGAAAATAATTTTGCCACCTAGAATAATTTAGGAGCAGTAAAAATTATCAACAGCAACAAAAAACTTAATTCCTATTGTTGACACTATTTTATAGTCAAAGGGGCAATGAAAACTTTATCTTACAAATTCATAGTTTCAAGGAGAAAAATGATTTTTGCTAGGATCAAGTGTGGAAGGATATGCATAGTATTTAACACTGAATTTTAAAAATTTGGCGACTCTCATCTGGATAGTATACCTAATTATTATTTTTTATTGCTACATTTTAACTGGTAATCATAAAATATATTACCTTTTAAGTGGTAATTTTTAAATTACTTATAATATTTCTGCAAAAACCTATTAATACCAGTTGAGCAAAGAATTCCCAAATATAAGTTAACTTAGGAAACTATTTTGGGCTTCATCTAAGAATTCATGAACATTTCCTTAATTGCTGGAAGGATTCTCAATATGATCAAGGTCAAAGTACTTAATAAAGCTTAAAATTCCTTTGCAGTTGACTGTTACAAGCACTTCAATATAGGAGTTAATACATTTGGAATGTTCTAATACTTTTTTAATAAATAAAACTAAAACTTATGTCAGTTATGAAGTGACTGCTTATTGGCAACTAGTATCCTTGGTTAGATAGCTCCAAAACATTTTAAGTAAATAGCTATACTGCTGTCCTCCTGCTTTACAAAGTCACTACATCCAAATTAATGTAATATTGGTTATAGCTTTATTTTTATATTATTTAAAAAAATCTTCACAAGAAAGTGCTTTTGCTTCTTTTCACTTTATTCAAAATTCTTATTAATTGATAATTAATGCTTGATACATTCTTAACTCATATCTTGTACTAAAGAGAAAGAACAAAATTTTTTTTCTGGCCAGTGACATTAAGGTTTTATATGAATAAATTATATTGTGTGTCTCATATTTCCAGATACCTAGCCTTTAAATTTCATTATTCAGACATTTTAACAATCACTTTTATTCCCAAGTTGTTTGCCAATTCAGTTTTTACTTTTATTTATTGTAAAAATGCTTTGGAAATTAATATTTTTATGAATATCTTACAAAATATTTTATTTAAAAGGTACAGCATGGCTCATGCCAATTAAACCTCTTTGAACCTAATCATTCTGAGGTTATTCAATATTTCAAGTAACTCAAAGGTAATTGCTTAATGAACTTCCTTATTATCTTCAAAGGCTTAAAAACCAATAAACCTTTAAAACATGTAATCTGCTCTGAGCAAGACTGCATCTAATTTTCCTTAAAATTACATTTTTTAATAGTTCAAGGTAGCAAAATACATTTCTTAATGGCAGGCTTCAGTAGGGATTCCAAAGAATCCTAAAAATCTGGACATTTATAACGATCCTTTATTTACGAGTTGCTGACTATATTCTTTGGTTAACATTCCATTAATTGAATCTATGTTTTGTAGTGGTTTTAGAGTTTAGTAATACTACATTGTATGTGTCATTGATCTCCCTCATAAATATTAAAGCAAATGAACTCTTTATAGTTTGTTAACATAAATAATGTATCTCTGGAGTCTGGAAATGTACTGGAAATTTCTTGCATTTTAACTAAGGCACTTCTAAACTTTAATAGTCAGATACATGATAGAAGGAACAATTTCTGATTAAATGTCTTAGCCCAATGAATAACTTAACCATTAGTGAACTTAATAAGTTTGGTAAATGAAAAAATAATGTGTCTTTTAATTCATACATTTCTATTTTTATTAAATCAGTTTAAATTTTTATCAGTGTATGCAATTTTAAGACCAGGTTTGGAAATAGGATATAACAGAAGTTAATGGAATCTAGACCACTTCCATTGTATATATATATATGTGATGCAGTAATATATGGCTAATGAACATTCAGAAAGTTTAGTTCTGTGAATTTTCAGAAACTCAGAAGTATTCTTTAATATGAGTAGCAGTCCATTAAATTAACCTTGAAAAGATAACAGGGTGCTAACAGTAAGTGCTCCTTGGCAACGTGTACAATGATTCTTCCAATTTGAGTTATATAGACCAAAGGTCATAATGTCAAACAGGTTTTCCTTTATAAATTTCTAGGTGAGAGGTAGTGTTGTGATGTATGTAACCCAATCACTCCTTGGACACAGTGTCCTACTAAAGGAACTTTGAATCCTAGCTCTGTGTGGCCTTCAGTAAACAACGTAAATGTTCCAGATTTATCATCTGGAATATGGGACACATATAATATCTCCTTGAATCTTCTTAGGATTAAATTTAAAAATATTGTACTTACTATCTAGTACGTTATAAACACTCAATACTTTATAGCTATTTTTACTCTTTATTTCTACTTCTGAGGACTCCTTAACTATAGAGTGAGTGCATCATCAAACATTATCAGGTATTTCCACTGTTAAACTGGGATAGGACTTCCAGGAAGGACAGTTCTACTCCCCATCTCTAAAGATAAATAATCAGTAACCAATGAGAATAAAATAGGAACATCCAAAGACAGAGGTGTTTCAAAATTCATTCTGAGCATAATAGAATGAATCAGAGTAAAACGAAGACACCTGGAGCCCATGCAGTAATAACTTAATAAAAATAAAATGCATATTTACTTCTAATCCCAAGCATGATGATAGGTTTTATTGCCCTCAGACACTATGCTTAAAATAGTTTTTTGTTTCTTTTTTTTTTTTTGCTTTCCATGCATTTTATAGCCTGTTTTTTGTTTGTTTGTTTTAAGGATCTTAATGTGACTTAATCCAGCAACAGACGTACTACATATAGTCTACCCTGGGAAAGCTTCTTTACTTCAGGCATACAAACCAGGGAAAGTGACTTCAATTAAGATTCTTCTAAAGTCAAAGTTATATGTATGGTAGGTAAATTGGTGTTTGTTGCTTCATTGTCCTGTGCTGACTGATTTTTTTTTCTTTTTTTAATTAATTTTTATTGGAATATAGTTGATTTACAATGTTGTGTTGCTTTCTGCTGTACAGCAAAGTGAATCAGTTATGCATATACATATATCCACTCTTTTTTAGATTCTTTTCCCCTATAGGTCATTACAGAGTATTGAGTAGAGTTCCATTTGCTATACAATAGGTCCTTATTAGTTATCTATTTTATATATAGTTGTGTGTATATGTCATACTGAGTGAAGTAAGTCAAAGACAAATATCATATGATATCTATTATATGTGGAATCCAAAAGAAGTGGTATAAATGAACTTATTTATAAAACAGGAATAGAGTCACAGATGTAGAAAAAAACCTTATGGCTGATGGATTTCTAATATCTCTACTATAGGAAGATAATACAAAAAAAGTTGCACTCTTTGTGGTAGCATAACTTTATTCTAGTAGTGAAAATATTCACATTCTGGAACAATATTACTAGATTTACTAGATTAGAAACAAACCATAATTATCAGGCATGAGGTATCGATGAGCAAGGTAAGATTATGTACAAAATTTTCAGAAAGAAGAAAGCATAAAATCTAAATACTTGAATTAGCACTTGCCAAAAACTTTTTTCCTTATGCTAACTTTTCAAATCTTCTTTCAAAGCTTCTGCTCCGTGTCAACATAGCTACCCTGTATTCATTTGCTCTTCTTTACTTTTCAACCATTTGTACACTTTACTTTTCAACCACAGATTTATCTCTCTCTCTCTCTCTCTCTCTTATTCTTTCTCTTTCTCTCTCTATATATACATATATCTGTGTATCTCAGATGAAGTTACTTAGGTCTAAGATAGGAAGAGGTTAAGGACTTGAGTTTTTAAAGTTAAGCAATCCAATTTTGATTCAGAGAGCGATAAAGGCTTAAAATATTTGAATTTTTTAAAAAAGCCTCTTCAATAAATACTCTATTGTAACCAGTCACCCTTCTAATTTGCTAATCCAGAAAACCATTATAACCTCCCCTTTAAAGTCATTCTTTTTTTTACATATTTACTTAATTACCATTTACAAAGCATGTAACATTCTTTATAAGCCTGATTCGCATTAGGAAGAGATGAAGTGGTTATAACTTCACAGTAAAAGTACTGATAATTACAGTATTCAGCCTGGATACATGGGTATTCATGCATAGCTGGTGAATAATTGTGGACAATTCAAGAGTTTGTAGAATTTATAAAGACTTACTAATGCAAGAAAAAAGTTCAGGAAATACGAAAAGCCCAAGCTATTTCGATGATGCTATCTGCATAATCTTTCAAATTCATATCATTTCTGAATGAGCATCACAACTTTGAGGATGTATGCTGCCTGCTTTGGTTTATCCTCCTTCAGGCAGAGACTGTACATCAAAGCAAGAGAAGAATTGATAATCATTCACATTCAGTGTGAATGTTCAGTCAGTAAAGTGCTTTAGCAAATGATACATAAGAAAAAAGATTGGATTTTTATATAAAATGAGCAGTGAAATCATTAACGACAGCAGTGTTAAACAATTCATGAATATTTATGACTCTTCTCTATGTAGTTTGAGTAATAGTCTTTGAGAGCCCTCATTATTTAAATGCTTTGTGGAGGGTGAGGTTATTTTAAAGTCAGTAATTTTTTCTCAAATATATATAAGCTCTCAGGCTGGAAACTACATAGTTTGTTACAAATATAAAAACTTTTCTAGCAATACTCAAGTCAGTGAAGCATCTCTTACATTTCTGGTATATTCCAAGCACTGTTGTAGGTCAGGGTGGGGATGGGAGTAATAGGAAGCCATATGGAATCTAAAATAAAGGGCAGTATAACTCCTACAGAGAGAAATGTAAATCATGTTAGGAAAAAAAAAAAAGATGTTCCAACAAAAATTAACCAGGAAAAAAATTAAAAACTCTAAGTAAGCAAAGCAATATGTAAAATATGTGAAGTTAAGATTGTATTCATAAAGTATTAAAAGCACTTATATTATTTTGGGGTACTATTATTCTAAGAAGACTGTAAACTCTGTTAAAGGATAGGTAAATTGTTGCCTGTAACAATGGAATAAGTACTGCCATAGAAGAGGCAGACCTTGATTTCTTATAATTAAGGTGTTAATTACCTCTATCATGACTTTCCGTAACCTAGCCAGATATGTCAGGAATTTTTAAATGTCAAACCTTAACTGCCTGATTAAACAAATAGTTAAAAAAAGCAGAATCATGAAATACTGCAACATGAAAATTGGCTCTATATTAGTAGAATGGACCACAAAATTATGCTTTCTTTCTTCAAAAGTGAGATAACTAGAGTCTCCAAATGCCTATGATTTAACATTTCTGGTATTATAAAAAACACTATGAAATACAATTTCTGTAAATATTTTACTTATCTTTCTATCTAACAGAATGTGATGTTTTAAGAAAAGTCTGCATACTGTCTTATTTGAATCTCTGGTAGCTATAACTTTGTAAATTGTGGTGATCTATTACTTTGTCAATTTATTATTGTGTCAACTACATTGTTCAGAATTTTTTTACTACATGGCTTCAGGTTAGTGTTGGCTACAAGACAAATTTCTGTGAGACTTTAAAGGCAGAAATGAAGTAGCAGCTATATATTTATACTCTGAAGATTGAAGGAGGGTGCCAGTTATTTTGGCAGTTTGACATGTTGTCACTAATGTATTGGGTCATCTTGTTGGCCTGGGGCATCATCTGGACCTGCAGCTTCTCCAGCTCCCACCCCATCTTTGCCTTCATCTTCCATTCTCATGGGCCAGGATAAAGAATGGCATATGCTCCTCTATGAGCTCCCAACTGAATAGGACCTAAGCACTGTGATAAATCCCCTATTCTGTTGCACTTAGGGTGGTTTTGTTTCTCTCTGAATAAAACTTTACTGTTAGAAAAATAGGTATAGTAACAGATTCCAGAGGAAAAGAACCTTAATGGAGGGATCTTTGAATTGGTTACAGGTTATGTAGAAGTGATTCTCTGATCTGATTATTTTTAAAGATGTTGAAGATGCTGTTTCCAGTGATAATATGGCCATTGGTAGTCTATTGCATGAAGCAGTAAAGGAGTTACTTAAGTGATCACTATAGACACCTGTATCATATATCTATGGGAGACAACACCTTGAAGGATCAATAAGTTGCTATTATAGAATAGTTTCATGAAAATAAGGAGTTTAATGTTTTGTTTTGATATTTGCTAAGGTCACTGGGTGTCATAGGCAAAATTCTAAGATGGTCCTCAAGATTCCTGCCCCCTGGTCTTTATGCTTTGTATAATCCTCTCCCACTGCATGCATGCAGAAGTTGTGAATGTTATAGGATATCCTTACCGTGAATAGTTTATTAAGCAGTTGGCCTTTAAATAATCAAACAGAGATGATAAGGGGTATGTATGCTTGGCCTAATTTAGTGAGTCCCTAAAACAAAGTGAAACATGAAACAACAGGCAGCTTGCCTGCTGGCCTTGAAGGAGCAGCTTAAATGTTGTGGAATCATAGTGTGGGGAATTCCGGTAGCTGAGAACAGCCCTTGGTGGATAACCAACCAGAAAGCAGGGAGGTCAGTCCTACAACCACGGGAAAGTTGGTTTTGCCGCAAGTCCAGATAAGCTTCGAATAGGACCCTGAGCCTCAGATGAGAATGCAGACCTAACTGAGACCTTAATTTCAGCCTGGTGAGACCCTGAGCAAAAGTTCCAGTTAATCTATGCCCAGATTCCTGATCCAGAGAAATTTTGATATAATAAATATGTGTTGCTGTAAGCCACTAGTTTTGTAACAACTTGTTGGGAAACAATAGAAAATTAATAGAGATTCTATTACCTAGAAGTGGGGTGTTGCTGTCACAAATACCTAAAAATGTGAGAGTGACTTTGGAATCAGGCACTGGGCAGAGGCTAGAAGAAGTTTGAGGAGTGTGAAATAGAAAGCCTGAAGTTCCTAGAACAGACTGCTAGTAGAAATATGGACTTGCAGGATGCTGCTGGGGGTGACTCAAAGGAAGTAAGGAAGATGTAAGCTGAAGGATGAAGCATCCCTGTTATGTAGGGGCAAAAAGTCAACGTTTAGAAAGGAATAGGACACTAAACATTATGATGGGCATATACTTTCAGATTGCGATTAGCTAAGGACCTTGAATTCATAAAATTTTGTGAAGCCTCCTTTGCCAGTAGAAGCACTATTTTCTTCTTGTCTGAAGAGGTAGTCTACTTTTGTCTGAAACAACTTTAGTCACCTCCCCTGTGGTACTATTTTTCCAAGGGATTTCTGATTCTCCTCAAAGCCTAAATCCCCCAACCTCATTCTTCTAGATCTATAACTAAAATTTCAAGAAGGCCAGAGAATAAGGTACAAAGTATGACTCATGAGAAGGTCTAATGCACACCAAAGGATTACCAAGATTTTTCAAATGTCTATAGCTAGAAACTTGAGAAACATGTACTGGGATTAATTCTAAAGGTGTTAGATCAGATTTCAGAAATACAGTGTTAGATCAGATTGAATTTATACTCCTTAAAAAGATATTCGACATTCAATATTCACATCAACATTCAATAGATAAAAGCATTCAATGGCTTATCTCAACAGACTGAGAGTGCCTCTAATATTTTGCTTGGCTGATTGATTTGGACCCAAATGTGCACACACTAAATGAGAGGGAAATGCCAGAACTTTTTAGTATGCTTTAGATTAAGGTGTCAAAGCTGAAGGAGATTGGAATCCTTAAATGGATTTATCACATATAACTTTCTGTGTCCCACAGAGGTTATAAAAGATAGTCCTTTTCAAGTCTAGAAAATGCATTCATGAGTGGAGCCTTTTCATGCTTGAATAGTTCTGTCATGGCTATTTTTTTTTAATTTTTTTGGTACGCGGGCCTCTCACTGTTATGGCCTCTCCCGTTGCGGAGCACAGGCTCTGGATGCGCAGGCTCAGCGGCCATGGCTCACGGGCCCAGCCGCTCTGCGGCATGTGGGATCTTCCCAGACCGGGACATGAACCCGTGACCCCTGCATCGGCAGGCGGACTCCCAACCACTGCGCCACCAGGGAAGCCCTGTCATGGCTATTTTTTAAAGCCAGAAATGATAGTGGAAACTGATGCCCCTGAACTGAGTTTCCAAATGTAATGAAGATAATCAGATCTGATTGTAACTCTTAATTGTCAAAGGCAGTGTATGTATTTTTACCATGATGGGTTGACAGAACCAACACAGGAATCAGGTTAGACCTAACCTGCAGAAATTTTTGACAGTGGCTAGTTGAACATTGTATTTCTAAACTGAAATATATGTATAGCCTACTAAACTTGTATAAGTAACTAAACTCTAAGTTTGGTTAACAAACCTATTTCAATCACCATAATAGAAAATCACAACCTGTAAATGAATTTTCAGACTTTAGCGAGTTTACAGAACTCTAGTCTCTTGATTAAAGTGGAGGCCAGGTCCCCTTAAGGAAGAATCCTTCCATAAACCCCAAAAATGAATACCTAAAATTTCTCTCTGTCTTTGCTCAAGTACCCTGTGGCCATTTACAGGGTTGACTATGCATTGGCAAAGAGGAAATAATCAAACTTTTAAGGGATAACTGGACTGTGTCTCCAAAATTACCTTAGTCCTGGAGACCTGAAACGCCTTTGTGGTCCACTAGCTAGATTTGAGGCTTATGAAGATCAAGTGAGCAATGGAGTTTTGGTTTGTTCTCATTTCACAAAGGGCCTAGTGAATCCCTGAACACAACCTGTGGTTATTTCCCATAATTTGGAGTAGTCAAACTTAGCAGCTGGCAGAATTTGCACATTGATTAACTGGGCTCTTTTAATAAGAAAGGTCAAGTGAAAGCCACTAGAACTGGTTCTATCTAGCAAAAGAATAATTCAAGGTCAGTCATGAGGGCATTGCAGAAATAAGTGACAATCTAAAAGACTTGAAAAGTGCAAGAATGTTGATTCACGCTACATTCTCATTCAAGTTGCCTGTTTGGGTCATACACAATCCAGATGGATCTTGGAGAATAATAATGGATTATCATCATCTCAATCATATATTGACTCCAATTGCAGCTGCTGCTACAGATGAAGTTTCCTAGCTGGAATAAATTAACATATCCCTCAGCCAGCACCTGGTCTGCAGCTATTGATCTGTAAAATGCTTTTCTCTATATTTGGTTGTAAAGAACATCAAAAGCATTTTTCTTTCAGCTGAACGTACCAGTAATATATCTTCACTGCCTTACCTCATAACTATATAACTCTCTAATCCTACACCATAGTCTGCTCTGGAGCAACCTTGATCACCTCTCCATTCCACCAGAGTGGTCTGTTATATTGATTTGTTACATCGAGGATGTGCTAATTGGACCTGATTATTAGGAAGTAGCAACTATTTTAGACATCTAGTGAAAAGATATGCATGGCAAAAGATGGAAAATAAATCCCCTCAAAATTCATTGGTCTGGAGAATACTGAAAGGTCACTTACAAGTTGAAAGACAACTTGCTTCCTTGAGCCTCTCCAACCACCGAGAAAGAGACACAGTACTGAGAGGACCTCTTTGGAATTTGGAAGTGCTATTTGTGCACTGATTAACCCCTCAAAACTAACATTTTTGAGTAGGTCCCATAATAGGAAAATGCCTTGCAACAGGTCCAGGTTGTAATACATGGACCATATAACCTGGCAGATTAGATGGTGTTTAAATAATCACGGCCAAATGGTATTACATTGCCTTCTCTCTCTCAACTCACATGTATGGACTTTTGGGCAATTTCATATGAGTAGCAGCTGATGACAAAAATTTGAGGTTCAGTTTTAGGTGTTTTTCTAATAATATACTGGCACTATTTGAAAGTGCACAGAGGCAGCACTATATAGGGGTTACTCTGGGGTCACCATAAAGGAAAATGACACTAGATGTTTGTTACCTTTATAAAGGAATATCTAAAACTTCAAATGGTATACCTGGTTGTTGATTTTCTGTAGAAAGAGAGATGACCAGAGGCATAGATCTTCATTGATTCATTAGCAGTGGTTAATTTGGCTTAATGGCCATGTATTTGGAAGGAACAAAAGGGAGAAATTGATACAAGCGAGCCTGGATAAGAGGTGCATGGAAAAAAATTTCTCAAGGGGCATTGGATGTGAAGATATGTTTGCCCCATGTGAAAGCTCACCAAAGTGCAAGGAAAATAGCAACAATCAAGTGAACAAGTCGACCCATTCTAAGGATATCAGTAAACTCATCTCTCTAGCTATACCATTCCTTGCCCATTGGGCTCATGAGCTAAGTGTTCATAAAAGCAGTGATGACAATGCAGGGGGTTAACAACCTTGACTGACTCAACAAGGATGTTGTGGGTATAGGTACAAATACTCTACCACCTGCCCAAAGCAGAGACAATGCTAAGCCCCCCAAGTGGCACTGTAATCTGGGTTTAACAGTCAATTACTTGGTAAATTAAATGCTTAATTAAATAAGATGTCTCTAATCATGGAAAGGGTAGCATTTTATTCTCACTGGAATGCAGCTTATACCACATGTGAGTTTGTTTTTCTTTTGCAGAATGCTTCTGCCAAAACCACCATTCACAAACTTACAAAATGCCTTATTTACCATCATAGTATTCCATGCCTCATTGCTTCTGACCAAGAAACTCATTCAGAGTAAATGAAGTATAAGAAAGGGCTCATGTTCATCAAATTATTGGCCTTTCCATGTACCCCATTACCTGAAACTGCTGTCTTGAATGAGGTATGACCTTTAGACGATTCACAGATGCCATGTATTGGGCAATAACAACTCTACAAAAAAGAGGATAATGTTTTTTATTTTAAAAATTTAGAAATAAAAACACCTAGATTAAGAATTTTCTGGGAATTCCCTGGCGGCCCAGTGGTCAGGACTCTGTGCTTTCACTGCTGAGGGTGCGGGTTTGATCCCTGGTTGGGGAACTAAGATCCCGTAAGCCGTGTCAAAAGCTTAAAAATGAAGATGTGATTAAAAAAGAGAATTTTCTATAAGCCACACAGTTAACTATAAGATGGTATATTAGTCAGGGATCTCCAGAGAAACAGAAACATTATAAACATTAATATACATACACACACACACACACACACACACACATATATAAGAGATTTATTACAAGGAATTGGTTTGTGTGATTATGGAGATTGAGAAGTTCCACAATTTGCTGTCTGCAAGTTGGAAACCCAGGAAAGCTGGAGGTTTAATTTAAGTCCAAAACAGAAGGACTGAGGACCAGAAGAACCAAAGGTGCAAGTTCCAGCCTGAGTCTGAAGGCCTGAGAACAAAGGGCGCTGAGGGTGTAAGTCCCAGTCCAAAGTCAAAGGAAGACTGATGTTCTAACTCATTCAGTGAGGCAGAGACAGTGAATTCCCCCTTCCTCCACCTTTTTGTTTTATTCAGGCCTTGGATGGATTGGATGATGCCCACCCACATTAAGGAGGGCAGTCTCTTTACACAGTCTACCAATTAAATGCTAATCACCAGAAACATCCCGACAGACACACCCAGAAATAGGGTTTAATCAACTATCTGGGCACCTCATTAGCTGACCAAGTTGACCCATAAAATTAACCATCACAGATAGGTAAAGAACTCAGTAATATTGGTATCCAAAGCACATTCTGTTTTCCATCTACTATACCCTTTCTCTTATAACCAGGATTATAATTACATTATTTACTAGGTATCTGTGCACTTCTATAAGAAAACTTATGGGACTTCTTGTTAATTACACCCTCTTTCCAACTTCTTGTTAATTACACCCTCTTTCCAAGTCTATTATTCTTTTTTCCCTTTCCACTGGAACAGAATTTAAAACACTTATGAGAACATCTGTTTTAAACAAGGATTCATTTCAGCATTTTCTCCTTATCCTCCTGGAAACCTTACAAAACCAAAAGAATATTCTTTTAATTTTGAAGAATTCAAAAGTTCCATTTTTAGAGAATTTTGGAGATAAATATAATCCCCAAACTCAAAAATACATATCAAGATGCCAAAAGCAGCTGAGGCTGAGCAGAAGTTACCTGAATAAAAGTGAAGACAAGAAGCAAGTGAATGATGAGAGAGCTGTCCCTGACATCACTCAAAAAACTACAGGCCAAAAAAATCTATAGCTGAAATGCTCATTTTGAAGTCAAAAGCACAAGGGAGAAAGTAACCAGTTTGATTCAAAGAAGCAAAGGACTTATAGCGACATAAAGAATTATAAAGATGGGCCATATTTTCAGGAACCGCCTGCCTCTGTAGCAGCAGACAGTTTCCTAATCTTTAGGTGAGCACAGTTGCCTAGCTAAAGATGAGCCTTCCTTTAGTCTCACTGCATGGCCACATGAAAACGTGGTGACTAATAAGATGTAAGCTGAACTTCCTGAAAACTTTCAAAGATGACTCAAAGGTTCCATTTGCTCCCACCCATCTCCCTAACCCCTGCTTGCAATTCAGATGTTATGCCAGAGTGGTAGAGCAGATAGGAAGAGCTTCAGAAGAGATAAATAAGCTTCTGTCTTGTTTAAGCCAGTATTATTTTGGATTTTCTTTTGAATGGCAGCTAAAACTAATCAAAATAATTCTTCACAAATACACATGGGTTCAAATTGATGGTATTTCCAAGATGACATTAAAAAGTAACAATTCTAACCATTTATTGCTTAAACAGGAAAAGTTTTTTTTTTTACTTATTTAATTTTTATTTATTTATTTATTTTTTGCGGTACGCGGGTCTCTCACTGTTGCAGCCTCTCCCGTTGCGGAGCACAGGCTCCGGATGCGCAGGCTCAGCGGCCATGGCTCACAGGCCCAGCTGCTCTGCGGCATGTGGGATCCTCCCCGACCGGGGCACAAACCCGCGTCCCCTGCATCGGCAGGCGGACTCTCAACCACTGCGCCACCAGGGAAGCCCAGGAAAAGTTTTTTAAAAAGAATAACACCAAAATTGTATCTGTTAAAGGGTTGTCATTGTCTCATACAGTCCCATCCTCTTCTTGAAATTGCAACACAACCTCTAGATTTCACAAAACGAGAAATCCAAAATGTGGTATCTTCATAAAGAAATGGCACACAGATCTATGTGTTTTATCCAATGGCTTCAATAATTTCTTTGTCTGGGTCAGTATTGGAATGCTGTCTGAGATAATGACTATAGGTCATCTCTCCATTTGTAAGTTCAATCAAATGAAACACTTGTTTTTTGAATAACTAACAAAGAAGAAATTAACAGTGAAATCCAGTATTTGCTGGATATGAGGGTTGTTGACAACTAAGAATAAATAGAGTAAATAATTAAAGTGAAGTAGGCTTATATAACAGAATGTTATGCATACCTGCATAACTCTTAAAACATATTGTTGAGCAACAAAAGTTAAGAATGCAAGGAAACTTATAGAAAAATGTCACTTGTGTAAATTGTAAACAGATACATTCATGAAACAATATCGTACAATTTCACATAAGCATACACAAACACGTCTATTGCATGCATTAAAGTCGAATCCTCTGGTATGGTGTGCCTGAGGAAGACAATGGTGGGGAAGGACTAAGGAAGAAGGCTAAAAGGAGAGAGACCTTGTTTAGGTTTTTAGTTTCCATCTGCTATGAGCCAAAAAGTATGTTAATTTTTACTTTGAATTATAGAATTAGAAAAAAATACATATATATATAAAGGTGTTTTTATTTGTTATCTTGTAGAGACATCTGTTCAGTATCATCTAGAACTGAGAAACAGGGTCATTTTCTCTGGTTACAATGTTGAGTTTATTTATCTATGCATTTTAAAAGGCAGATTCCCACTCTGTGTGTGTATGTGTGTGTGTGTGTGTGCCCCTTTGCATAAAAGAGAACACACTAAAGGTTTTAAACAGCATCTAAGCCTTAGTTTCAGAGATATCTATTAAAATTTCTTTACATTGCTGGAATATTTTTCCTTTTCTATGATCTCAAATCATTCTTAAATTCTAGTTTTTGTTCCAAATTATATATCATATTTTAATCCCTCATCCTCAAATATGGATCATGCCCCTCTCCTATGTAGTATAGCTCCCTGTGACTATCACTATTATTAACATTATCATAACCAGACTCTAATTTTCTTTCCTCAGGAAAACTTAAGTAGTCTTAGAGAAGCAAGAAAATTCTTTCAGTGGTCCCTAATAAAGTTATCTGAAGAATACAAAAAGGTGAGTCCACCGTCTTCCTTAAATGGTTTGAATAGTAGAGGAAGCAAGCCACAAATTTAATGTAAAATACATGTTTGATTAGGTCTTTGATCACACTCTCAAATGTCATTTCCCTAAACTCTTTCCTTTGACCTTTGGTAAGGAGAGTATATGTAATATTTCACTAACAATATCAAATAGATATACTTCAGCAATAATTAAATACAGAGAAGGTATAAATATGCTTTAACTCTTCCTCAAATTTAATTTTATAGAATGGATCACTAGCTCATACAATCACTAGCACACTTATTCTTTATCTCCAAAGCATTTTAAATAATTTTACAGTGTGGGTACAGGACAAACATCAGTCATTTGACAGGAAAATAATTATCGTGGTTGTATAACTTCTTACATTATTTCAGAATGTAATTTCATTACATTCTGATGTAGCAAAATGACTCATTAAAATTTCAATTTGTAATTGTTTTCCATATTTATTAGACATTTTCCTCATGTCTTTGAATCCAAAGGAAGAACCAGGCCTTTTAAATAAATCCTTGCCTAAAAAGTTTTTTGAAGACAGGTAGAGGAAGCTACTGGAAACAAGCCTCATTTATGTGGTAGTGTGAAAGCCCACGCTTATTTATGAGACTTCGCTAAGTGTCCCATTGGGGAAGTGCCTTTTATTTTGAAAATCATTTCACTGTTAATAAATTCACTCAGAACAACTCATTATGCTTGCCAAGTTGCACAGTATCACAAGACATGTTCCTGTTAAGTATTTACAAAGTTTTTAGCAAAGTGTACTGCATGGAATGGTTTCAAGAACCTATGAATATTTTTGAGGTTTTAGTTCAGTTCAGTTTTAATTTTAATGTGGTTTTTAAAAAATCTCAAGCTTTGATTCAGCCAATTAGCAGTGATTCTGAGGGGTAGCTGAATTGAATGCCAGTTTGTATGTATTCATATTTCAGATACTGAACATCGTTTCATGGTTTTTCAATGTACACAAACTGTACATTAGATTGATTCAGTTATATTTCCAAATTAGGATTCAAAATGTGCTGAAATTGAGAAAATGTCATGATTTATAAAGCATTGACATTCAACCTTCATAAACATTTTAAAATCAAAACTCACAAGAGATGCCTTTCCAAAAGACATAATAAGTCCAAAGTCTAGAAAAAATCAGAGTATACTGTACTTTGTTCACAGTGGAATTGGTGAGGTAAAACTTCTGCAGGCAAATAGAGAAGAAATTACAATTAAACTAAACTGTAAGTCTGAACTGACCAACTACAATTCAGGAGGAAGACTCAGAAGCTTTTAAAGCCATTATATTCTATATAAGTAGTAAATCTTACGAATACTATACTTCAAAAATGTAATATTTGGTAAACAAGTAAATTTTATAATATAATGACCTAGCTACTTGGTA
The DNA here is from genome assembly GCF_964374135.1 of Grampus griseus. Lineage (NCBI taxonomy): Eukaryota > Metazoa > Chordata > Mammalia > Artiodactyla > Delphinidae > Grampus > Grampus griseus. Next base: position 24,890,437 of record NC_139012.1, read on the forward strand.
AATTGTCTTTCAGCCATTTAAATTTTATTACAGATTTTCACCAGATTTTTGGCCACCCACCATTTTGGTATTCCTTCTGAGTAGGTGGTATATCCTAGGAGGGAATATACCTTCTTGTTACTGAAGGAGGCTGGACACTGGGAAGTTTTCTGTTCTCTCAAGAAGAGCCCAAAAGCTGCAAAGTCATCTTTGGCTTTCAAGGGAGCAATATCATGGGTAGAGAGAAATAGAAGACTTCTCTGAAGCATTGGCAGGTTGTAAAAACCCAGGATCTCCATAGGAATGTGAAAAAGTGTTATGACAAAAAAGAAAGAGTGAGAGAGGAGAGAGAGAGAGAGACAGAGAGAGGAGGGAAGGAAGGAAGGAAGGAAGGAAGGAAGGAAGGGAGGAAGGAAGGGAGGAAGGGAGGAAGGGGGGGAAAACTGATGACTGAAACCAGATTAATAGGGATTTGAAATTAGCTTTACATTTTTTCAAACTCTGTAGACCAAAATGTCATTTCTTCCACTTGCTGGTTTGTATATTTTACAACTTGTTTTCACAGATAATAGGAACATAAAATGGCAGGAATTCTAAATGATAGCCCACCAATACTTGGTTAAAGTAATCTAAATAAAAGGAGACCCTCAATAGAAAGAAATATTTCACCTTATTACTCACAACTATAGTTTGGTTAGTTTGAGTTTAATTTTATAAGAATATTTCTAATTTATCTCACTATGTATTATGATGGGAGGTAAAAATTCTGATATTTATAGGCTAAAAGTTCTTTAATAAGATGGTAAACATTATCATCTATTAAAGATTATGAAAGGCTTGCTTGTTTTAATATTTTAATTTCTAGAGTTAATAACCTTTAACTGTGGGAACATGGTAAGGCAGTTTAATGGATAATGATTAGCAGTAATTAGTAGCTTTGTTGAATATAACAACCTTGGAGGGTAGATACTGAGAGTAGATGACAGGGGAGGGAGACAAACAATAAAAGGACCAAGGCCTGGTCATGAGGTATGATTATAACACTTGTCATATAGTAGTTCCTTCATACTTCAATAATGCCTTGAACCCCCTATGAATGTTTTGACCTAAACCAAGCTGTAAGTATTGGCAGAGTTCCAGCACAATCTTCTGGTCAAGAAGATTTGCTAGCATTCTATTTATTTTCAAGTATATCTATTCTAAGGGATACTGTACAGACCTTTGGGATCAGGAGTGTAAAAACTGGAGAAACAGGCATTGTTTCCATTTTTTCTTTGTTCACAGCAATAAATTTCCTGAGACTGACTGTTGAATGCTGTTCGGCCATAATCGTGGTGAACAGCTTTTCCATCACCTTAAATTTCTGATCAACTCAGAGTCTTTCTAGAGAAAATATATACCTAGCACATAGAGGATACCATATACCATCTCTCTAACTTTTCTGATATCAGCTAAAGATTAAACTCCATGAAAACAGGGCCACAGCCATTTTTCTTGATGTTATGTCTCATTTTCTTACCTGCTTTCTGACAAGGAGCTCAGAAGGTGCTCAATATTTATTAAGATTAGTTCAACCAACAAATGTATACTTACCACCTACTATGGGTGAGGATTTCTTACAGTCTTACTGAGTATTTTGACGTGATTTTGTATTTTTGTCTTCATGATAGGTAAGCAATGGAATTTCAATGTTCTGGACCTCCAGTAACAAGTGTTTCTTTACTAGATGCAGTGTCTTTACTAGATGGTACCTCTGTTTATCTTGGGGAAGAGAGGACTGTTTCTTCTGCTTGAGAATAGTTGTTTCCTTATGACCTATGAATTCCTTCTATTTTTCACCATCAAGATTCCAAGGGGTGCCTCTTTTGTTCCAGCTCACCGCCATCTCCCTAGAATGGGCACCTTCCTAAGACTGTCATCTCTGTTTCCACACAGTTTTTCCATTTCCTTTCAGTTGCCTGGAGGTTAGTGCTATAATCCAAAAAACTTCAGTTCTGTTCCAGTATTTCCCTGTTTAGGAGGGGATGTTGAGATGATTAGCAAAGTCAGCATAAAATTTTGGAAAAGTAACATGGCAATAATGCATAGTAAACAGAAAGAGTATTATCAAAATATTAATAAAATTTGTTGCTAAATTTTTTAAAGGAAAGGGTTAAAAAGAAATTTTCAAATGCATTTGCTAGTCTCACATAACCATGGATAACTAAAAAGTAGCATTGAGTATTTATTTATAGCCTTAATGGATGTAGAAATACCTTAAATACACATATATATTACTACAAGTTTCACGTCTGTATGAGAAATTACCCATAAGTTTGTGGTCTCTACAGGATGCTGCTAAGATGGTTAGTTAGTGTTACAAGTTAAGAGGAGAAACTTAAAACATGGTAAAATGGTACAAGGAATAGCTAGCGTCATAATATATAATTTCTAGCAATGAGAAATAAAAACACGAATTCCTAAAGACTAGTAAGGCTGCACATGAAATATTGCATTTAATTTGAAATATTTAATTATCTGTTAAGTATAAGAAACTGAAGACAGTTTAGAAATAATGTCCAACAAAGATAATGAATAAATAATATAAAAAGAAGGTAAATTCATTTCAAATATAAAATTTGACTAGTGACTTTTCAAAGTAATAACTTAAAATTGTGTCTTAATTTCCAAATAAAAATTAACACTGAAACTCTGAATAACTAAAGATTACATTTATGGGATGAGGGGTAATTAAATAAATTAAATGAAAATAATTAATGAAATATTGAGGGATATGTAAGAAAAAGCCTAAACATATAAAATGGTCTTCATTAGCATTTTTGTTTAAAAATATTTATATTTGTGACAGTGTATTTGTGAATATTGCACAGAAAAATATTGTTTAGGAGATACTTTCTCAGATGTAAACTAAATGGCCAATTATTAGATAGAATATGATAAGCAACTTCAATTAATTGCAACAGTGTAACTGAGGATTCTTCTCAACTTTATAAGCTCCAACAATACCAACATTCCTCCCTGTGACATTTACAAAACATCATGAACATAAGGGACTGTGGAAGGGTAAACAAAGAAATATAACACTTGATGGACTTTTTGAGGCCATATATAAGTCTATAATAATAAATTTTGTTAATAATAGAAATACTTGAATGAGAAAATACTCAAGTCATAGGCACAAATCAATGTATTTCAAGTAAGTTTTGACACTTGCAATTTTTTCAGTAAGTTTGATTAGAAACAGTGTTAACTATTAAAATGCTCTCCCATGAATATTTGTTTTAAAAGCAGTATCTTCATTTGACAGATGAGGCAATTACGTGTTTCTCATGTAAGGTTTATCAATTTTACCTATTTAACAAAACTTAAAAAAAAGGGCTTTTTCATTTTATACTTAATATTATTTAAAATACTCAATTTATAATAATAAAATAATCCATTTTATAATCCAGAATGAGTTTATGCACATTGAAATTAAGTTTTTTAAATGTTGCAAATTTTATTTAGACTATGAAAGCAAAAGATAACATAGATCAAAGTAACTTTTATCAAAATATGGTTTGCTGAGACAGCTTTTCTACATCATTTGTTGTCAGCCAAGGCAATTTGTATCCCTTGCAGGGTTCAATTGGCAGGATTGGAGACATTTTTAGTTGTCACAAATTGGGGAGGTAAACTGGGTAAACTGTTTTAATCTAGTGTGTGGAGACCAGAGACACTACTAATCATCCTACAATGCATGAACAGACCCCTTCAACAAAGAGTTATCCAGCCCAAAATGTCAATAGGCCTAGAACTGGGAAACACTGCTTCTAAGCAGTTTTGAGATTACTGGTTATTTAGAAAATGTAAATTAGGAAATCGGCTGCTTTATTTTCTTTCCAAGCAGTAAAAAATCCAGGTGTGATAACCAAAACTTCCCTGAATAGATTTTGTCTTCTTTGCCTCTTTAATCATCAATCATATTTTAGCACTTGTTGAACACATAACATGTAAAAATTAAGTAAAACTTAAAAGGTCATATTCATAGAACATAATTTAAATTGAATCCAACTTTTAAAAATTTGTCTTGTTCCCAATATGCAGAATTACACACTCAGATACACAGATTAAGAAAAGAATACTATATAACATTTGTATCACCCCTTAAAATTTGCTGTTATTCCAAGTGGCCTCCTCATGAATCCTGAATCCAATAGGTTGGTTGTGTCTAACAATAATCTCTCCTCTTGAGCTTCAGAAATGTTCAAAATGTTTGTCAGTTTTCAGAGACATTCTTAGAATACTGCACATCCTGGAGTAAATATGCAGCCAATTCTATTGATTAGGCCATAAACAGCATGAGAAAATTAATGAGTGCCTAGTTCACCAGTATATCCAAATACCTCACATAATATTCAACACATATACAGTCTTAATAAATATTTATTAAATAAATGAATGAATGAAGGAAATGAAAACCTTCTTGATTCGTTTTCATGTCTGTATAGTATCTCTGCTTTTCTTAGAGAAGCCAGAAGATATAAAAGCCTTATATTTTGTATATTTTGGGAAGCAAATATTATTTTAGGTATAACATAGTTGAATTAATTGACCAAATGTATCAAAATGACTTTAATTCTTGTGTCACACAATGTAAAAATATAGTAACAAGATTAATGAGCTGGAAAGTAGATTTATGGTGGAACAGCCTGTGATGATAGTGAGAGGTGGAAGGAAAACCTGTTAAAGTCTTGTGATGTAAGCTGCTGAAATGAAGTTCTTTGAACATTTCTTTTACCTTTGAAAAAACATTTAAATTTCTCAAAGTCCATTTGTGCCTAGTTGGTGGGGGAGGAGACAGTTTTTTAATTTTGCATTTGTTAACTGAATGGAAATAGGTTCAAACGGGATTTAAAAGAACTATAAATCAAAGAGCTTTTGTTTTCATTTCTGTAATATCTTGTAATCTTAACCATATTACTGTAGTAAGCAATATTGCATATTTAATTTTACTTAGAAATGAGATCAAGAGAACATACAAAAAACAAATTTAGCATCTAAGTAAATATAAGAAATAATTCAGTCAATAATAGAAACAAAAATATAAATTTCATTTTACTTTGAAATGCCATTTTCATGTTCTCTAAGCAATTTGGAGTTATAATAAGGAAATACTGAAAATACGTAGACAGGGAATTTATTCTTGTTTCAATTAGTTACAGGACTGATGACCTTGGATTTAGATATGAATTTATTGCTTAATAGTATGCTGAAATACTTAATAGTATGCTGAAATAGTATGATGTTTTCTCCTTCATATTACACTATGTTTATGCAAAACAAACATTTAATTTATGTGAGTGACCTTTGAAAACCACAGATATAAAATTTTCAATGTCTATTTCTCTGTTGTATATAAGAATGTAAAGATTCATTTTCAGTACACTCTCAGAAGAATGTACCACAAGTTTGTTGAAATTTCCTTTACATTATATGGTTCTATAATTCCACATTCTTTTTCATTAACAGTGGTAAATTAGGACAGAAGAACTGTACTCTGTGCAACATCTACTTTATAAATGTAATTTTCAACCAGCCTAACTGCACAATAGTTATTTCATATCATGCAGTAAGACTTTGAAATTATCCGTTATCCATTTAACATTATAGTATATTTCCTTCCTGACTTACATTAAGTATAGGATGAAAATTATTTTATCAGATGGTACGTTTTGGAAACAAAAAACCCAGAGATAGATTAATATCTCTGTGCAAGGAATAAATACTCAGAAATTTAAGAATAGTAGATAGCTAAGAATCAAGGCATAAATAGATTGTTAAGTGGAAGCTGGAGTAGAGATTTATTACTGTAAATGGTTTTCCTAATCACATGCAATAAAGTTTAAAGTGTGACTGTCCCAGCCTTCTATTCAGTCTATCCTTACCTACCCACAAGAAGATAAAATATCTATAAGCATCTAGGAAGCCAAAATGTCCCTACCCACAATTATAAATTATTTTGTATGTTAAAATATGTATTGACTCATGATAAAGTCCTCGCCTTCATCAAGTTGCTAGGTTCATCAAGTGGAAGAATAAAAAAGCAAATGTACTAGCTAGCTCCTTTTGGGTTGAAACCAGTTTCTATCCCCAATTCCCTATAAGGAAAACTAGTAAACAGTTTTACTGAAATTTGTTTTTGTTTGTTTGTTTTCTAATTTTCATCTGATTTGTCACAATGAAGGTAGATTTGGCAGTGGTTTGAGTTGGGGGTAATGATGTACACATGAAAATAACATAATATTATATGTTAATTATTCTTCCAAAAAATACACGTAGTTTTCACTTACCAAGTCAGGTGCTGGAAAATATTTTAAAGATTGAATTTTTCTCCGAATTATGAATGTCACTGAAACCTGAGAAATGTTTTAGTTTTTCAATTCCATTCTTTAAAAGGACAAGTCCCTTTCTGATCTGAAATGTCTGACATTCATTTTTTTTCAGTGAATAATTCAGTGTACTCATTAAAATGCAATTCAGATCCCATCATTTCTCTGCTCAAGCTTTCCAATGCTTTCCATCTCCATCCACAGATATTCCAATGTCTTTTATATAGAATATAAGATCTGTAGTGTCTCACAATTTCTCCGACCTCATTTCACATTGCTCTGCCCCTTTCTCAATGGGCTGCAAATAAACGCGGTCAAAGTCCTGTTGGGGTTCTCACTTGTTCGTCTTGTCTGGAACACTCTCCTTCCAAATATCCCCATGAATACTATAAAGGAATACTTGAAAATGTGAATGACTATATGTACTATACGTATGACAAGTTAATATGCATTTTATTTTTCAAATATATTTCGGACTTAGGGAAGGCTTCTTTTAGAAAACTATTTTAATTACAAGTGATTCATCGAAAGGTTTATCACCTTTTCTAAAAGAAAGTAAACATTTTAAACATCTTAATATAACTTGATATCTTAGAAAGATACCCATTAGCATGTATTTTGAATAAATGCTCAAAAATGTATAGAGGTAATTTAAAAGAATGTTTTAACAATTCTAAGGAACTGTGGTTACATTTCCTACAGTCAGACAATGTATAACTTTTGGGAGGGAGACGCAAGAGGGAGGGGATATGGGGATATATGTATACATATAGCTGATTCACTTCGTTATACAGCAGAAACTAACACAACATTGAAAAGCAATTATACTCCAATAAAGATGTCAAAAAATAAAACAAAAATCTAAAGGAAAATTCCAAGGTAAGCATCAACAGTATTTACTGATTTTTAGAAGAGTTGTTCTTTGAAATTACCCCAGGATACCGCTTATTTCATTGACTACTTCTCAGGCAAGTCATATTTACCATACTTTAAAATGCATGTTACTTCCAACCTACTAAGCTAATGTAAAAAGGCAACATTTTTCTTAGAGGAAAAAAATTATATTTTCCTGCAATTACATCTTTTTTTATAACTCATTTATTAATAATTTGAAAAATAGTAGGTAATTCAATTAAACATCCAACAATGTTTTTCAACAAATAAATTGAAAAAATATATCTTTTGGTCATTGAAGTGTATCAGAAATATAAAAATAGCTGGATAAATTACTAGGAGTTTTTATTTTTGTGGATTTACAAGGCTTTACAGACTATTCTTCACAGAAATGAACTGTACAAGCAAATAGTTGGTTAGTCTTAAATTTCTTTCTCATTAAGTGCCAGAAACTGGATATATTCGTTGTTATACCAAAAGAAAGACTGCAATATCTCAAAAGTAATTTTGACTAGCAACAATCACATAATTCCTACTACATAGAGAAAAAGTTGATACAATGTGCAATTTTTTTTTTTTTACAATGTGCAAATTTGAAAGTGGGTTATTTCTTATATACAGCCTATGACAGGTGGCTGAGATAGAAAACATAAGTAATAAGCAGTACCTTGGGGGAATTTTGTATATGAAACATGCCACCATTTGTCAATATTTAAAAAAATAATAATTTGATCAATTCTTTTGTCTAGTTTCCTGCTGTGAAAATTACAGCATAGGCTAGATTATTTCTAATTTCCATGTATGTGTTTTATAGATATCATTATGCTAGAAAACAATTGAGTGGTATAGAAGTGAATTTTCAGTAAATATATGTTGAGTCAAAGCATAACTTTGGGGTTCTTAAATCTTTTTATTTTGGAAATGATTTTGCATTTCAGAATTACTATGTCTTCTGCTTACATTCTGCTGTATCAATAGGCCACAACTGCAAGGAACTTCCACTGAACTCAGGGAAAAAGTAGCAAAGCCTGGTAGTAAACAGACCTGGGTCTGAATGTCAAATCTGCTGTTTCAATAATAGAAAATTAGGCAGATTGATTAACTTCTAAGTGCTTCATTTTGCATCATTAAGAAGAGAATGGATAACACCTGCCTGACAGGCTTGTTGTAGTTTATGTATAGTGCCTGACACATAGTATATGAATATTAGAGGAAAACTACACATATTTTAAATTTTAAGTATAGCTAATATACAATATTATGTTACTTTCAGGTGTACGACATAATGATTTGACATTTAAATACATTACAAAATGATCACAGTGATAAGTCTGGTAACTGTATGTCACCATACACAATTACTACAGTATTATTGGCTATATTCGTTTTGCTCTGTATTACATCTCCATAACTTATTAAGTTTGTAACTCTTAATCCCCTTCACCTGTTTCACCCAGTTCTTCACACCTCTCCCCACTGGAAACCACATGTTTGTTCTCTGTATCTATGAGACATTTTTTGTCTTGTTTGTTTGCTTGTTTTATTTTTTAGATTCCACATAAAAGTGAAATCATATAGTATTTGTCTTTGTCTGACTTAGTTCACTTATACCATCTAGATCCATCCAGGTTTTCACAAATGGCATGATTTCATTCCTTTTTTTTATGGCTGATTATACTCAGCCATAAAATATAATATTTCATTGTATATTTATCCATCGATAGGCACTTAGGCTGCTTCCATATCTTGGCTGTTGTAAATCGTGCTGCAGTGAACATAGGGGTACACACATCTTATCAGATTCATGTTTTTGTTTTCTTCAGGTAAATACCCAGAATTGGAATTGCATAATCATATGGTACTCCAATCATTAATTTTTTGAGGAACCTTCATACTGTTTTCTATAGTGGCTGCACCAATTTACATTCTCAGAAACAGCACACAAGTGTTCCCTTTTCTCCACATCCTTGCCAACACATGTCTTTAGTATCATAGCCATTCTTACAGGTATGAGGTGATATCTCATTGTGGTTTTGATTTGCATTTCCCTGATGAAAGTGATGTTGCATATCTTTTCATGTACCTGTTGGCCATTTGTAGGCTGTCTTTAGAAAAATGTTTATTCAGGTCCTCTGCCCATTTCTTAATGAGATTGTTTGGGGTTTTTTGTTATTAATTTGTATGATTTCTTTATGTATTTTGGATATTAACCCCTTATCAGATATATTATTTCCAAATGTTTTCTTCATTGAGTAAGTTGCTTTTTCATTTTCTTGATGGCTTCCATTACCATGCAAAAGCTTTTTATTTCGATGTAGTCTCCTTTATTTTTGTTTTTGTTGCCCTTGCCTGAGGATACCAGTCTAAAGAAGTATTCATAAGACCAATGTTAGAGAGCATATCACCTATATTTTTTTTAGGAGTTTTATGGTTTCAGGTCTTACCTTTAAGTCTTTAATCCATTTTAGCTTATTTTTGTATATGGTGTAAGAAAGTGGCCCAGTTTTCTTCTTTTGCATGTGGCTGTTCTGTGTTCTCAACATAATTTATTGAAGAGGCTGTCTTTTTATCATTGTATAGTCTTGCCTTTTTGGTCATAGTTTAGTTGACCATGTAAGCATGGGTTTCTTTCAGGGCTCTCTATTCTGTTCCATTGATCTATATTTCTGTTTTTGTGACAATACCATGCTATTTTGATTCCTGTAGCTTTGTAGTATAGTTTGAAATCAGAACGTATGATACCCCTAACTTTGTTCTTCTTTCTTAAGATTGATTTGGCTATTTAGGGTCTTTTGTAGTTCTATACATATTTTAGGATTATTTGTTCTAGTTCTGTGAGAAATGCCATTGGTATTTTGATAGGGTTTACAATGAATCTGTAGATTGCTTTTGGTAGCATGGACATTTTAGCCATATTGATTCTTCCAACCCATAAGCATGTTATATCTTTTCACTTATTTGTGTCCTCTTCAATTTATTTCCTAAATATCCTATAGTTTTCAGAGTTCAGGTCTTTCACCTTCTTGGTTAAATTTATTCTTAGGTACTTTGTTCTTTTTAGTTTTATTGTAAGTGGAATTGTTTTCTTAATTTCTCTTTGTGATAGATCACTATTAGCATATAGAAATGCAACAGATTTCAGTATATTAATTTTGTATCCTGAAAATTTATTGAATTCATTTATTAGTTCTGATAGTTTTTTGGTGGAGTCTTTAGGGTTTTCTACACTTAGTATCATATCATCTGCAAAGAGTGACAGTTTTATTTATTCCTTTCCAATTTGGATGCTAGGAATATCGGTTCCAGCCAAACTGCGTCTCCGCCCCTCCTACCTGTCTCAATCTGGCTTTTTCTTTTCACTCAGTTGTGGGAAGTCTTTTCTGTTAGTTTTCAGGTCATTCTCAGAGATTGCTGCTCTATATGTAGCTGTAAATTTAGTGTGTCCATGGGAGGAAGTGAGCCCAGGATTTCCTACTCCACTATTTTGTCCTGACTGTCATATATGTATTTGTATAAATTGTCATGTTGAGAAGATGAAGAGATAGTAGTTCAGAAACAATACCAAAAATAAAAGAAATAAGAAATGTGAAAGAAATTCAAAGAAATGTGAAAGAAATTCAAAGAAATCTGAACTTTCATACAGCATATACTTTACTCAACAAAAACCAGCTGATAGCTTTCAAAATTTTAATGTAGGAATTCTAAAAGTTATGACCTTATGATCTCAAACACAATAAATCTAAGAGAGGCAAGTGCTAAAAGACAGTTGTCATAAACAGCAGGTATGGTCACACTAGGGCATTCCAGCTAACTATCATACTTTGGTCACCCATTTTACTGCTTCCAGTCTCACTGCTTCCATCTTTGTCCTTCTATATTTCATTCTTAATAAAGCTAGACAGATGTTCTTTTTAAAACAATTAGACATTTTCCTTGACTCCAAACCATCTAGTGGCTTCACACTTTATTCAGAATGAAAGTCAAATATACCTTCATAAGATAGACAGCCCTGCCTGATGTTGTGCAAGACGACTTCTCTGATCTGGTAGTCCATTTAGTCTCCATCTCACTCATTTTATTTCAGGTGCACAGGCCACCTTGTGTTTATGGAAAAATCCAGGATGTACTGCCACAGGGACTTTGCCAAACTGTTCCCTCTGCCCCAAACACTCTTCCCTCAGCTACCCAAATAATTTGCTCCCACACTTCAAGTCTCTGCTCAGATGGACCCTTATCAGTTGACTCCCAGTTGCCATTTTCTCTTTGACTTGCTTCATTTCTCTTTGTTCACATATCACTACCTGATATTCATTCATTCATTCATTTATTCATTCATCCATTCATGTTTATTGTTCTTGCCCCACCCACACTACTGGGTAGACTGTGAAAACAAAGGCTAAATATGTTTTGTATTCTCAGTAATTGATACATAGAGTGCCCCAAAACATATTTATTAAATGAAAAATGTGTTTTAATTTTTAATTTAGGATTTCCAGTGTGCTTCTTTGTAACTCCTTCATACCTCCAACAACTTATACTATTTCCATGTACAGTTTTAGGGGGGTTTTTTTAGTAACTTTTAAAACTACAATAGATATTAAAACCCCTAAAAGCTTTAAATTCCTCTTTTTAATATTCTACATTTTAAATACAGAAGTTTTTTTTTAATAATTTAGCTTAATGATTCAACATGAAATTTATGAACAGTTCAGGAGATAGTTCTTTACAGTTAAGATACCTAAAAATTTCATATATATAAACATATATATATATACTCTGACAGTGAATAAGTCTATTCTTCACCTCCTAGAATATCTGAATTCTAACAACTTTGTTTTAAAGTAAATTGTGGTTAGTGCAGTTTCCCAATGAATCTATTATATAGTTTGAATGTAAGTCTGTTAGACTCCCTATATTTATTTAGTAAATTAAGGTACAGCAATAAACCATCTTTATTGCAGGTAATCAACTTTGATTAATAAATATAACCCCTGTACCAATATTTCTTATGCATCCAAAAATACTAATATATTTAAGTAAAATATCTGATAATAAAAACAAAAATAAATTCTAGGAATTTATATAAAACTTATCACTTCTTTCTTCACTCATTTTACATAACCAGTGCTCTACTAGGTAGCAGGACTCCTCTCTGCACTTAAAGTGCTGTGTGAACTTGAGGCATATACAACTAAGGTGCAAATGTTTCCTGCTTTGACCTGCAAAAAATAGTAGTCTCTTGGAGGAGAAAAAAAATTAAAATAAGTAGTTTCAAAATTAGGGTAAGTACCAAAATAGGAAAAAAAAAATGTTTAAAGTGCGACAAGATAAAGCAAGTAATAGCCCAAAGAAATCTGGGAGGTACAGACTAAAGGTAACATTTACCCTCAGCGGGTATGGAAAGTATTCACCACATAGAAACCTTTGCTTTGAAGGGTGTGGAAACAATCCTTGGTAAAGAAAATGCCTAAAGAAGGTCAATAAAATATTCATAGCTTCAATGATATTTCAATACCAAGTTTTAAAGTATTATCAATAAATAAATAATTTAAATGCTCTTTTTTTTTTCCTTTTTCAAACTCCCTATTTTCAAGCCATTTAAACTCAAGAGATACAATAGGGAATAAAAATGGCTTTTCAATATTCACATGCTTATTTTAGAATAATTTGTAAATAACTGTTCAGCTGCACATATATATAAGGCTAATATTTGCCAGATTGGCAAACTCTTCTTTCTTCTTTACAATTTCATTGCTAAAAATTCACCAGTGTTTTTTTATACATGAAATAAACATTTCAGACTTATTTTCATGAGTAAAGAATTTTTTTTTCACTTGAAACAATTAGGATTTGCTTCTATAGATCACACTGAGTCTGGCAGTAAAGCCAATGCTACAGCTGCACTCACTTCGGTGAATTACTTTTTAACTACCAACAATTCTCTTCATTTGGCTTGTATGACCAGACAAGCATCTGGGAATGTTTTTTTAAGTGGTCTTTCCAAAATAAGATATTTCTTAGCTGTACAAATCTCTTCTTTGTTATTGTTATTTTTAACAGATATAGTTCCATCATTTTTTTCTTTCAATACCACTAAATAAATTTAAGCAGGATTCCACAGCAGCACTCAGTACAGCAAAATCTAAACAAATAAGGTCAGTCAAAGCCTAGTAATTAAATCAGCAAGACTGAGCTCTCCCCCCAGTGGAATTTTAAAGCTGCAACGCCAATTGGCACAACCTGTTTTAGAAAAGTATTTTTGCATCTGCGTTATTTCAGTCATGGAGGTCTGGGTTAGCTTTCAGGGTTGTAACATTTCCACTGCCTTCAACTTCTTCCAGAAAGCTGAGAAATAACTTCCCTGGATAATCCAAGAGGCTGGAAACATCTTTCTTTTTTTGCAACCATGCTGGCCAAACTGAAAAGATAAGAGCTTCAAAAGAGTGCTTTTTCCATCGTAGGGTTTGGAAGAAGAGAGCCAGTCCCACAGAGAGGTTTTAACATCACAGATACTCTTCTCATAAAAGAGCCTCACACTGTGTCTGTTGGTTACTTCCCAAATCACACTCTGTTATGGAGCTTTGCATTCTCTTCTGTTACAAAAGGAGGGCCATTAAGTTCAGCATCTGTCAGTGCTACTCCCTCTTTCTTTATGTATCTTCAGACTGTAAAATAACACCTTTCTAAAAGAAACCATGCTTTTTTTTTCAATATTCGAAAAATATTATATTTGATAAGTCAAGTCCTAATGCAACATGTAACATTTTCTTCAGTTTAATAGTCAAGAAGGCACAGCATCATTTAATGTTTCAAAATCAGGTAAAATTATTTACCATTCAACAGTGAGTTATTGAATTTTTTTATTTGAATTTTATTTATTTATTTTTTATACTGCAGGTTCTTATTAGTTATCTATTTTATACATATTAGTGTATATATGAGTTATTGAATGTTGATCTTTGGCCTCCAACTAATCTCAACAATAGAAACTCAAAATTGTCTCCATTATTAAAAGTCCCAGAACCTTTGGATCCTACGTTCTAGAGGAAAGCAGTAGAAGCCAACAAAAAATAGAAAGAACAGTCTTTGGAGACATGTGTAATCAGAACAAGAGAATTAGGTTGGGATTTAAAGCAAGAATATTCCAGAAAAAAACACTAAGAAGTAAGTTTTGTGTATTCAAAGAAGCTAAAAGGATGCCATTATGGCAGAAGCTTAAGGAAATGTATGCCAGGGTAGCTTAAAGCCAGTAAAGAAGGCAAGGGCAGGTCATGATGGGCATTGTAGGCAAGGGCTAAGAATTTGGGGTTTCTTGTAAGGATAATGGAAAGTCATTCAATAGTTGTATATTGGAAAATAAAATATTTTTATTTTAATAAAAATCAATGTGACTACAGAGCAAAGATGGAGTTGGGAAGGTCATATAAATGGTAATATCAGGTAAGAAATGATGGTAGATTGGTTTATATTGGATTGGATTGGATTGGATTGGATTGGATTAGGATAATAGAAATGGATTGAAGAAAAGTGAATGGAAATTTGTTCTTTGCTTTGAAGGTAAATGTTATCAAAATTAGCTGATGATTTGATTAGCTGAATGTAGGATGGTCAGTTGGAATTCTAATTTTGCCTTTAATAGTTATTTGGATGGTAATACAATTTACTAAGACAGAAAACAGATGGGAACAGATTTGAATTAAAGAAGTTCTGTTTTGAACTCATTAATGATGGCTACTGGACTTGAGAGTGAAAATTTTCACTAGTATTAGGAAATTTTTATTTGAATTTACAGATGAGGTGAGACCTGGACATTTAAATTAGGAAGTCATTAATATGTTGATAATATTTAAACTGTAACAGTCGATGAGTTCATTTTGCGTAAGTTAGAGAAATTAAGGGGTTAATGAGGCTCAAGACTAAGCCCAAAGAATCCCAAATACAGTTTGATCCAACAGTGCAGGATCCAGCAAAGAAGACTGGGAAGTAACAGCCAATGAGGTAAATGTAAATTCTTGGAAGCAAAGAGTAGGAGCGTTTGATGAAGGAGTAAATGGTACAGAGAGTTAAATGCTGCTGATAAGATGGAGAAAAAAAAAATGGCTCTGGCTTTTGCATTTGGCAAACAAAATTAGTTAAATGGTAGGACAAATTTAAGATTTTTTTCTTTGTTTTATTTTTGTGTTTTGGGGAGAAAATAGAAATAGGGAAAGAAGTACCTAGAGAGGAATGTAGATTTCAACACTTTACTTTTTCATTTTGTTTAACTGAAATTTTATTCCCATTGATTAGTAACTCTCCATGTCTCCCCCCAACCCCACAGCCCCTGGAAACCATCAGAACTCCTTGATTTTATGAATTTGACCATATTAGATACCTCATATAAGTGGGATAATGCAGTATTTGCCTTTCTATGATTGGCTTATTTCACTTAGGGTAATGACCTCAACATGTATAAAGCTTGAGGTCATTACCCTAAGTGATTTCAACACTTTTTATAATGATCCTTGATGATACTATTTAAAATTAAACATAACCTGAAGTTTTCCTTTACAAGACAGCAGCTTCAATAGATATCAAAATCACAATAGGAGTAAGTGTCGTAGTAACCATTTGCAAAGTATTACTTAAAGTCCTTAAGTAAATGTGTAGTCATCAGTATGGAAATAATTTTATGTCTTAGTTCCTTCAAAGTAGCTGTACTATACTTCAGTTCAACAGTATTTATTGAACGTAGGCTCAGTTCAAAGTAGAAAGCTCTGAAGAACATTCAAAATGTTAGAGCTATGATCTATATTCTTCGCTGACCTATTTCTATTTATGGTATTGCACTTTAATAAAGTCTCAGATTTAACATTGCAGTTTTGCTACCCATAAAAGACACCAAAGTTCTAAGCATAAATATTTCCTCCTCCTAAATATCATAGGTTTTGATTCCAATGAACATCTTGCACCCCAACTCCATCTTAATCATTCTCTATCTCCAGTCAGCCTCACCCGTGAAAATATTCTCAAAAGTAATAGCATTTGTCCTGCAATGACCACACTATGGCTTTGTTATTTGTTATACGTTGCATCTAAAAGTAAATAAGAGTTTTCATTCTTATTCTGAAATAAATATCATTTCCTGCCGTGTTAAGTATTTCTTTGATTATATTTTATTCTCAACACTTCCAGTGCAATGAGCCTGGTGCCTATCAGATGAGGGTATTTCTAGCATTAAATTCGGATGTTTTTTTTCCTTAGTCTCCACTAATTTATCCAAATCATGATACATATTGATTTCTTTCACATTTGATGTATGATTTTTCTTACACAGTTTGTGTTTGTTCCTGATTTGTTTTAACTGATTTTGCTCTTTTATTGTTGGGAGAAGAGTTTCCTTCTTTGCCTAATCCCTATCACCTTCCACTTTTTCTCTGTTCTGACTGTGGCTTGGAACCCTTCATTTTGTTTTCCAGTATGGAACGTTTTCTTCATGTTGGGACCATGTATTTTCCCCTTGAAATTTCAAGTTGCTATATGCATGTGTTATTTTTTCATACTGTTTTTTATCTTATCTTACTTTCTTTCAAACTGCCTCTCATACTATGGACTAGATGGCATCTTGACTACCCATCCTGTCTTTAAACACACACATACACACACACACACACACACACACACACACACACACACACACACACACACACACACACACACACACACTTCTCTCCTGGAACCCTTAATCTTATTGCTCCAGCATGGGCAGAATGCTCATTAGGCTGCTGAAAATCTGTCATCCTGCAAACCCCCACTGCTTCCTATACTGGAGACACTGTTTCCTTTGTCTCATATCTTCCTGTCCTTCATTTCTTCCCTATGTGCATTTCCCTAATGTACATAGTTGTCTATGTACATTAACTCTAATGTATTTTTAAGAATATATTGAAGTTAAACTTCCAAATCCTTTCAAGTGTGAACGTATATATTTATTCAGCCCTATTATTATTATTATTCTTTTGTTTTGTTTTGTTTTGTTTTTTTGCTGTACGTGGGCCTCTCAGTGTTGTGGCCTCTCCCATTGCGGAGCACAGGCTCCGGAGGCACAGGCTCAGCGGCCATGGCTCACGGGCCCAGCCACTCCGTGGCATGTGGGATCCTCCCGGACCGGGGCACGAACCCATGTCCCCTGCATCGGCAGGCAGACTCTCAACCACTGCGCCACCAGGGAAGCTCTCAGCCCTAGTATTATTGATGAGAAGTTTAATCATTCAAATTTTACAACTTTGTAGGTTACCCATTTTCTCTATGAAAAACAAATTCAGGCTATGCATATTTCTTGGCTGTTCTGGTATTTCACAATGGTTTTTCTAGATGTAGATCTTTTTATTTATCCTGTTTGACAACTCATACTTCTCCCAATTTGAAAACTTTTGTCCTTTTTAAGATCTTGGAATTTTTTATTATTTTGGGGAATTTTTTTCTTTTTTTGTTGTTGTTTCCTTACTTGCACTTTTTAGAACATGTTTTTTTCAAAATATTGAACTAGTTGACTGTTTATTCATCTTATATTCTTTTTGGTACATAGTGAGCACTAAATACTTTGAATCGATATTTTTATCATTTTGTCCTTTTCTGAGTTATTTCCTTGACATAATATAGCCCTTTTATTGATTTTAATTTTTTTTCTGATGAGCATAGAATATGGCAACTTGATTTTCTAAAATTGATTCAGTCTTCTTCATAAGCTTCTTCTGGATACTTAAGAATAGTTGAGGAAGGGCATAAAAGGTGTAGGACATAAAACAAAAATGTTCAATTTTAAAACAGCCACTTTTAAATACTTATTTTCTTATTTCAGTGGTTAAATTCTATTCTGGACTGATTCTATCTTCCTCTTCCTCTTACCTCACATGTTATGTGGGCACAGAGGTGTGTGGGAAATGGGCTAATGTCTTCTCATACCAGCCAATGCAAGGGTCATGTAGAGCAGCATGAATCCTCTGAGTCCTCACTGTTCTCCATTGTGATGGGGAGAGAATAGGCATGAGTAATCTGTTTCCCCGTTCTGGGGTTTGCCAATGAGGTCTGTGACTGATAACCTCCTGGTTTCTTATCCTGGTATGGCCATGTGTATCTCCCTCCCTGACATTCTCCCTCTCTGGCCTCTGCTTCTCTGACTCTAACCCTTGTACCTCCCTGTAATAATCTTTTTAATTACATGTTGTATAATTCTGTTTATACATTATTGGAGTTGATTAGTTAATATTTTGTTGAGTGAAGTTTTTAAAGAACATAAGACTATCATTTTATTTTTCTCTACCAATCTTAGCTCCAGTTACAATATCTCTGTACCTGGAAATAATATTCCTACCTCCCATAAGGAGCCCAAGACCAGGTTCTAGAAAAAGACATAAAAATTATTTTGATTCTACTGTCTACAAAGAGACTATTTGCATCCACACTGTTATATGGAAAACAGTGTAGAAATACTGAAATAGAATAGGCTTAGAAATAGTTTATTCAAATGATAATTCCACATAAGCCTTTATCAAAATAACTTCTTTGATGTACATTTAGTACCAAAAACCACTCTGAAAGTGTAAAGGAAACCATCCATGTGATTAATTTTAAGCTGAGTATAGTAAGATCCCATGTATTTACTGATTGAGAAAAATACATATTTTATGCTTGATCACTAACAATGTATTCTTTTATTTTAAAAAAATTCTGAGTTACAGACTAAAAAGCATGATTTGCTAGCAGTTCTTAGAACATTGTATTGTGTGAAGGGAAATATTCTGTGACATACCTGTGTGATGTATTGCCAGTTTCATGTCAATTATATAAAAGTAAAACTGTTTACAAGTCAAATGATCCCCTTCCAGTTCAAGCTTTCAAACTGTGAATACCATGGGAGGCTTCTTGGCATACAGACTTCTTCCACCTGTTCTTAGATGAAACATAAATGTGAACCATAGGAGGTGTGATTTTCAGTGCTAAACAGAAAACATTTAGGTGATAACTTTGCATGGGAAAACTACCAGTATGACCAATTAGTTGTTGAATACTTTCAATATTTCCCTTTACCAATCTTGAGATTTTGCCTAGATTTCTTGGCCAAAAAAAAAACAAACAAGAAATTCAGTTGTTTAATTTACACATTCGAGGTAGACAAACATAATAGAAAAATTGAGTAAATAATATAGGAGATTCAAGTTAAATAAAATGCTATTGGGGGACTTCCCTAGTGGTACAGTGGTTAAGAATCCGCCTGCCAATGCAGGGGACACGGGTTCAATCCCTGGTTCGGGAAGATCCCACATGCCGCAGAGCAACTAAGCCTGTGCACCACAACTACTGAGCCTGCTCTCTAGAGCCCGTGAGCCACAACTGCTGAGCTCACGTGCTGCAACTACTGAAGCCTGCATGCCTAGAGCCCATGCTCTGCAACAAAGAGCAACTAGAGAAAGCCCATGCAGCAACGAAGACCCAACGCAACCAAAAAGATAAATAAATAAAATTAAGAACATTTTTTTTAAAATGCTATTGGGTTTCATCTTGTTTAGCTTTTTAAATTTGATTTGATTGATTAGAATCTTTGGATTCCAATACATTTTCCTTAATCTACAGAAGCAGGTTTAAAAGGAAATAGCTGAGTAGAACCATGGTAGCCTGAAAGAGTTCATTCATTTATTTCATACATATTATTTATAAGTAAGGATAATATAGGAAGTGGTAAAAATGAGCTGTATGCCACCTTAAATTATTAATGTAAGATCTGTAACATTCAGCACTGAGCGCCTTTTTCTTTTTTTAGTTACACTTTCATTTTATTTATTTATTTATTTATAACATCTTTATTGGAGTATAATTGCTTTACAATGGTGTGTTAATTTCTGCTTTATAACAAAGTGAATCAGTTATACATATACATATGTCCCCATATCTCTTCCCTCTTGCGTCTCCCTCCCTCCCACCCTCCCTATCCACCCCTCTAGGTGGTCACAAAGCACCGAGCTCTGCGTCTGCTTCCCACTAGCTATCTATTTTACATTTGGTAGTGTATATATGTCCATGCCACTCTCCCACTTTGTCCCAGCTTACCCTTCCCCCTCCCCATATCCTCAAGTCCATTCTCTAGTAGGTCTGTGTCTTGCCCCTGAGCGCCTTTTCTTGAACTGTTCCATTCCCTCCATAAGTTTAATAAAGGAACTGCCTTGTTAATAAAATTGATTCAATTGGATTCAGAACTTGGAAGCAGAGTAATATCGAAAGTAATATTTTTCACTGGAAAAAGAACAAAAGATAAAACTTGGAGTTTTTGGTATCTCTCTTGACTTAGGTGTAAAGCAAACCTTAACACAACAAAAGAAACTGATCTAAACAAACAAGAAAAATCTTTAGGAAAAAGTCATGGTAGTATACAAGTCATGGTTTCTGAGACACACCTCCTTTTCTGCACAGTGTGGTCGTTAAACTTTCCTTGGAGTCTGGGATTTACTGTATTTCCCTTATTTCTTAAGCTACTTTAAGAAGGCTTTCTATTACTTGCAACTAAGAGTACTAACATATTTAAGTTTAATCAAGACCCTCATTTTCCTTTGTTTTAATAGTAAATGGCCCTTAATTTTGAGTGCATTTCAAACTATCAAAATAGTAAATTTGTACTTGGAGTATAAATAACTCACTTTAAATATACCCTTAAAATATTACTATTCTTAATAAGTAAAGATAAATCTTTGGGGACCAAATTGACTAAAAGAACAGTCAATACCAGAGCATTATTTGGCTACAGAGTTATTTAAAACAAAAAAAAATAGATTAATTGTATAAAAACACTTAACTTTTTCAATTTGGATATTTTAAAGAAACTATGCCCAAATATTTGGTGTTAAAACCTGTGATTAACGACATTTTACTACTGAGACTCATTCTTAGGATAAACATTTTAATCATTAATTGCAAGATTTTGGCAACATTTGGAAATAAATATTTATTATGGAAGCATTTGGAAATAAAATGAACTGCTTAATCATGTAAGTTTTTTTTTTAATGATGATAAAGTAAAAGAAATAGATCCATCTGTTAATTATTACTTATAACGGAGGATGGCATGGGTACTTTCAAAAACCTGTAATTAACTTTTCTGTGTACTTTAGGGTACTTTAGCATGCTCTAAATAATATGATGCTAAGTTGGAGGACCAAAAACATTACCCAACTATCTAAATAACTCCTGGAATAAATTTGTAAATATACTAATAGTTTCTGTGGGTTTTCCATAAGCCCAACAACATTTCCTTATTTTTATGGTAATGTAACATCAAATTTACTTTGTTACCATTTGTTTCCAATTCTCTTCCATATTTTTCATGTAAAGTCAGTTTCACCTGTGGCTCCAGGAATAGAAATATGACCCAGTATTAGATCCTCAGAATAACCATGACCACATGTAAAACAGGTCATGTAACCCAATCAGAAGCTATGAGACACGGTGTCTGCTGTGCTCCTTGGTTGATGTATATAGAGAGCAGATTCTACCTTTCACGTGAGCTTCTAGTCTGGAGAACACAATTGGGAACTACTATTGTGTCACTGCATGCTAACAATGCACATGATACCTTATTTGATTAATATATCAGCCTTAACACCAAAGGAGAGGGTACTAGGGACACACTGGAGCATCTAGGACCAGTTTCACTAAACTGTGCATTTTGAGTAGCATAACTTCAAGTTCCAATTCACTTGAAGAAGTTTATATTGGGTTTTCCTTTTGGTTGTATTTTAAAAATAATATATTGGAAAACTGAGACTCCAAAAACAATGTAGAACCTAAGACATAAATTTATGAGGTCATGAGCTACGTTACCATTTAGGGTATTGGCCTCTTTCACAACTATCCCTCCTTTTTTTTCCCTTTTGTCAGTTCCTTCTTCCAAAGGATTTTACAACATACCCTCCCAAATCATATGCGTATAAAATAGCCTACCTCCTCAACAGTGCAAGTTGTATCTCAGAAGGAAATATGGCTCAACCTGACACAAAGATTTTCAAATTCAGGAAAAACTGAATATAAGACATCTCAGACTATCTTCTGCTTGCAATATAGCTTAAAAAAACCCAAATGAGCAGGAAGTGAAGGAAATGTATAGAAGTGCATGTAGCCTTATAATAAATTTATCTCCCCTCTCTTAATATGTACACTGACCCAGTTTGTTACTTGACACTATACTGTCCTGCCAAATATATTAAGCAACTTCAACGTAATTTCCATGACTTTTGAGACTATGTTGGAAGCAGAAACCATAGGATGTGGAGGGTCTGTTTGTTATTCTATACATGATGACACATAGCTTCCAAGTTTATTTTCTCTGTTTTCCTGCCTTATTCTCCTTCTCTTTCTTATCTTAGACTCCTTTTTCCTGCTGTGTTTACTCTATAATCTTCCAGCAGCATCAGACGGAGATAGAATAAAAATTAAAATTTTATAGTGTGGTAATTAGAGTAACAGGTAGAAAGATGAGTGAATACATGGCACAGTGCTAAATTCTTGCAGATGTTTCTGACTGAATCCTTGCCAACTGAATTTGAAAGCAATGTATGACTGTTTCAGGATGCCGCAGACAATCAGCTCTCCCTTTCTGCACTTTTAAGTCCAAGCTACTTGCAAGCAACATAATAAAATAACTTACATCTCTCCAGTTTATTGAGCTGAGGATAACATTCCGAAATTGGGTGACTTTTTCAAAACAATCTCATTTTAAAACTTTTCAAAAGCATGATTGTGTTATTACAAGTAAATGTAGCCTTTAAATCATAATTATCTGAGTTTCAAACATCTGTTGATAATTAGCACTCTTATTCATACAACACTATTTTTAGTCCAAAATTGCCCCAGGCATTTTGGATTGTGAGATTATCTAGGGACTTAGATAAAAGTATAGATATTCTTAGACCCATCCTAACACTAATACACCAGAATTTACAATGGAGGGTCTTGTAAACATAATTTTATAAGGCTCCCAAATAATTCTATACTCAAGCAAATTTGTGAAACATTGATTCATTCTTGATATAAATTTACAGTCAAAGCCCTCCTGCTTCTACTCTAACTTCTACCCCTGATTAGTAATTAAAATTACCTTTGTTCTTTGGTGAATCTGTTTCTCAGTCTATTCTAGAGCCTACATCTTCTGTCTGTGTCCTTCATATAAATTCTTGTTCCTAGAGTTATACTCCTTTCCCCATATTTTTGTTTCCTTGGTACATGACATGCAGTTATATTGTGAAATTACTTTTTGTTTGAGTAGGCTACATGATGTGAGATAAAATCAATTTTCAGCACTCACATATTGCCATTTATTTAGTTTCTCAGCAACTCACATGCTTTTTCCTCCATGTCAGTTTGGGTGCTGGTTGGGAAACAAGAGAAATGTATTGTAACTCACTTAAGCAAAAAAGGAACTTATTGGAAGGATATCTAGCTGCTCAAAGAATTATCAAAAAGACTAAATAACAATGTTTAGAAAATTGTCAGGAAAAATGAAAGCTAGGCAACGTGACATTTGACAAGTATCATATCACAGAAACTGACTTGTGGATGCTCCCAATACTCCCACTTCATTGGCTTCCAACATCACCTCTACTCTATTCTCCACACCATTGCTGTGATTAGCCATTTATTTTTAAGCTATTCTTTCAATATTAAAGTTCCAAATAAGAGTATTTAAATAGGTGATTGTAGGTCATGAACCTACAACTTTCTAGGAGCTGAAAAAAGTGAGTCTTTATTCTTCCATAGTGTAAGTGGAAGAATAGTTCAGAATAACATAATAGGAGACTGAGTTACAATAGATGGTTTGTTCACATGCTCAGTAATAGACCTAAAATGAATGACTATAATAATCCACAACTTGGCTGCTCAACATACACATAAACCCTTCTTCCTGTACATAAACTTCCAAACCAAAAAAATTTCCCCAAAGAAATATAATGCAACAATTCCCTTTTCAATGCAAATTTCATTCATATATAACCATGCGACCCAAAGGAGGCAGACCTATAAGAAATAAGGATATATTATACAGCACAGAGAAATGTAGCCATTATTTTGTAATAACTTTAAATTGAGTATAAGCATAAAAATATTGAATTACTGTGTTGTACACCTGAAACTAATATATTAATCAACTATACTTCAATTAAAAAAGGGAGGCAGACTCAACAATTCTAAACCCACATGATTATTTCATACAGTTCCAAGTCCAAGATATCTTCAAAATGTTAATTTCTCCTCTAATTCTGATCTATTGCCTAAATATTATCTCCCATATGGGTTAAGTTAAACAGGTAACCAGAAGCAATACACATTCTTTATATATATTTGGGGGAAGGAAGTAATATATATATTAGAAAAAGTAAGTCAGTTAATTTAAAGGATAATTCATCATTTCTGCAACGAATCAAGCCACAGATGGAATTCAGGATTTTTCTTCTCCGTCAACTATACAATACTCCCTTTGATTTCAATCTGTAACTCAACTGGTAAGGTGCTAGGCCATTTTTTTGTAATATAAACTGTTATTTCTGAATGATTTGAGCCCATGGTGGTACTGCTTTTATACTATTACAATAGCTTTTCCTTAACATTCACCATTATGTGTAAAAAAACAATGAAGTTTTTCTCTTTCTGACTTACTTAACTCTATATGACAGACTCTAGGTCCATCTACCTCACTACAAATATATCAATTTCATTTCTTTTTATGGCTGAGTAATATTCCATTGTATATATGTGCCACATCTTCTTTATCCATTCATCCGATTATGGACACTTAGGTTGCTTCCATGTCCTGGCTATTGTAAATAGAGCTGCAATGAACATTTTGGTACATGAGTCTTTGAATTATGGTTTTCTCAGGGTATATGCCCAGTAGTGGGAATGCTGGGTCGTATGGTAGTTCTATTTGTAGTTTTTTAAGGAACCTCCATACTGTTCTCCATAGTGGCTGTATCAATTTACATTCCCACCAACAGTGCAAGAGTGTTCCCTTTTCTCCACACCCTCTCCAGCATTTATTGTTTCTAGATTTTTTGATGATGGCCATTCTGACCAGTGTGAGATGATATCTCATTGTAGTTTTGATTTGCATTTCTCTAATGATTAATGATGTTGAGCATGCTAACACATATGTATGGAATCTAAGAAAAAAAAAAAGTCATGAAGAACTTAGGGGTAAGATGGGAATAAAGACACAGACCTACTAGAGAATGGACTTGAGGATATGGGGAAGGGGAAGGGGAAGCTGGGACAAAGCGAGAGAGAGGCATGGACATATATACACTACCAAACGTAAGGTAGATAGCTAGTGGGAAGCAGCCGCATAGCACAGGGAGATCCGCTCGGTGGTTTGTGACCACCTAGATGGGTGGGATAGGGAGGGTGGGAGGGAGGGAGACGCAAGAGGGAAGAGATATGGGGACATATGTATATGTATAACTGATTCACTTTGTTATAAAGCAGAAACTGACACACCATTGTAAAGCAATTATACTCCAATAAAGATGTTAAAAAAATAATGAAGTATTCTAAAATAAAATGTGGCTCCATCCAAACTCTGCCATGTTTCCAATCTGTGAAAATCACCCAAACCAACATCAAAATTCCCATTTTTCCCCAAATGGCATTATAATCCCCAAAAGGCAAGTTGCTGTTACCTCTTCTAATTCAATGGAATCATGGATCCACTAGCAGAAACCTGTCTTTGAGGCACTAAAATCTCTAAATTGCACAAGATGTCAGTCCTGGAAATAGTAATCCAATATTTTGTGAATGGGTACTTACGAGTAACTGTGGGATTTATCATTACCTACTTCTATGTATTGACTTCTAGACCCATGCAGAATATATTCTACATCTTGCATGTTGTTGTTGACAACTGATACCTGACCACGAAAACTTAACGATTTCTGTGAACGTTGGCACACTGCTGTCCTTACTTTGATGTATAAAGAATACCTCAGTCAAAAGCCATGCTCTATAAAATACTAATGTGGTTTGTCATCATTTAATCAGTGTATGGACTTTGGTACTGGCAGAGGCACAAAGGGGGAAAGTATTTTCAAAACCTGAATGAATATCTGTTTGAAAGGACAACTTGCTACTTTCTCTAAGACGAAAGGGATAAATAAAATTGACCTGTTTTAAAGCTACTCTTTGCCTATTATAAAAGCTTAGGGGCTTGAAGCTGCTTACTTCCATTAGCGAGTTTGGGTACTCAGTGGCAGGAATAACTAAAATAGTTGTAATTATGGGAAGTTCATGCCATCAGTTTTCTGCATAGCCTACTTCTTGTTTGTGAGGTCTTTGTGAAAGCATCACAGTGGCACTTGAAGGAGGCTCACATATATTTCACTTAAGTAATTTTGTGCAGCTGATTATTAAAATTTCCTCTGGAATAATGGCCTTCTGATAAGAATTCACATGTGACATAAATATTGTCACACTCTGGGCCATTATACAAATATCTCTGCAAGAATCCTCATTCTTTTCTAATTTCTCAAACTTGCTTCTTTCATTTCCTTTACTATCCAATAAAATTAACCACACTTGCTATGAATTGCGGAGTATCCTTATCTCATACCTTATCTATTAGTAAACAACGAGATATACCACTGTAAGGAATATCTCCGGGCAAGCCATCCCTTTTTCCCACGGCCTTCAGAACTACTCCTGAGAAGGCTATACTGTCGTCACAGTCCATTTCTTGTTGTTCTACTGGTATATAAGGTAGAATGGTTGATAAAATGTTATTTTCCACCTCCTTTGCCAGATGATCAAGGAAAATTCCTTATAAGAAAATTGTGAGTTGAGGAAGAGGCACTTACCTGGTAGGAAAAATCATGGTAGGAAGGTTAATGATCTGATCATGCTACTTTTTTGTGCATATCAGAAAATGACATATACACCTCGAGTGCTATTTTAGGATGATGTGCACCCGAAATTATGTCAATTCAACAAAAGCAATTCATGAAGAACATTTAGAATCATACGATAATGTGGTAACCATTCAAGGTTTTACCTTTAGTACTCTCTCATGGCCTATTACCAATCTAAAGCCATTTCTGAAAAATGATCATGGTTACATGCAAAAGATGGCATGGTCTTCCTTTGAGACTAAAAAATCTCTACTTTGGTTTCCAAAAGTAGTTTGTTATAACCTCTGTAGAACATTCTGAAATGTCATAAATGCTTGAGTAGTACTCAGTTTGCTGGGTCAAAGAGGCAAATGACAGACTCACTGAGGTTTCATAAAGAGTCAACTAGAGAAGCTTATCTTGCTGTCGGTCTCTTTTAAGTTTGGCTGTCTTTCAGACCACAAAATGAACAGATTAAACAAACCTCTGTGTCTCCTTTTTAGTGGTAGTGAGAAAAAGGTGTAGCAGTTTATTCCCTGATGTGGAGGAATCATATAACCTTCCTTGAATGGAAGGCCTACATATTTTGTGGAGTACATTTTCCCCTCTCTGATGAACATATCACCATGTCATTTAAATTACTTGTTAATTTGAACTCTACAGTCCTATCAGCACGATGTTATTAGTATAGTGAGTCCATGTGTTGACATCCTTTGGAATGAGGAGACACTAAAGATCCCGAGTACTAGAAAGTGGTACCAAGTTTCAGATGACCTAACCCTAGGGAAAGAAGTTAAGGTACATTGGTGTACCTACTAGGTTAAAGCAAACAGATTGTGATATGCTGTGTTTACAAGGATAAAGGGAACATGCTGTATCAACAGGGGGATGTAAGTTGATAGGGAATGAATTGATTTGCTCCAGAAAGACTTTCTCTAGAACAGAACAGGCCATGATTATGGGTTAATACACTGTCATCCTCCAAGACTTCTTAGATTTCAGTTCAGACCAAAATGATTTGAGTTAGCTTATAATAGCAATCATCATCCTCATGTATTAAAAGCCTCTAAATTCCTATGATTCTGACAAGGATATGTAATTGCTTTTGATGAACTATTTTGGTAGTGAGAGGGAGCTCCAGAGGGAGTGCTTAAGTTACTATAAAATCCTTTACTCCGCAGAACAAGGAATCAGTGCAATGATAAGGACATTATGACAATTCCTGATGCTTTTATGATTTTACACCTAAAATTTGCTACTATTGCAATTAGATGGGTTCAGGATTTTAATGAGTCAAATATATGTGTTGGCCTCAGGTCAAATTCCATTTATATACCTTTTCTTCTATAAGTCTATATTCTAACCAGTTGACCACTGTGATATTCTGGATATCCAGTAAATGTTAGCTCAGAGCAGACACAGCAGATTTTCAAGGATCAGATTCTTTTCTGATTCTTGAAATACATTTGTTTTTCTCTTTCCCAGTGCTTAGTTTTCTTGGTAAAATACCATGATAATTTTACATAATCTTGGGAAAAGATTCACAGTATGGTTTTTCTGTTGTTATTTTAAGGTCTTCTCTCAAATATATACTCTATAGCTATATGATATTTATATATGTGATATATACATACATAATATTTAATAATGTAAAGCAGCAACTTCTGCTTGAAAATAAATACTGTATATGTTAGAATATGTTAGAATGCAACTTTCGGTCAGATGAGGCAGAACCAAAAGAAATTTAAATGATTTACACACGGAGGGTACGCTAGGAAATATTTCATCTTTAGGGAATAGTAAGATGTGACAAATAAGTTGGGTCAAAAAAATGTTGAGAGATTTCTGCTTTCAGTAATAATGGAGTAGATGGTGAGAAATAACTCCTTGCTGAGAACTACTTATTGAACTAAGTAAAAATGCATCAGAGAAGAACAAGACAGTGAGTAAGTATGAAATCAATGTCTGGGAGAGGAGAGAGGACTAAGTGGGTGAAATGGACATTTAGGATCTTTTCTTTTTTAGAAAAGTGTAATGATTTGGAAGTAGCAGCTGTGAGGTTGGGGAGCTGAAGAAAGCTTTCTACAGACTCATGGGCCTAGCTAGAGGAAGAAGTTTAGAGTTCAAGGCCATCTGGAAAAAATCCATAGAATTTGGAATGGGCTTTCAAATAGCTACAATAAAGGAATAAAAGTGAACTGGAAAGAGATGCTTCACTAAAACTGAAATCAGTTTCAGATCATCTCAACTTTATAACATTGCCAGAAGCAAAAATAAATTCTCTCTAGATGAAGATTATATAATCTAGAGCCTCAAATTATCTTAAAAAGGTATAATATAATATGGCAAGCCCTCAAAATTAACCAGGTATATAAGGAACAAAATGTGAATGAAAACCAAGAGAAGCAACTAGCCAAAGGTACTGACCAATAGAGGATACAGATAACGGGGTTCTCAGTCACAGACTTTAAAATAAGCAATGATTATTGTGCTTAAGAAGCTAAAAGACCAAAAGAGAGAGGGAGATAGAGAGTGTGTTGGCAGGGAACCAGAATTTATAATTGAAAAATGTAATTAGAACTAAGACTTATAATAAATGAAATTAAAAACCAGTAAATTCATCGAAGATCAGATTAGATACTGGTGAAAAGGTTATTAAACTAGAAGGTAACTCAAAAAATAAATATGCAGAATAGAAGAGACATATGTTAATAATTGTGAAAGATGTGAGAGTATACCCTGCTTGCAAGTTAGACAAGCATAGGTGCTGCCAGAAAACACAAGATTCTTCACTTGGAAACAATGAACTTTAGTAGAGAGCACAGCACGTAGCATGAGCTTTATGTTCATATCTGGTACGCTCCCCGTGGCTCACAAATTCCATGGGGATGGTGCTGAGGTGGATACAGGTAGATGCTGGATTTGTTTCACAACCAAGGCACATTTTGCTTAGAAAACTCCTACTCTTATAAGGAAGTTGCAAGCAAACCTGTACAACTCTTGCTCTAGAGGAAAGTATTATCTTTATTACCCTGGACAAAAAACAAATATTCCTTCTCCATAGGGGAAGACACCATCTCTATCTTCCAGTGTTATTTGCTAAGTAAACCTCCTTGCAAATATAGTCTGAATCAAAATCTGCCCCAAGATAAACATGGAGAATTTCCCACAAACAATATATTCCCCTCACTTCTACCTCATCATGTCTTCTGGAAATTTTCTTTTGAATATTCCACACCATTGTCTACTCTGATTAATCTGAAAGACATGGACTGCTATTCAATAAGGCTCCCATGATTAGGGTTATAAGTAGCAGGATGAGGCCAATCAGTCACACCACCCAGTACTATGTATACAATAATAGTACTATTTATAATAATCCCCATACTGGAACTATAACTGCTCAAATGATCATCATAGTAGAAAAGATTCA
The DNA here is from genome assembly GCF_964374135.1 of Grampus griseus. Lineage (NCBI taxonomy): Eukaryota > Metazoa > Chordata > Mammalia > Artiodactyla > Delphinidae > Grampus > Grampus griseus. The sequence continues at coordinate 24,921,012 of NC_139012.1, forward strand.
CACATAGAATACTCCTGAAATTGATGGTAAAAATTGCAACTACATGAACCAATAGAAAGGAACCTCAGAAAATAATTTGGAATGAAAAAGGCAGATACAAAAGAGTACATATATATCTAATTCAATTTATATAAAGTTAAAAACAGACAAAATTAATACATGCAGTTAGATGTTCAAATAGTTTGGTTAGTCTCTGGGAGGAAGCATCAGAAGGAATGGGGGCTTAGTGCAGTTCTTAATCTGCACAGTGGTTACATAGGGTTGTTATTTCATTAAGCTGTAGATCTAGAATTTGTGCACTTCAATAAAAGGGCCCAAAATAATCACGAAATATATTAACAAAATAAGGAGAGAAAAGAAACAAGCATGACAACTAGTCACTACAGATATTCTATCTTAAGCAATGCAGATAAGGCATTTGATAATAGTCAACATTCATCAGTGATTAAAATGCTTAGAAATTTTATTGTAGAAATTCTGTATTCAAATAAAAAGCATGTACAGAAAATTTACATTAAACATCATAGTTAATCTGAAATGTTGAGCTCATTTTTTCTGAGTCAGAAAATAGAAGATATTATTAATTTTCACTCAATATTTTATTGAAAGTCTTAACCAATAAACAAGACAAATATTAATAGTACAAGAATTGAAAATAAATACAGCTTTATTCACAGATGAAATAATTGTGGATGCACCAAATCAACCGTGTCTGCAAATAAATTATCAAAGTTAAGTAAATTTAGTAATGTGTTTGAATGCAAGCTCAATACACTAAAATCAATATATAATTGCAATATGCAAAATAAATTTTATTTATATAAAATGGAATCAAATATAAAAGAAATACAATATAACAATAAAATTAAAAGATAAATAGCTAAGAATTAATCAAAATATTTGTAAGAAATCTATATCGTTGAGTAAAATTGAAGAGGAGGTTATTAATGGAGAGATATACTCTTGAACTGGAGGACTTCAAATGGTTAAAATATACATTTTCCTAAATTGATCTACAATAAATTCAATGTAAACCCAGTGAAAACTGCAGAAGTTTTTTTTTCTTTTTTGAGTAAATAAACAAGTTGATTCTAAAATGTGTATAAAAATTCAAAGAACCAAAACAATAAAGATATTTAAAGATGAACAAAGAAGGATACTTACTGTACTAGACATAAGTTGTTATAAGATGGCACTAGTGAAGAACTCTGTTTTATTTCCTAAAGTATAGGCAAGGAGACTCATGGATCAAGATGGCAAGTTCAGAAAGAAACCCATTTCATTTAATACAAAGGTAATATTGCAGTGCCGAGGAAAGATTACTTTAAATGGTGCTGGGTCACCTAGATAGCCATATATAATAATATGAAATATATGAAATTGACATCTACCTCATACTATGCATACAAATTATTATTACTTTGCTGTTGTTACTGTATGTCTAAATGTGAAAGATAAGCCAATAAATCTTCCAGATTAGAGAATATCTTCATAAACTTAGAAAAGAAAAAAGTTCTTAACCAAAACGTTACAAGTTGTAAACATTAAGAACAAGATTGCTGTGCTTGCTTCGGCAGCACATATACTAAAATTGGAACGATACAGAGAAGATTAGCATGGCCCTGTTCAAGGATGACATGCAAATTCATGAAGCGTTCCATATTTTTACGAAGTAAGAGAGTGGCATGGACATATATACACTACCAAATGTACAATAGATAGCTAGTGGGAAGCAGTCGCATAGCACAGGGAGACCAGCTCAGTGCTTTGTTTCCACCTAGAGGAGTGGGATAGGGAGGGTGGGAGGGAGAAGCAAGTGGAAGGGGCTATGGGGATATATGTATATGTATACCTGATTCACTTTGTTATACAGCAGAAACTAACACACCATTGTAGAACAATTATACTCCAGTAAAGATGTTAAAAAAAAAAGATAGCTAATTGATTACATTTGAAAGAAAAACTTCTTTTCATTAAAAGACAGAAATGAATGAAAAAGCAAAGAGGGGAGAAGCTAATTGCCACAAATATAACTGAGGTGCTTCTATTCAGAATAGAGCATGACTTCATACAGATTAATAATAAAATGACAGCAAAATCAATTTAAAAATTTAAGAAGTGCTTCAGAAAAAGAGGGTATAGAAATGGCGAAGGTGGTCAATTTTCAGAAGTGCAAATTGAAAGAGACTCTACCACCAACATCAGCACTGATACCAGCAGCTTCTATATAAAGTAGACTGAGGGCTTGGCTCTCCAAGGAAACATATCCTGGACAGGGCTGGCATCAGCAGAACTGTATGCTCCTGCAATGGGATTAGTCTGCAAAGCTCCTAATGTTTCCATTGACAACAACATAATAATTTATCCAAACAAGCCTGAGTAGTTAAAATAAATAAGTAAAAGCTGTCATGGAGTATGAAGAGAATTAAAGGCCATTTGGGAAAGGTACAGAAAAGGTCCAAAACATTCCTAGAGCAACAAGGAAGGAATTTGATGGGAACACCATTTTCTAAACAGTAGACTATGGCATCATAGGTGGAACCCTGTGAATGTCCTATGTGATTGTTATGATTACTCTCCTTTATGATCAGCCTCGTGTGGCCGCAACGATATCTTTATATACAGATAGATATCAATCAAGTCATATTGACCATAAATCCAGAGGAAATTAATGAGCTATAATACATTATGAAAACTCTCACTATTGCATTTCCTCCTAAGCTTTGCTTTCTTTTAGCCCACTTACTCTAATTTGAAATGAACCTTCCAGGAAAACTGCACTCTTCAGGATAAGCCAGACTCACATTATGAGACATATTTTGTGCTTACTATGATTGTTTTCCACAAAGGCCTTTGGCTGTTTAATAAAGTAAGTCAAGAAAACCGAATCCCCCGAAGTTTCTTAATCACCTTATTCTACCTTCAGAAAAGCTAGTTAAGTTTGAAAAAGCATCTGTTTGTTTAAGATCAAAAACATAAACACTGAAGGCATAGCTTTAAAAAAGGAATTATTTTCCCTTTCCAATAAGTGAGCAACAGTTATTTTCCAGGAGTATGTTATTTCATGTTAATTTAAGATGCTACTTTAGTCCATAATAAATGTAAGAATATCATTTTAAGCATATGAGGAAAAATATTTTTAAATGTCAAAGGACAAGAATAGTTTGAAAGTTAAAAAAGTGCCTTGAAAAACAAGATATGGTGTAATTCCAAAACCTGAAAATAACACAGGTTTGTCCTGCAACTCATATTCTTTTGCCAATGGAGTAGCACTCTTGTCCTGAATCTGAATTTCTTCTTTTGAATTTCTTCTCCACAACTGTTGGACTTAATTTATTCCTCCCTTAGTCTCCTCCCTACACTTTCTCATTAGATGACAGTTTCCCATCATGGGATTTTTGATTTGTGGTTCATCAACTCCCCCGAACAATGTTCCTATGCAGCTGCTAAGTCACGGGGCTCCAAAGGCAACAAGATAGATGTGAATATTAAATAAGCAGAAAAGAAACCAAGATACAATCAGAATTAAAAATACTTTGGAATCCAGTCTTGCAAGTATAAAAAAGAAACAAATGTTTCTTCATTTGTAATAAAAAACAAATTTAAAACTTCATCATAATAGTGAAAACTTATTTCTGGAAACCAATTTTAGAATTTTCATACATTTTAATCAATAAGACTGCAATAAATGCTGAAATTAAGTTTCTGCCAATCTGAATAAATTAATGTTGAGGGAACTGAATGAATAATTAATTAATATTGAAATAAATTTTCTACCAATTTGAGTAAATCTACAAATCATCATAAAGAATTCCACTCATCCTGCACTAATCTCATAAACACGTCCAACTGGCTGATTTGATTATATTATTTTTGCTCCCATCCTTTCTAATATGTTTGATTTTAATAGAAAATAAATTAAGTGGTGCATTGAAACATATACTTACCAAGTTAGAATGGGGTTGGTTATTTTTCTCCAACTGAGAGATACAGGAATAAATGAAGACCACCAAAATGAGAACAAACAAAGGCTATTTATGCAGAACTCGCCCTCAGAGATAAGGAACCATCTCCCGTCACTTGTGTTTGCTGTAGACTCAAAAGCAGACAGAGGAGAGGGCAAGCTTTATAGTGGAAAATAATAAGGGGCTTCAGGTATGCCCTGATTGGAGACTGTTTTCATGGGGAAGCTGGGCAAGTGAGGTATCCTGTGTGAGTGGTTAGAGCATATTTGATTTTCTGTGGTTGGTTCTAAGTTGGAAGTGAAAGTAAAAAGAGGGGAAAAAATAACTAGGAAAGTGGTTAGTTAATAATAAGTCCTGACCATTTGGGGCCTATAGTTACCGTTCTGCAGGGGTTGTGGTTTGGCTTCCTGGGCTATAGAAAGCGGGAGAGAGTTTTGTGTGTCAGAATTCTATTTTGATATATTGTCCAGCCAGTGTCCATTGGTTTATTCAGTCTCTCATGCTAATATAATGAATCTCAAGTTTTCTTCTATCAGATTTTTTTTTTTTTTTTTTTGTGGTACACGGGCCTCTCACTGTTGTGGCCTCTCCCGTTGCAGAGCACAGGCTCCGGACGCACAGGCTCAGTGGCCATGGCTCACAGGCCCAGAAGCTCCGCGGCACGTGGGATCTTCCCGGACCGGGGCACGAACCCGTGTCCCCTGCATAGGCAGGTGGCCTCTCAACCACTGCGCCACCCAGGGAAGCCCTAGATATTTTAATACTACCAATAAATATGCATTTTTCAAGATACTTAACCCAACTTAGGAGATAAAATTAATTTTCATATATAGAGAGATTGAATTTCCAAATACAGTTGAAAAGTTCATACCAATTTTTATTGATTTTGTACCTAGACTATAAGGAGAAACATACACCCTTTGTTACCAATAGCAGAATGAAAATTTTGGGACAGTGAATAGACAAGTAGTCTTGGCAGATCTTTAGGTGGAAACTTGTTTTCCAGAGAAAAAAAGTGTCTGTGAGAGAGTAGTGTTTTCCCATGACTTATAATATATAATGTAAATAAGTCTTCAGGAATTGCCTTCACTTCCCTCCATGCACAGCGGCATTTTGGTGGCACTTTCCAAATTTAAACATCCCAGGACAATTTATGTAGAAAGCAGGGAGGATTGTTTGGCCTTAAAACAAATCTAGGACAGACACTGTTAAAACTGTGCAACCCCAACTCAGATGTGGCCATTGAGACTAGCAGACAAGATCGGCCCAGAGGGTGGCTGATCCCAGGGCACAGACGGTGCTACTCAGTGGAGTTTTGTGAAAGAGCTTAGCAAGACTCAACTAGTCAATCTCCTATATGCAGGGGGGAGTGCAGGGAGTACAAAGTTCACACACTCTTTTCTCTTGTTGGCTTGTTTAGTCATTGTTTTTTGTTTGTTTGTTTCTGTTTTGTTTTTGTATTTGCCCTCTACTGAGGAAGCTATTCTCTATCCTAATATGTTCAGAGTTTTGGTAGGTGACTTTTTAAAAATGCTTTTCCAGCATCTATTAAACTGGCCATGTGTTTTTCTTCTTTATAAAATCAGTTGGAATGTGTTTCTTCATTTTCTCCTTTTGAAAACTGTATAGGATTGGTGTTCTGGACTTTTGCTTAAGGTAGAGCTTTTAAAAATGAATTCAAAATTTGATAGATATAAGACTAGAAAAAATTTTGTATTTCTTTTTTTTTTTTATACAGCAGGTTCTTATCAGTTATCTATTTTATACATATTAGTGTATATATGTCAATCTCAATCTCCCAATTCATCCCACCACCACCTCCACCCCGCCCTGCTTTCCCCGCTTGGTGTCCATAAGTTTGTTCTCTACATCTGTGTCTCTATGTCTGCCTTGCAAACCAGTTCATCTGCACCATTTTTCTAGATTCCACGTGTTAATATATGATATTTGTTTTTCTCTTTCTGACTTACTTCACTCTGTATGACAGTCTCTAGGTCCATCCACATCTCTATAAGTGACACAATTTCATTCCTTTTTATGGCTGAGTAATATTCCATTGTATATACATACCACATCTTCTTTATCCATTCATCTGTCGATGGGCATTTATGTTGTTCCATGACCTGGCTATTGTAAATAGTGCTGCAATGAATATTGGGGTGCCTGTGTCTTTTTGAATTATGGCTTTGTCTGGGTATATGCCCAGCAGTGGGATTGCTAGGTCATGGTAGTTCTATTTTTAGTTTTTTAAGGAACCTCCATACCGTTCTCCATAGTGGCTGTATCAATTTACATTCCCATCAACATTGCAAGAGGGTTCCCTTTTCTCCACACCCTCTCCAGCATTTGTTGTTTGTAGATTTTTCTGAAGATGCCCATTCTGACTGGTGTGAGGTGATACCTCATTGTAGTTTTGATTTGCATTTCTTTAATAATCAGTGATGTTGAGCAGCTTTTCATGTGCCTCTTGGCCATCTGTATGTCTTCTTTGGAGAAATGTCTGTTTAGGTCTTCTGCCCATTTTTTGATTGGGTTGTTTATTTTTTTTAATATTGAGCTGCATGAGCTGTTTATATATTTTGGAGATTAATCCTTTGTCCCTTGACTCGTTTGCAAATATTTTCTCCCATTCTGAGGGTTGTCTTTTCATCTTGTTTATAGTTTCCTTCGCTGTGCAAAAGTTTTTAAGTTTCATTAGGTCCCATTTGTTTTTATTTCCATTTCTCTAGGGGGTGGGTCTAAAAGGATCTTGCTGTGATTTATGTCAGAGTGTTCTGCCTATGTTTTCCTGTAAGAGTTTTATAGTGTCTGGCCTTACATTTAGGTTTTTAATCCATTTTGAATTTACTTTTCTGTATGGTGTTAGGGAGTATTCTAATTTCATTCATTTACATCTAGCTGTCCAGTTTTCCCAGCACCACTTATTGAAGAGACTGTCTTTTCTCCATTGTATATTCTTGCCTCCTTTGTCATAGATTAGTTGATGGCCATAGGTGCATGGGTTTATCTCTGGGCTTTCTATCCTGTTTCTTTGATCTATATTTCTGGTTTTGTGCCAGTACCATATTGTCTTGATTATTGTAGCTTTGTAGTATAATCTGAAGTCAGGGAGTCTGATTCCTCCAGCTCCGTTCTTTTCCCTCAAAATTGCTTTGATTGTTCAGGGTCTTTTTTGTGGCCATACAAATTTTAACATTTTTTGTTCTAGTTCTGTAAAAAATGCTATTGGTAATTTGATAGGGATTGCACTGAATCTGTAGATTGCTTTGGGTAGTATACTCATTTTCACAATATTGATTCTTCCTATCCAAGAATTGGAATCTGTTGGTATATCTCTCCATCTGTTTGTGTCATCTTTGATTTCTTTCATCAGTGTCTTATAGTTTTCTGAATACAGGTAGGTTTATTCCTAGGTATTTTATTCTTTACATTGCAATGGTGAATAGGATTGTTTCCTTAAATTCTCTTTCTGATCTTTTGTTGTTACTGTATAGGAATGCAAGAAATTTCTGTGCAGTAATTTTGTATCCTGCAACTTTATCAAATTCATTGATTAGCTCTAATAGTTTTCTGGTGGCATCTTTAGGATTATCTATGTATAGTATCATGTCATTGGCGATAAGTGACATATATATTTCTTATTTTCCAATTTGTATTCCTTTTATTTCTTTTTCTTCTCTGATTACCATGGCTAGAACTTCCAAAACTATTTTGAATAATAGTGGCGAGAGTGGACATCCTTGTCTTGTTCCTGATCTTAGAGGAAATGCTTTCAGTTTTTCACCATTGAGAATGATGTTTGCTGTGGGTTTGTTATATATGGCCTTTATTATGTTGAAGTAGTTTCTCTCTATGCCCACTTTCTGGAGAGTTTTTATAATAAATTGGTGTTGAATTTTGTCAGAAGCTTTTTCTGCATCTATTGAGATGATCATATGGTTTTTATTCTTCAGTTTGTTATATGGTGTATCACATTGATTGATTTGAATATATTGAAGAATTGATGCATCTCTGGGATAAATCCCACTTGATCATGATGTATGATCCTTTTAATGTGTTGCTGGATTCTGTTTGCTAGTATTTTGTTGAGGATTGTTGCATCTATATCATCACTGAGATTGGTCTGTAATTTTCTTGTAGTATCTTTGCCTGGCTTTGGTATTGGGGTGATGGTGGCCTCGTAGAATAAGTTCCTCTACAATTTTTTGGAAGAGTTTGAGAAGAATGGGTGTTAGCTCTTCTCTAAATGTTTGATAGAATTCACCTGTGAAGCCATCTGGTCCTGGACTTTTGTTTGTTGGAAGATTTTTTCTTTTTTTTTGCAGTACGTGGGCCTCTCACCGCTGTGGCCTCTCCCATTGCAGAGCACAGGCTCCAGACACGCAGGCTCAGCGGCCATGGCTCACGGGCCCAGCCGCTCCGCAGCATGTGGGATCTTCCCAGACCAGGGCACTAACCTGTGTCCCCTGCATCGGCAGGTGGACTCTCATCCACTACGCCACCAGGGAAGCCCTGTTGGAAGATTTTTCATCACAGTTTCAATTTCATTACTTGTGATTGGTCTATTCATACTTTCTACTTCTTCTTGGTTCAGTCTTGGAAGGTTATACCTTTCTAAGAATTTGTTCATTTCTTCCAGGTTGTCCATTTTATTGGCACAGAGTTGCTTGTAGTAGTCTCTTAGGATGCTTTGTATTTTTGTGGTATCCTTTGTAACTTCTCCTTTTTCATTTCTAATTTTTTTTTAAAGAATGTCACCTCTCCCTTTTATTATTTTTTATTATTATTTTTTAATGGTACAGTTACTTTATTTTTTATTTATTTATTTACTTTTGGCTGTGTTGAGTCTTCGTTTCTGTGCGATGGCTTTCTCTAGTTGTGGAAAGCGGGGGCCACTTTTCATCGCAGTGCGTGGGCCTCTCACTATCGCGGCCTCTCTTGTTGCGGAGCACAGGCTCCAGACACGCAGGCTCAGTAATTGTGGCTCACGGGCCTAGTTGCTCCATGGCATGTGGGATCTTCCCAGACCAGGGCTCGAACCCATGTCCCCTGCATTGGCAGGCAGATTCTCAACCACTGCGCCACCAGGGAAGCCCCCTAATTTTATTAATTTGAGTCTTCTCCCTCTTTCTTGATGAGTCTGGCTAAAGGTTTATCAGTGTTGTTTATCTTCTCAAAGAACCAGCTTTGAGAACTTTTATTGATCTTTGCTATTGTTTTCTTTGTTTCTATTTCATTTATTTTTTCTCTGATCTTTATGATTTCTTTCCTTCTACTGAGTTTGGGTTTTGTTTGTTCTTCTTTCTCTAGCTCCTTTAGGTGTAAGGTTAGATTGTTTATTTGAGATTTTTCTTGTTTCTTGAGGTAGGATCATAGTGCTATAATCTTCCCTCTTAGAAGTGCTTTTGCTGCATCCCATAGGTTTTGGATCGTCATATTTTCATCGTCACTTATCTCTAGGCTTTCTCATTTCCTCTTTGATTTCTTCAGTGGTCTCTTGGTTATTTAGTAACGTATTGTTTAGCTTCCATGTGTTTGTGTTTTTGACAGTTTATTCCCTGTAATTGATTTGTAATCTCATAGCGTTTTCGTCAGAAAAGATGCTCGATATGATTTCAATTTTCTTAAATATACCGAGGCTTGATTTGTGACCCAAGATGTGATCTATCCTGGAGAATGTTCCCTGTGCACTTGAGGAGAAACTGTAATCTGCTGTTTTTGGATGGAGTGTCCTATAAATATCAGTTAAAACTATCTGGTCTATTGTGTCATTTAAAGCTTGTGTTTCCATATTAATTTTCTGTTTGTATGATCTGTCTGTTGGTGTAAGTGAGGTGTTAAAGCCCCCCATTATTATTGTCTTACTGTTGATTTCCTCTTGTATAGCTGTTAGCATTTGCCTTGTATATTTAGGTGCTCCTATGTTGGGTTCATATATATGTATAATTATTATATCTTCTTCTTGGATTGATCCTTTGACCATTATGTAGTGTCCTTCCTTGTCTATTGTAAAATTCTTTATTTTAATGTCTGTTTTATCTGATATGAGTATTGCTACTCCAGCTTTCTTTTGATCTCCATTTGTGTGGAATATCTTTTTCCATCCCCTCACTTTCAATCTGTATGTGTCCCTAGGTCTGAAGTGGGTCTCTTGTAGACAGCATATATATGGATCTTGTTTTTTTATCCATTCAGCGAGCCTGTGTCTTTTGGTTGGAGCATTTAATCCATTCACATTTAAGGTAATTATTGATATGTATGTTCTTATTACCATTTTCTTAATTGTTTTGGGTTTGTTATTGTAGGTCCTTTTCTTCTCTTGTGTTTCCCACTTAGAGAAGTTCCTTTAGCAGTTGTTGTAGAGCTGGTTTGGTGGTGCTGAATTCTCTTAGCTTTTGCTTGTCTGTAAAGCTTTCGATTTCTCCGTCGAATCTCAGTGAGATCCTTGCCATGTAGAGTAATCTTCATTGTAGGTACTTCCCTTGCATTACTTTAAATATATTGTGCCACTCCCTTCTGGCTTGTAGAGTGTTTGCTGAGAAATCAGCCGTTACCCTTATGGGAGTTTCCTTGTATGTTATTTGTCGATTTTCCCTTGTTGCTTTTAATAATTTTTCTTTGTCTTTAATTTTTGTCAATTTGATTACTATGTGCCTTGCTATGTTTCTCCTTGGGTTTATTCTGCCTGGGACATTCTGCACTTCCTGGACTTGGGTGGCTATTTCCTGTCACATATTAGGGAAGTTTTCAACTATAATCTCCTCAAATATTTTCTCGAGTCCTTTCTCCCTCTCTTCTCCTTCTGGGACCCCTATAATGCGACTGTTGGTGCATTTAATTTTGTCCCAGAGGTCTCTTAGGCTGTCTTCATTTCTTTTCATTCTTTTTTCTTTATTCTGTTCCACAGCAGTGAATTCCACCAGTCTGTCTTCCAGGTCACTTATCCATTCTTCTGCCTCAGTTATTCTGCTATTGATTCCTTCTAGTGTATTTTTCATTTCAGTTATTGTGTTGTTCATCTCTGTTTGTTTGTTCTTTAATTCTTCTAGGTCTTTGTTAAACATTTCTTGCATCTTCTCGATCTTTGCTTCAATTCTTTTTCCAAGGTCCTGGATCATCTTCACTCTCATTATTTTGAACTCTTTTTCTGGAAGGTTGGTTATCTCCACTTCATTTAGTTGTTCTTCTGGGGTTTTATCTTGTTCCTTCATCTGTTACATAGTCCTCTGCCTTTTCATCTTGTCTGTCTTTCTGTGTATGTGGTTTTCGTTCCACAGGCTGCAGGATTGTAGTTCTTCTTGTTTCTGCTTTCTGCCCTCTGGTGGATGAAGCTATCTAAGAGGCTTGTGCAAGCTTCCTGATGGGAGGAACTGGTGGTGGGTAGAGCTGGGTGTTGCTCTGGTGGGCAGAGCTCAGTAAAAGTTTAATCCACTTGTCTGCTGATGGGTGGGGCTGAGTTCCCTACCTGTTGTTGTTTGGCCTAAAGTGACCCATCACTGGAGACTACAGGCTCTTTGGAGTGTCTAATGGAAGATTCTGGGAGAGCTTGTTGCAAAGAGTACTTCCCAGAACTTCTGCTTACAGTGTCCTTGTCCCCATGGTGAGCCACAGCCAACCCCCACCTCTGAGGAGACCCTCCAACACTAGCAGGTAGGTCTGGTTCAGTTTCCTTTGGGGTCACTGCTCCTTCCCTCTGGGTCCTGAAGCACACACTACTCTGTGTGTGCCCTCCAAGAGTGGAGTCTCTGTTTCCCCCAGTCTTGTAAAAGTCCTGCAATCAAATCCCACTAGCCTTCAAAGTCTGATTCTCTGGGAATTACTCCTCCTTTTGCTGGACCCACAGGTTGGGAAGATTGATGTGGGGCTCAAAACCTTCACTGCAGTGGGTGGACTTCTGTGGTATAATTGTTCTCCAGTTTGTGAGTCACTCACCCAGCAGTTATGGGATTTGATTTTATTGTGATTGCGCCCCTCCTACTACCTCATTGTGGCTTCTCCTTTGTCTTTGGATGTGGGGTATCTTTTTCGGTGAGTTCCAATGTCTTGCTGTTGATGATTGTTCAGCAGTTAGTTTTGATTCCAGTGCTCTCGCAAGAGGGAGTGAGCACATGTCTTTCTACTCCGCCATCTTGAACAAATCTCCCCCTAGAAAAATTTTTACGTGGCATCTTAGGTCGGTTCTGATAAGTTGTATTTTTTATAAGATTTGTTCATTTAATGTAAGTTGAATTCATTGCCATAAAGTTTATTGCCATATATATAATGTATTTTAAGCATCATATATATGTAATTGTATGTGATACGAAAACAAGTATGAGAAGAAATCAATAATTCAGATTATTCAAGAAGATAGTGCCTTATCTCTCACTACCTGTGGGAGTGTTGGAGACACTTTGGTTGGCACCTTGCACCAAGCTGAGAAACAATTTCCTGTCGCAGAGATATGAGACATTTATTTTTCCTTTTGGATAAAGCCAATTAACTAACAAAGATAATCACCTTAATTACCAGATGAATCTAGCGTGAACTATACGTGACAAACAGTGCTGTAAAGCCCTCTTAATTGAGAATATGTATAGAATGGTTTGTATGTGCTTGGCTATATACAGAGGTGGTATTTCATTGTCTTTGCAATGTCTTTGCAATAGTGGATCACCTGGGATGAGCATCACATTTTGGATTAATGTTTATTCAATATTAAAATTGTTTTCTTTATTTTTCTGTCTTTGTGGGGAAGTTTTCTGGAGATTTTGGGAGGAGATGTTCTTTGTATTTCCCCAACAGTTGTATTTTTGTTAGCATTAGTAACATATTATATTTTTGTAACAGTTTGGATTTTTTAAATTCCCTTGAGTTTTATTCTTAGATGCGTGCATTATTTAGAACTGTGTTTCTTAATTTTCAAATATTTGGGCTTATTCATTTTTTCTCCTTCTTTATACATTACTAATTAAATTAAAATTCTAAGTCTTTTTCCAATATATTGAAATGTCAAATGTGTTATAATGGATGAAAAATAGGATTTAAATCAATAATTCTTGACTTAGAAGTACTTAATATGTGTGACTTTGGAGATGTTAGTTAATATCTTCTCTAAACCTTAGTTTCTTGTCTGTAATATTAAAAAATATAGAGTTTATTGATTTGTTTTAAGATATAAGTGAAAGTGTGTGTGTGTGTGTGTGTGTGTGTGTGTGTCTGGGTGTGTGTCTGGGTGAAAGTAAGAATCAAATTATTAATACCTTTATGTTGTCATAGAAGACACACCAATGCCCCCATGAAAAATTATTATTATTGTTCAAAATTGGCTTGCATCTGTGATGAAATCAATATACTCATATTAGTAATGGTAAAATAAAGGGTGTAGTAAGCAATAGCGATAGCATTATTCCTGAAGGACAGAGATTAATATCACTGTTTATTTTGTTGAGAAGGCAAGTTTCATATCTAATGGGTAATTTCCTTAACCGAAATAACAAATCACAATTTATACCACTGATCAGAGGATTTGGGATTATTCTTATTATTTAAGTACTTTAATGAGGACCAAATGAGTTAATATTTTTAAAGCACTTGGAAAGTGACTGAAAGGATGTGTTATTAAATGAATACATTTAAAAAATGCATATGTACACATATCACAACCAAAGGTTTAAAAGTAAAGGAAGCATTGCTATAACAATAAAGGATAATTTCTATTAGAATTATTTCATGCTTTTCCCTATTGTTTAATGTATTCTACTATCAGTTAGCTCTTACTAAATATAAAGGCAAATTTTTAGAATGCCTTAAATGTATTATTCTTTAATGTTTGCACGAATAATATCTAAAATATGAATTTGTCCATTTATACTCTGCTGTGTAGGATATCAGTCCAGTTTTGCTCCTTGACTTGTATTTTAATGATTTATCTGTATGCACTAAATGATAGTTCATTCAAATATATGGTGCTTGCTTTTTGTTTATTGTTACTGTAATATCTACATTTGCTTTTGGAAATAACATGCACAGAATTTTGGAAAAAAAAAAAAAAAACCTGCTCCAGAGAATAATTTCTCATTCTAAGAGTTAAAATGTTCTGACCTAGTTCTTACATGTCAGGGAAAAGGCCAGTAAAATGATCAAGTCAATAAATAATTTATTATTTGGGGACATATATGGGATAATTATTTCTAATTTCTGGGGGCATCATTTACTAATGAATCAAAATCATTAAGGTGTTATTGGAATGGTGACAGTTGAAAGATGTTGTAAAGATATTAGAAAACATCAAATTGTTTTTTACCAACAAAACATCCAAGATTATAGTAACAGTGACACCAAACACTAGATTTTTGAAGAAGTTACTCATACCACAAATATTTTTCTTGTTCAAACATGTTTATTGTATCCCGTCTGCAATCTTTAAAAAAAAAAAGTTGAAACAACAAATACTATTGTATGTCAGGTAAAAATTTTAAATGAATATTCTCCTTGTTCTTCAAAAATCCCTGTAAGATATATAAAAATCCATATTGTTAAGTTTCCATTTTACTTTTGAATAAGAAATTGACCAAAGTTTGAATACCTACTATATAACAGACATAACTTGGACTCATAGAGGGATAACTTCAAATGTTTGCTACCTCTTTCATCTGTGATTCTCAATTTTTAGTGTTCATAGGAACCATCTGGGGCCCTGGAAAAATTAGATCCATATCCTAGACTCCAATCATAAGTATTTTGATGAAAGTCAAATCTGTCTTTTAAATAAGCACCAGCTATTATTCACAACCAAGTTGTCTACTGACCACACTTTGCTTTTCAATCTATGCTTTTGTACATATTTAACTTGCATCATTAGCTTCAGGTATACATTACCTCCTATTATGTTCCGCCTTTGAAAAGACATAAATATAATACCTTTGTTTTTGTTATGTGATTGTTGAGTGTGTCTGGAATACCCACAATTTTTTCTGAATGTCAAACATTTGCTATCAAAACTTCCTTAAAGGTTATTATGTGTATTTTCTACATAAATAAATGGGTTATGCAAGTTCTTAAGCACCCCTTAATTAAACCTGCACCCTAAACTCCAATTATTTTCTCACATCTTGTTTGGATTTGATTAACATCTATTTTCATCCTACAAAGTAATTTCCAGTCTCTGCTAAATTATTGTACTATAAGTAAGAAATAATCATTTAAACTTCAACCTTCTCTTTTCAAAGATTATGACAATCAGGTTTGATGGTATTACCACAGAAATGTCAGCTCAATTATTTTTAGAATAATTTGCTTCATTATAAACAGAAGGCACACAGATATAAAATTCAGTTTCTTGATTCTTAAGTAGCTTCAGTAGCAATCAAAGCCAAATTGAAAGAAGCTCACACCTGCTACCTTCATCCTTTGTCACTCTCCTATGGAAAGATTTACTATCACAGGATCTAACCAATTATTAAGTATGAGCATAGAAATGAATTTTAAACATCAACACATATCCAGAAGTTACTGAATTAAAATCACCCTAACGTTTTTTCTAATATTTGGAAAACACAGTACTATATAGGGTTGCTTATGTCGCTATAGTATTGGAGATACAGAGAGGCTATATTGTTTGATCAGGAAAAAGCTTGAGATAGGACTAAGGTGTTCTGACCTAATCACTCCTGTTCCATTTGTTTATTAGTTAATCACATTCACAGAATGTAGACAATTTCTGTAGCAACTCAAAACTCTTCTGAGATGAAAAAAATATATATATACCTCCAGATCAGAAACTTCAACCTCTAAGTCCATATGATTATCCAGGTATAGAAATTTTTTGAAGGACATCCAATAAATTATTTCCAGTTTGGGGAGAAAAAAGTAAAATTAGTTTTTTTGTTGTTTTGTTTTGTTTTTTTACTATGTCCCTAAACAAAAGATTTTTTTTTAACTTCTTTAGTGGAGTATAATTGCTTTACAATGGTGTGTTAGTTTCTGCTGTATAACAAAGTGAATCAGCTATACATATAGATACATCCCCATATCTCCTCCCTCTTGCATCTCCCTCCCACCCTCCCTATCACACCCCTCTAGGTGGACACAAAGCACCAAGCTGATCTCCCTGTGATACAAGATTAGTTTTGATTACTAGAAAGAATGAGGGTAGGGATTAAGATAATCATATACAGAATAAGTCAGGAGAAAAGAGTTAACAGTTGAGAGCTATGTTTGTCTAAAAATTAGCCCAGAGCATACACTGAGGCTTCTCAGGTTTTATACATCATTAGTTGGACAAGTAATGCTTCACATCTGAATAAACAATATGAAGATACGTTAAAGGGGTAAACCTTGGCGTATCCTTCCAAAAGTATGTTCATACAATTATTAGTTTGTGTGAGGAATCAATTTCTGGGATATTTACATCAAATTAAGACCTGAAAGGTAGGTTTTTTTTTTTTAATATTGGAATTTGTTATATAACAGTAAATATTTTTCTTTACCCAAGGGAGGTTACTAGACATGAGATACACTTTGATTCTTTTTTTTTTTTTTACTTAAAACAAGAAGCACTGTTGCTGTGAACATTGAAAACACGGTTCTCTTTTTACAAATAATTTAAAACTGTAATTTTTATTTACTGTTTCAAAACTGATGAATACATATTATTTACAAAAATATGTCTTAACAAATGGATGGAACTTGATAGTCAAAGCATTACTAACATTACAATCATTGTGTGATCCATGAATAGATTGATAGGGTTGCTCAGCTTAAAGGGAGGGCTTTTCTCATCATAGATCTGACAAGGAAAATTGCCACCTTGGGCCTCCTTAGGAAAGCATATTGATGTAGTCTTTTCAGATTTCTATTGTGAAGGACTATTTGAACCATCTGATGAATCTTTGTAGTAGAGGATATTTTCTGGACATTGCAAACAATCAGACATTTAATGAAGGTGATTACTAGGAAAATAAAAAGAAAAGCCAAGATCAGTGATTGGAGAGGACGGTAAACCCAGTTTCTGAGTGGGCTCAAAGCATCTTTAGATGGTACAGTGAAGAAGGCAGTGGAAGTCTGGTAGATTTCCCAGTTTGCAATTTGATGTTTTTGGTGATGTTATAGACTAGACATCATAAAGGTGTTGAGACAATGATAAGAATGACACAACTTTCTTGTGAAACTGTAATGTCAAGGAATATAGAGAAAATGCCTTCCATTCATAGTAAGCACTATATCAAGTGTTAGTTATACTACTTAGTGAATGATTCAGTATTGTCTTGTTTATATTATATATAAAGAGTAGACAACATAATCACAAAACATATAAAATGATTTATGATATTGAAGAACATTTCTCCCTAAGCTCCCAATTTAAATATAAATTCCATAACAGGATATTCTGACTTCTAAACTTTTTCTACAAGTTTAAATTTCTTAAGTAGTAGAAACATAATTTTACATTTTATAAAAGCTTGCATATAACAAAGGAATTTATAGTCTCCCTTAGACAGGGTAACAGTCTATAAACAGCATAGAGCTGCACACTCTTCTGTACTACCACTGTTGCTTCTCCGTTCTTCCAGGAGTGGGCGTCATCAGAGAAGAAAATTTAGTCCATATAAGCCAGGGCAAAGTGTTAATGATTTTATTCAATCATCATTAACTTAAATGGCATAGTCAATGCTTAGAACACTGACTAAAAACAAAAAGATTATGTAGTAAAGTTAAAAAGTGTTGAGAAATTTACTGGAGGCCTGGTAATGGATAATTTTCCTTAAAGTGAATTTCAGAATAAAATATAAACCATTGCTTCCATCTAAAGTAGTTTAGTTACAGATGCAACGAGGTCCTTTTGTAAGATGACTTCACCTCCACGTCTCAGTGCCTGTATTCCAAAAGACATTACATAACCAAGTCCAGGGTAGATTTATGTATTATATAATAATGCTCTGAAATACATCTCAGCTCCCTCAGCTTATTAATGATGTTTATAAGATCAATGGATAAGCCCAAATGAAGAAGGATGAATCAGTGCTTACAGACATCACACATATTTCTCATGAAAGGGCAAGGGACCAGAACATCAAGAAAGGGTAAGACACAGACTGGCTCTACTAGGAAGATACTTGATTCTTTTCAAGGCACTTTGGAATTTTTCTCAACAGCTGACTCTTAACAATTTTCCACCTCTAAACTGACATCAGTAGGGATCCCAAGCCATCAAGCTTAATCCAAACCCCATAACTACCCCAGCAAGCATCGCCAGTCACATGCAATCCATGGGAGGGCCTTAAGGAACATAGCAGCTAACCTCACTCCTCTCTTTATCCAGAAAAATTAAGAATCATTTTAAAAGCTTTCACGTTAAAAGTGCTGAATTGATCAGCACATGAGGGATGTTTAGGAAGAAATTAATTGATATATTTCTCTTGCATTTTTCTTTTAGTTGAGAATGTCCCAAGATTTATCTAGTGACAAGAATCACAAAGGGTATTTATTTACAATACTACTACTATTATTATTAATAATAATAACTATGAAATAATAAAACAGATATCCAGCCCCTTTCCCTGTTGGTATAATTCATTACATCTGGGGTTCACCAAGGAATCTTTTTATCAAGACACTTTTGGGAAACACAACTAACAGCTTAAAAGCTGTGCAAAACACCTGAGGATATGGCATATATTGCAAAACAGATATTAAATATAGTTTAACAGTAGACAAGAGAATATCAGATCATGGTAAAAATGTGAAAGAAATGTAAGAGAAGAAAAATGTATTTGAAAATAATGTAAATTAAAATCTTGAAAAAATGCTAAAAGACATATGATTTACAGCCCAAGAAAATTTACGGTATTATAACCACTTACATCACTTAACATTTGAGGATTCTCTTTTTATTTTATTTATTTATTTATTTTTATTGGTGTATAGTTGCTTTACAATGTTGTGTTAGTTTCTGCTGTACAGCAAAGTGAATCAGTTTTACATATACATATATCCACTCTTTTTAAGATTTCCTTCCCATTTAGGTCACCACAGAGCATTGAGTAAAGTTCCCTGTGCTGAGGATTCTCTTTTTAGGTTGTAATGTCTATCCTTCCCATTGCTGATGTAAAGATCTACAACTTATTTCTTTTCTATGTGTTAAATCTGGGAACATCTATTTTACTCAATTAATGCAGTCTACACACATATCTTACAAACCATATGCACATATAGCAGAGTCAAAATTTTAACTCATACTACAACTTGTGTATATATAGAAATTGTAACTGTTGCTGAGCTACCTGGAGCTTTTTCAAGAATAATACACAAATTCTAACATACAGGCACAATCTGGTTTAAAATTCAGTCTTATTCAATCCTTCACGCATGAATTTCTGTTCCTCTTGGATAAAATTATCAGTCTCTCAGCCTTTCATGACTCCTGCTTCTTCATTTAAGAATGTACCCATGTGTTTGGAAGAAGCAATGTGGAAAGTTTTTAGGCACATGATTTCTGTCCTCTGGGATGCTGTGTTTTAGCCACCTTAAAGCTACCTGTTCTCCTAGCCCTTCTTGCCTGGAACATTAGCATATGAACTGTCATAGATATAAGAGATTGTTCTCTATGATGCAAGAATACTATGAACTGAGCTCTCCTGTTTTGAAACTTTATTTACTTAAATGGAGAAGAAAACAATCTAAAAGATGAAAAAATGATCTCTCTACAAAGTACCTAGTTCTAAATGCTGATGTCTTGTTCTGTAATCCCGCTTTACATACCAGAAAGTGTTATTACCTTAGACTTACCTTCTATTTCCTGTTGACGCCAATCCTAATTTCCTTGCAGTCATATAAATATCTTTAGCAAATCAGTGTATATATTCTATGCTTAAAAAGGCAAGAAATAAAAGCATATTAGTCATTTTCAAACTATTATCCCCAATAAAAGACATATATATTAATATGTTTTATTTGACAAAGATAAAAAATGTAAGCGATTCATGAAACTTGAGAATCATTCTAGCTCCATCCTCAGGCTGCAGCATTCTTGTGAAGGCTGTTGCTTCCCATGGAAACAATTACTTAAATAAAATGTCTGTTTCTCATTACAGCCTTTTTGATACTCAAGCTCCAATATGCTTTCGTCTTAGCCAGCTCTTCAGCTGTTGTTTATATCTGTGCTCTCATTCATTACCCTCTCCATTCAGAGATAAAGAACAATTTGGTTGCATTCTTTCTTTGTTACATTCTTACAGTTTTCTTCTCCCATCAATTACTCCACAAAGTCAACACTTGTTCCTTTTTATATTTCCCTTCTTTGTTCCCTGTAAGAACTCAGATAATGTCTTCCCAGGCCTTCACATTCCACTTCTTTCTAGAGTGTATCTACATACCACTCAGTTAATTTTGTGGAGACTTACTTATTACTTTTTGTATGATGAGATGTCTTGGAGAGAAAAGGGAATCGCCAAATTGGACACCTTTTATATAATGTATGGGGAAATAGGCTACTATTACTGTCATCCTTGCTTCAGATTTCTAAAAATCAAGAGCATAGTAAAATGCTGTATTTGAAAAAGTATACTTTGTGATATTTATTCTGAGAGATAACTAGAGAAACTGAAATAGTTTTATATTTAGAATCTCATAGTCTGTTTAGGTGGGTTTTAAATGTTGATATAACCTTGATTTCTCTCCTTTATTTGATAAACATAGTTCTGAATATTTAAAAACTCATAATTTAAAGTAATAAGGAAACAACTATTTACTTATTATTCATCAGTCTTACAAATAGCTGTTTCTATCTTAAATGCCACTGGAATAATTCATATAATTGCAGATGACTTGGAATGCCATGTTGCAGTAACATCATTTCTAGTACAAAATGATCAAATTCTGCACTACAAGTTTAAAAGAACTGTTCATTTCGACTGAACAAAAATAGGTATGATATTTTCAGTTTTATTTATGAAAAATAACAATGTTATTACAAAATTTTAGAGCAATAAAACAAATGTAAATGTGCTATAACGATTGTCATCTATTGTTTCTTATATTTAGCTCAAGTTGATTGCTCCTGAGGTAATACTTTTGTCTTTTTCATAGAGCTTGATTGAGTCCATCATTTCTTTTTTCCTGGTTACATAATGCATTATTTATGTTACCCTAAACCATTTTGCTTTCACTTTAAAATCACTCCACAGGTCTTTTAATTTGTTTAGTCTTCTCAGAGCTTTGCAGAGCAGGCTTAGGGTCTAAAAAAAAGAGACCAGCAATTCCCCTTCAGGGCTTTTGCATTGACTATAAGAGAGCAATAAAACTTATCAGCTGGAAACAGTCTGTGGCTTCAAGTGAACAGACCGGTTCATTTACTACTTCTGAAGAGTCTTAGTGGGGCAGTCCAGCTCCCCTGCAAAGAAACCACTATCCCAGCACAATGAAAGAGTCTTGAAGTCCATCTGTGATGTTGTTCATCTTAACCAGGACCTCAGGTTGAGATGCTAAGGGCCAAGCAATATGGAACTAAAGGAATGGCCAGTATTTTTTAGGTGGTTTATGATAAACCTGTCCATTGAAAATAATTCTGCAATTTAAAAAGCCAGAATCTTTCTATTTGTTATACATTTTTGTTACAGGTATAGAAAGAGTTCCTTTGTCATTATACTCATATTTTAATTCAATACATATCCTGGAATGTATTGGGATAACGTGGAGACAGAGCATTAAGTTCATTTCTCTATCTTAGCTGACTGTCTTTAAAAGTCAATCTCAGTATAATTTGTGGAAATAAAAATAATTAAAACAGGAGCTTAAAGAAAGCCCATGAAGTCCCCGACAGTCTAGAGAGGGGGAAATAAAAATATGAGCGGAAGTATGGCCAAAAGGGGGAAAGGAATCCATACTTCTCTACCATTGTGCTTAAGGGGAAATATGTAAAATAAAGGAGTCCTGCTAATCCAAATACAGAATAAAGATCCTAAGAAAATAGAAAAGGGAAAATATATGCCTTTTCCTTTCTGTACAGAAGGGACTTTGACCATAAGGACCGAGACTTCAGCCGTGAACAAGCATATTATAGCTCATACAAGCTTTGGGTAATCTGGTCATAGAGCATATTGTCGTGCCCAGCATTGCTTCCAGGAAAAAAACAAGTGTTCATATTTTCAACAAGAATCTCACAAAGTAATATTTGTAACAAAAATTAGATGATAAAATGGAATCATCTATAATATATTTAAGATGAAGTTGTGACCTCACTAGCTTTCTAACACAAACTTAGGCAAGTCAATTCATCTTTCTAATTTTCAGTTTCCTGAAATGATGAATTGAGACAGCTGAACTGGGATGAAAGATTTCCATGATTTTCAAATCCATCAATAATAATTGTTTTCTCAATAAATAATACTGGCTTGTTTATCTGTACTTCAGTGACAGCACATAGCATTCTTTTAAGTAATAGCAGGTTGGAATATACAGAAGTGGCTGCTCAGAAGCTGTATATCTCCTAAATATTAAAAAAAAATAAAAAATAGCAATAGAGCTGTAAATAGTTCCAAATCTGAGGGTGTACTCCTAAATAACACCCATGCATACTTTCACTCTTCCATAATTTAATTTAATTGGTCATTTAATTCTTTCATGCAAAAATAATTAAAGTTTTCTTGGCCACACTTTGTCTTATAAATCTGAAAACAAATCAGCACCACTTAATATTTGCTTTTGTGCTTTTATTGCCATGATTTTGAACTTTGAAGTTATTGTTAAAATTTTAGACATCTGTGATCAGAAAATATTATTTTCAGATGTAAATTAGAAACTATCCATTGAGATTTCTCTATCAGCAACACTGTAATTTCAACCTTTTTCCTAAGGGAATTTATTTTTGAAGTGACTGTGTTTCTTTTTTATCATTTCCAGTCTCTTGCTTTGTTTCCATCCTCTGGATTTCAGAGTTTCTTTTTGATATTTCCAATTAAGACTGGTATTTGCTGCATATTTTTTTAATGCTCATATAAAAGATATTTTGGAACAATGCCATTTTCCTAACCCACAAAACTGTTGATGTGAGTGGGTTTGCTCTTAGGTAACTCCTTCTGTAGCACTGTTCATCATTAATTAGCATTTCTAAAGAAGTAAATGAGTGTCTTGCTTTTCACTTTCTTTGCAAAATGTTTGACATATTGTGAATGTTTGATTTTGCTGTATTGCTCTTAATATATGCTCATACATGCTTAAAATGTGATAGAATAGCATAGTGATTAAGCAGGTATAAGAATCTCAGTGAAGTGATTAAATGCTTTTCTTCTTTGATAGTATGGTGACATAGTAACTTGTCTATTATTGATAATGATATCATAACCATGATCTAAAAATGGAAAAGAAATTGATAGGGTTTTCCCCCCCGACATTCTTCTACATTCGTAATCTCTAGGAGGGTGTCTACATATACTGAAGTGATTTCTTAAGAAAATTTAAATGTATTAGATTTACATTCAATTAACAAGAATTTTCTATTTGTTCACTTGCTACAACTCCAATTCCTAGAAGAAAATTGCTTTTTACCTTGAATATAAGAACCATATTTTTTTCATGTATTTTAACATTTGCATAAAATAAATACTAATCTAAAAAAGAAGCAACCCACAAAAATATTGTCAGCTAATCTTGGACAAGGGAGCAAAGGCAATACAATGGAGAAAAGATAATCCTTTCAACAAACTGGACATCCAAGAGAAAAATGAATGAATCTAGGCACAGACATTACACACTTGACAAAATTAACACAAAATAGATAGCAGACCTAATTGTAAAATGCAAAACTATAAAACTAGAAGAAAATGTAGGAGAAAACTTAAATGACCTTGTGAATAAAGATGACATTTTAGATACAACACTAAATTCATGATCTATGGAAAAAATATTTGATAAGCTGGATTTCATTAAAATTAAAAACTTCTACTCTTGAAAAATACTGTCGAGAGGATGACAAGACAAGCCACAAACTGCGAGAAAATATTTGCAAAAGACATGTGTAATAGACTGTTATCCAAAATAAACAAAGAATTCTTAAAACTCTACAATAAGAAAATGAAAAACCCTATTTAAAAATGGGCAAAAGATCTGTACAGACACTTCACTAAAAAAGATATACGGTTGGCAAGTAAACATGTGAAAATATGCTTTACATCACATGTCATGAGAGAATTTCAAATTAAAACAAGAATGAGATACCCCTACACACCTACTGGAATGGCCAATATCTAAAACACTGACTGCGCCAGATTCACTGCTGGTAGGAATGCAAAATGCAGTGCCTCTTTAGAAGACAGTTTGGCTGTTTCTTAAAAAACTGAATCATACTCCTTAGTATTTACCCAAATGAGTTGAAGACTGATGTCCACTTGAAAACATGCACATGGACATTTTAGCAGCTTTATTCAAAATTGCCAAAACTTTTAATCAATCAAAATGTCCTTCAGCAAGAATGGATAAACTGTGGTACGTCCAGACCAAGAAGAGTTATTCAGAGCTAAAAAGAAATAACAAGCCAGGAAAAGATAAAGAACTTGAAATGCATATTACTAAGTAAAAGAAGCCAATCTGAAAAGGCTGTGTACTGTATAATTCCAACTATCTGACATCGTGGAAAAGCAAAATGACAGAGAAAGTAAAAAGATCAGTGGTTGTCAGGGGCTGAGGGCGAAAAGAATGAATTGGTGGATCACAGAGAATTGTAGAGCAGTAAAACTATTCTGTATGATACTAAAATGGTAGATACATTTCATTACACATTTGTCTAAAACTATAGAATGTGCAACACAAGCACTGATCTTTCATTTAAACTTTAGATAATGATGTGTCCAAGTAGGTTCATTGATTTTAACAAATATACTACTCTGGTGCCAGATATTGTTAGTAGAGGAGGCATAGCCTCCTCCTTAGACTGTTCCTCAGTCTTTCCTGTCTTTTATAACCTTCATATTTTTCATTCACCCTGCTCAGTTATACTGTAGACTTTTCCTTGATTTGGGTTTGCCTAGTGGTTTCTCATGACTATATTACATAGCCTGTGCAGTGGCAGGGGGTATATGGGAAATCTCTATACTTTTTGTTCAATCTTGCTACGAACCTAAAACTACTCTAAAAATAGTCTATTTTTTTTTAAAGCTGAATATGTTATAGCTTAAAATTTTTGTAAGCCAGTCCTCACATTTTAGAGGAAAGGATGCCAACCATAAGCTAGGTGCTTTGCCCAAGGGCAAATAGGTATTTAGAGTGAAAATCTTGAAAAGAAACGTTCCCTGTTTACTCTCTCCTCATCCTAGCCTCCCACTAAATCCTAGGACACAGATTTTGTTAAATATATTTTCTGTAATATGTAAATTCTATTTCCCTTTTAGGCCAATCTATTTCTTCATGTTTCTTGTATACCTTCCAAGACAATACTATCCAACACTGATATCTTGATCACCATAGAATTTGAGTATCATACAGTTCTGGAAATAAATTTAAATTTAATTTCATACTTTACATTATGCAATCTTTTAATTCTGTAATAGTCGGGATGCTGTATAAACTCCTTCCAAAATGAGTAAACATTTTTAAAGAATGGGTAATGGCATATATGTTTTTTATCCATTTTGGAACCTAATCCAATTTTATGAATAGATGTGGGTTTAAGAAATATATAATCTGGAAAATCTATAGGAAAGAGACTTTTGCTAACAGGAATTATTTATTGCTGAATTGAATAGTGGACTGACATCATGATTTAGTATTCAGCAAAACAAGCAAACAAAAAAAACCCACTACATATTCAATTCAGTGTTTGGCAATATCTGTTACTTTTGCTATCAGGAATTCTGTCATCTTTCTAGAAAAATATTACCCTAATTTTTCTTAAGTAACACACTCCATAACAGTGTATCCACATGTGGTTTGGATGGAGTTGCCCCAGTCACTAGCTAATTGGTAGGCTCTGACTGACCATCTCTGTTTGGCCTAAAGATTCAGTGTGACCTAACAAGATCGGTTCCAGGATGGGGTACTGATTCAAAAGGGGCTAGTGAGACCTGCACCCAATAATTTTGTTTCTCTGTTAAGGGTGGGAAGTGCTCTCTGTGTTAACAAACACTTGAGGAGCCTTTAAAAATATGTATATGGGGGTTCTACTGCATACCAATTAAGGCTGAATCTGGGGAGCTGGGTTTGGGTAAGGGTTGCTTTTTTTTTTTTTTTTTTTTTTTTTTTTTTTTGCGGTACGCGGGCCTCTCACTGTTGTGGCCTCTCCCGTTGCGGAGCACAGGTTCCGGACGCACAGGCTCAGCGGCCATGGCTCATGGGCCCAGCCGCTCCGCGGCATGTGGGATCTTCCCGGACCGGGGCACGAACCCGCGTCCCCTGCATCGGCAGGCGAACTCTCAACCACTGCGCCACCAGGGAAGCCCAAGGGTTGCTTTTAAAACCTCCTTTAAGTGAGTCTAAAGAGCACTCCAAGTACACTTAGTGTTTCATTGTGCAGATTTATTATCAGTATCTTGTAGAACATGAGTGTGAAGGCAGCAGAGAGGAAGGCAGAACCATGATGTAGAGAGAAATCAAGTCTTGATGACAGAATTTGAATCCATGTCTATTCAAAACTACCCTCAAAGGCTTTTTGACTGCTTTGCAATCCTTTTTTGGTATAAATCGATTCAAATTAGTTTTCTGTCACTTTCAACAGAAATAGACCTAATGATATGGTAAACATTTTAAGTACTTTAAATTTTTCCATACGGTTGACCCTTAAACAACGTGAGGCAGGGGATTGGGGTGCCAACCCTTCCTGCAGTTGAAAATCTGCATATAGCTTTACAGCTGGCCTTCCCTATTGGAGGTTCTTCATCCTCAGATTCGACCAGCTGCAGATGGTGCAGTTCTGTAGAAGGCATTTATTGGAAAATAAAACCCAAGCAGACCTGTGCAGTTCAAACCCATGTTGTTCAAGGGTCAACTGTATTTTTATCATTGTTCACTTAAAATCTGTTTTGTAACCATTTAAAAATATTAATGTAGGGCTTCCCTGGTGGTGCAGTGGTTGAGAGTCCGCCTGCTGATGCAGGGGACACGGGTTCGTGCCCCAGTCCGGGAGGATCCCACATGCCGTGGAGCGGCTGGGCCCGTGAGCCATGGCCGCTGAGCCTGCGTGTCCGGAGCCTGTGCTCCGCAACGGGAGAGGCCACAACAGTGAGAGGCCCGCATACCGCAAAAAAAAAAAAAAAAAAAAAAATTAATGTAGTGATTTTCATAAGTAACACTATAGAATAAAAACTATCAGGTTATCATCATAATATGTTCCTATGATCTCAGCAATTATCCGTACAAGTGAGCAAGTGCTTGGTCCAAGAATTGCTACCCATATAAAGTGCAATTCTACTCATTCTTCTGAGTCACACAAAATAAACATTTTCGCTTATCTTAACTATTTCTCAGAGAAATGATAAATATGACTAATACAAAGGGAGTAATGTTAAAATGCATTTTTCTCAGTTTCATGAATTAAATTATGAGCTTTGTAGCAGTATTACTTTCTCACTGAACTCGTGAGATGTTTATGATAGACTGATAACAACAATTAAGGGCCTCTCCATGTGACAAGTAATGTTCACGTATCATATACATTTCAGCAAATAAAAGAGGAATGGGGCTTCCCTGGTGGCGCAGTGGTCGAGAGTCTGCCTGCCGATGCAGGGGACACAGGTTTGTGCCCCGGTCAGGGAAGATCCCACATGCCGCGGAGCAGCTGGGCCCGTGAGCCATGGCCGATGAGCCTGCGCGTCTGGAGCCTGTGCTCCGCAACAGGAGAGGCCACAACAGTGAGAGGCCCGCGTACCGCAAAAAACAAAAAACATTTTTGGTTTCAAAATTGTGATTCACTCAATGCCTTCAAGACTCGTTCATAATTCCATTTGAGACAGACATCTCTCTACTTTAGGCAGGTAAGGCTGCTATGGGACAATTCCCCTTAAGGGTCTTAGAGTCCATTTTGCCTAGCTGCAAGGGATTTAAATCTTTCAAAGATTGTAGTAAGAAACTTATAGTCTCAACTTGTAGTTTTATCTTTACCCTGAAGCCACATTTTACTGGGAATACTATGGATTAACATTTATCATAATGCTATTTCTCACTTTGAGAAAATTTTTGTCAGGAGAAGTAGAGGATGAGAAAAGATTATATTTTCTAGCTTGGCTATCTTGGATTTGAAATATTTTCTCCAAATTCTGCTTGAAAACTGAACAGGCTCTCTTTAGTTCATCTCTCTTTCACAGGACTTTGTCATAGGTAACATGTCAACCAACTGGTGCTGTGAGCATTATGTCTTAAAATATGTTTAGTTACTTCTCAAATTCATTAGGTATATTTTCTATCATACATGTTATGTGGTCAACAGCCTTGCCAGTTTTTCCACCAAAATGTAACATGCCTGCTTTTCTTTGGTCTCCAATATCAGTTTTCTGACTGAATTTCCTGCTGTCTTTCTGAACTTTGCTTACTGCTGGATCCCAGAGCCAATACCACATGGATTAGGTTTTTATTAGAGCAGCAGCCCCTTTCAAGGGGAGAGGAAATAGATTCACCTTCTGGGAGAATTGGTGTGTACATAGATAGGGGGAAAATTAATAAAGACTGTTTTGTAGATTATTTATTAGACAATCACTATCTGCTTATGATCTCGCTTGAATTTTGCAGTATGTTAAAGGGTGGGGCTGTGTGACTGAAAGTTAAAAATTGCAAATTTGGTAAGTCCTGGGCATTTGAAATGCAAAGATAACCTCGGATTTTTTTTCAGAGATGATGCTATACGATTTTAACATACTGAATTTTATATGTATACATTTATATATGAATATTACATGGATAAGCAGTAATATTAATTACTCAGTATTTCTCAGTATTTCTTTCTATTGTAGACTTCTGAAGAAAGTGGTTGTTAGATAGAGGAAAGTAGTTGTTCAGGCCGTGGAAAGAAATATCTTCCTTTTAAAATGTTGTCAGTTGTATTGTGATATCTCTATCAATCTCACTTACACTAATTAGCATGAATCCATATCTTGCAGTCTAGATAAATGCTGATTGGGAATCAATATACACAGAAGTGAAAAGAGATGTGATTTTGAATCTCACTTTTTCTGTCTCTTATCAATGTTGCATTAATCAGCTTGTTTGATGCTATAGTAGCACTTTATTCATGTTTCTTTTTTTTAAAACAAAGTATACTGTTTGACTCAGCTTAATAATTTAGATATTGAATAAAATCAAGTATTTATACTGGAAGAGGAGAAACCACCAAACCACTACAACATACTGGACCATCTCAGGGAAGTAATCAGATCTTCCATGATAAAAGTCTACTTTAATTCTCTATAATGTTAATAATTCATAAAAATGCATGAAAGTATTTTACATGGAAATTGGTTTAAACAGTAAAATGGGAAATACATATATTTGTAACATTTATCTAATAAAATTATCAAATATATCTCACATTTTATAAGTATTTTAACATATAAATTTATTGAAAAATAATATATTAAAAGCCTAAACATGTATTTCTTTATGAATATATGTTGACAACACATTAAACTGAAGTTTGTCAAAATTTGAGCATGTGTTTTTCCCAATGTAAAGTTGGAAGTTGAATCTAATATTTTTATTTCTGTGCCCAAACAGCCTATTAAAAAGGTCAAAACAGAAGCTTTCTGTTAGAGTTTCAGTACTTTGCAAATTTGCCATGATTTTTCAGTGTATCTATTCTTAATATGAAGTGACAGCATGGCAAAGGAAGTAATTTCAGCACATTTTCTTGGTACCGGTCGCACATACTCTTACTTGTGATCCCTCCAGAGATTTAAAAATTATTTTATGCCAAGTATTTCTTCAATATATGACTGAATTTCTCTCTCGACATTTTATAAACCTTATTTTTTCTTGGTATAATCATTGTACTTTTTTTAAACTTATTGTATCTCAAAGATTCTATGCACTATTAAAATAAGATCCAAGTAAACTGCCAGAAGTTATTCCTTTTCCTTCAGAAGTCTTTTCCTATATCTGCTGATTTATTAACTGGTCCAAAGAGCAAATTTTGGGGACTGTAATATATTTGTGGTAATGTAGTCAATATTTGAAATAAATAAAGAGCTATATGTCAAATACTCTTAGAAATAAAATTAAGGCTAAAGAATTTTAGGAAAGAAATAATATTAAGGCTAAAGAATTTTAGGAAGTAAATGTAAAACAATTTAGAATTTTCATTTATTTATTTATCTTCTGAACCGGTTTTATTTTGTTTTGTTTTGTTTTGCGTTACGCGGGCCTCTCACTGTTGTGGCCCCTCCCGTTGCGGAGCACAGGCTCCAGACGCGCAGGCCCAGCGGCCATGGCTCACGGGCCCAGCCGCTCCGTGGCCGCGGCATGTGGGATCTTCCCGGACCGGGGCACGAACCCGTGTCCCCTGCATTGGCAGGCGGACTCTCAACCACTGCGCCACCAGGGAAGGGAAGCGTGAACCTGTATTTTGTAGGAGAGCTCCAACTGCCTTTATTGGAGCCCAGTGATCTGGTTCCGTGATATTAAGTACACGCAATTTGATAGAATCCATTCAGAGCCAAATATTTTGGTTTGGTTTGTTCACACATTGATTTGAATGGAATTTTTCCAACATCAATTGTATTATTTTTCATGATATAAGAAAGATGCACTATAATTTACATTTCATGAATACGTATACTAAATTTTTAAATTCAAACACAGATCCATGGAAGAAAGGTAATACAACAAACCCAGAATTTGTGGTAATATTTTAAGTAACACTTTCTAAGTAGATATTGTGTTTTATAGAATTACTCAATCATCCACTATAGATTGTGCTTAGAGATTGAAAGTACGACAAAAAATATTTTCTGGAGAAAAGAAAGACAGGAAAGTAAGAGAAAATGTTTTAAAAAAATAATTGGTAGGGAATGCATACAATCAACTCAATTGCTTCAAAATTATACTTTGGAACAAACTGGCTTGAATATATCTGTGAATACTACTAAGTATGGCTAAAGTTTTGAAACCAACTTCTGCAAGGCATTATACTAGAAATCTATATTTATTTGATCAAATCCATGTAATGTCAAAGGTAGAAATTATCGTCATCTTTTTATAAATAAGGAAACAGGTTTAAGTTGACAGAAACTAAATTCAAATTTTAAAACTTTTATGCAGAATATAGAGAATAATATTAAAATAAATCTTTTCATTAAGTTTTTTAAATAAATAAGGTATAGAGAAGGAAAGAAAGAAATTTAATTCTCTGATCCTAGAGGATCTAGATTTAAGTTTTCAGGTTGGTGACTAGTGTTTTTACTCACTGGTTATTCCTAAATTGACTCATGTAAAATTTAGTTACTAAAATGAAATTCAGAGTCTATACAGAGCTCTGCTTTATTCATAATTCCCAAAACTTGGAAGCAACTGAGATATTGTTTAATAGAGGAATGGATAAGTAAACTGTGGCACATCCTTACAATGGAGTTTTATTCAGTGCTTAGAGAAATAAGCTATCAAGCCACAACAAGATATAGAGGACACTTAAATGCATATATTTAAATGAAGGAAGTCAATCTGAGAAAGATATATACAATATGGTTCCAATTATATGACATTCTGGAAAAGGCAAAACTATGCAGACAGTAAAAGGATCGGTGCTTTCTAGAGATTTAGGGAAAGGCGGGGATAAACAGGTCAAGCACTAGCAAATTCTAGGGCAGTGAAATTAGTCTCTAAATTTTAAGGGTGTATACATGTCAATATACATTTGTCAAAACCCATAGAATGCACAACACCAAGTGTGAACCCTTTTGTAAACCATGGACTGGGTAATAATGATGCATTAGTGTTGGTTCATCACTTGTAACAAATGTACCATCCTGGTGCTTGAAGCTATTGCATGTGTGAGGGGAAGGCTATAGAAGAATTCTGTACTTTCCACTCAATTTTTCTGTGAACCAAAAACTGCTCCAAAAAATAGAGTCTCTAAAAAAATGATGAAATGAAAAAACACAGTGCTCTGGTAATAATAATATGAAGACTTGCCCCTCTGGCTAAAAAAATTAAAACCTAGACTTAGGTGTTTACAAATGAGTATAGTAAATATTTTTTTTCTTTACTTTTGGTAGTTTTCCATGTGAATTTAAAGAGCAGTTGCTGCAGAGCTGTTCTTGAATGATGCTGCTCATCTTGACTCCTAATAGGTTTCTTATTGGTAGACCAAGCACAGATGGAAGAACAACTTGTTTTCTGACTTCTCAAATGAAAAAAAACAGTGGATAAGCCCGGGAACACTGGAAACCCTTACAGGAAACCTATCCTTTCTAGGCAGTAAACATTTATCTCCTGAAATTCAATCACATTCTTTACTCCTGTATTTTTTAAATGCAAACATCTTTGTAGGAAATCAGCACCAGCAGTTCTACAGTTCTTTAGATATCACTTCAAATTTTTTCAATTATAATTATTAAAACACATATTAATATTTGACAAAGAAACCAGAGAAGTCCTGACATTTGTATTATTGTGTGTAAAATCCCTACTTCTCCTGATCTTGCTTTTACATATTAAAAGTCACCATTATCATTTTCAAATCTTATACCATTTTATTATAATGTGCAAGATGATGTGAGTTCACCCAGTCTAGGGTTCCAGGAGCACCAAAGGACAGCTGAAAGGCTCCACCTCCTGGCACAAGACCAGACCCTCAGATTGAAATTTCACATGTGTTTGTTAAAATTTGGTCAGGAACAAAAGCTTAAATATTTTTTTGTGTGTCCTAAAACATTGACATTTCTTCTTGCTTCTTTTCTGCCACATATGCAAGTATACAAAACATATTTCTTAGAGATTAATTATTGAAACCTAGGTAGTAATTGCAATCAAAGCAGTATGTTTTCACATTTGAATTACCTTAGGTTGCTAAGTTCTTTTGACTCCAAACCCCAGTGATTTAGTCACTAATGAGAATTGTTTTCTCTGAGGACTGTAAGCTTAAGTATGTCTTTATGTAGCTGTTTTTTTCCCCTCTGTCTTAAAGCTCATGAATTAGAAGCTGACTTTCCTTAGTTGCAGATTTTTAATGTGCTGCTTTAGAAGAGCTTTCACTGCTTAGCATTAAAATGTCACTGGATCCAAACAGCTTTTACCTTCTCTTAAAGAAAGCATTTTTTATACAAATTCCAATAACGCAGTAAGCAACGAACTAAAGGAATAAATAAGTTTTGTGTTTCTGAATTCCATATACAGCTTTCATTTTTTCTTATTTCTTTTAAAAAGTGAAGAAAATATTTTTGCAGTTAAGGATTTTTCTTGATTAGCCTAATCTTACAACTCAGATGCTATGCTCTGTATAAGGGGCACCTTAACTTTCGAATTACCAGCAGTTACAGAATTTTGGCATATGATTTCTGTAACTGTTCATTTTAAGCTGGCCAAAAGTTCCCGCCAAGTGCTTCCCATCTCTATAGATCATAATCTCCTATCTTTTATAGTTTATTTTAAGCATTCTTATTTTTTGGACCATAGGTGCAAGTAATCGTATGCTTATGTTCATAACCAGACACCAGGGATGGGTCCCTGTCATCTTTTATTTCACTCCCAATTCCCAATCCCTTTCCTCCCCTCCTATTGTAGGCAACCACTTAAATGTATTTAATGTCTAGTCTTTTATATACATATGGGTAAAATATGTAGTGCAGTTTCATGGTGCACATATTTTAAATGTTTCTAAGCATAGTATTTTTTTACAACAAATCCGCATTGCTATGTGTATATTTATTTCATCATCTCATTCCCTACAAAAGCATCCTTCACATTTGACTTATACATTCCTCAGTTTTGGACATGGTTATTGTCTACAGCTCCCTGAAATCACACACACACACACACACACACACATACATACACATAAAATCCTCTGTGATAGATGTTCATACCTTTAAAGATGCCTATGAAATTTTTTTCTGTGGTCCCTATGCAAGAGTGGGTTCATTTGTTCCTAGGGTTTAATTATTATCAATTTGAATAAGCTTTGCTCTCCAGAATGGCCAGAGCCATCTATACTCACATGAGTAGTGCCTTGGGCCTACTATACTATAACACTTATTGTCCAGACTTTTATTCTTTGCTAAATTAATCTTTGTCTTAAAATATATATTTTTAATTACTGAGCAGCTGTTCGTATTGGTGCAGTAATTTGGGGTCCTTCTCCTTAAGTTGCCTGCTTGTATCTTTGGTTTACTTTTCTCTTTTTTTTTCCTTATTTTAAAAATTGACACGTAGTTGACATACAATACTATGTTCGTTTCAGGAATACAACATAGTGATTTGACATTTAAATACATTACAGAATTATCACCACCATAAGTCTAGTAATCTTCTGTCCCCTTACGAAGCTATTAACAGTGCCATTGACAATATTCCCTATATACAATACATCTCCGTAACTTATTTATTTTATTACTAGAAGTTTGTACCTCTTGATTCCATTCACCTGTTTCACCATTCCTCCACCCCTCTCCCATCTGGCAATCACCCATTTGTTCTATGTATCTGTGAGTCTGTTTTCCGTTTTTCCTTTTGTTATGCTGTTCATTTGTTTTGTTTTTTGGATTCCATGTATAAGTGACATCATACAGTATTTGTCTTTATCTGACTTATTTCACCTAGCATAATACCCTCTAGATGCATCCATGTTGTCACAAATGGCAAGATTTCATTCTTTTAATGGCTGAGTAATATATATATATATACACCACATCTTCTTTATCCATTCATCTATCTATAAACACTTAGGTTGCTTCCATATTTTGGCTATGGTAAATAATGCTGCAATGAACATAGGATTTGCACATACCTTGTAAAATTACTGTTTTTGTTATTTTCAGGAAAATACCCTGAAATTGCTGGATCTTATAGCAGTTTTTTGAGGAAACTCTATACTGTTTTCCATGGAAAGTACTGTTTGCCAGTTTACAATCCGACCAAGAATGCATGAAGGTTCCCTTTTCTCTACATCCTCGTCAACACTTATTTCTTGTCTTTTTGATGATAGCCATTCTGACAGGTGTGACGTGATATCTCCTGGTTTTGATTTGCATTTCCCTGATAATTAGTGATTTTGAGCATCTTTTCATGTGTCCGTTGGCCATCTGTTTGTTTTCTTTGGAAAAATATCTTTTCAGGTCCTCTGCCCATTTTTTAATCAGATCATTTCCTTTTTTGGTATTGAGTTGTATGCATTCTTTATATATTTTGGATATTTACTCCTTATCAGATATGTCATTTGCAAATATCTTTTCTCATTCAGTAATCTGCCTCTTCATTTTGTTGATAATTTCCTTCAATGTGCAAAGCCTTTTTAGTTTGATGTAGTCCCATTTGTTTATTTTTGCTTCTGTTTCCCTTGCCTGAGGAGACAGATCTAAAAAGATCTTGCTAAGATTAATCTCAAAGAGCATACTGCACTGAAACCATAAAACTTCTTCAAGAAGTTTTATGGTTTCAGGTCTTACATTTAAATCCATTTTGAGTTTATTTTTGTATATGGTGTAAAAAGTGGTCCAATTTCATTCTTTTGCATATAGCTGTCCAGTTTTCTCAACATCATTTATTGAAAAGGCTGTCTTTTCCTCATTGTATATTCTTGTCTCCTTTGTCATAAATTAATTGACCACATAAGTGTGCGTTTATTTCTGAGCTCTCTATTCTGTTCCATTGATCTATATGCCTATTTTTGTGCCAGTATCAAACTGTTTGGTTACTATACCTTTGTAGTATTGATTGATATCCCGGATCATGATACCTCCATGTCTGTGTTGCAGTTAAAGTAGTTATTTGAGTAACATGTGTAAAATAAAATTTCCATCTTTACCTACCTAATATGGATTTGGGATAGAAGCATTTGATAATATTATTAATATATAAGAACATAAGAAGCATATTTGTTAGATTGATTAAGACATTACCTCTTCAACATTTTTGTAGTTCTCAAGGCTACTGGGGAAGCTAATAGCATTTGATCCCAGGTATATGAGAGCTAGCTCTGCTGTCAGCCTATAGAAAAACTTTTAAATGGGACCGCTTAAGATACTGTGGCAAGATAATTTGTATTTAGTCATTCATATATTTAGTCATACATTCAACATTTTTCTAAATTAAGAACTGTAAGATGCTAGGGTTTTTTCTAGGTATTAGTGATACATAATTTTATTAATGCATATAATTTTTACAAACAATACATCTTATATTATGGGAGAAATGGACAAAAATTCACGAATTATCATATACTATATGTTGATAAATACTATGAAGAAATATAGGGGGTTGAGGAGTATTGGGCCAAGGAATGGAATTGCCTCAATGGAAGCTGATTTAAAAGCAAAAACTAAAGACCATGAGTATGTTTGGGAAAAAAATATTCCAGGTAGAAGGAAGAGCACATGGACACTCAGAAGTAGAGCATGTGCAGACCATTAGAGGCACATCAAGAAGCCAATGTGGTTGGAATGGAGAGAGCAAAGGAGAGAGTACAAGGAGCTGAGGACAGAAGTGTAAAGAGGGAAAAATCTTACAGCATCTGCACATTACTATAAGGATTTTGGCTTTTCCCAGAAACCCGAAACTCAGATTTGACCAATTCTACTTCACTTATCTTAATCCTGAAGCGGACCAGAACAGCCCCTCCACAATAATTTTTTTTTTTTAAAATATCCAGAGAACTCTATATAAATCCATGGTTCTTTCTTTTCTCTTGTGGTAAGGTTTACACCCTGTGCTCTATACACGCTGTTGCCATCTTGAAAAGAAGCCATGGAGAAGAAATAGGCTAAAACATTAGAACTAGTCTAGAATATCCAAGCAGAGTCTCTAGTGCTAAAATAATTGGTTTAAATTGTTGTATATTACTGATTTAATACAATTAAGTGTTTCTCACTACCGAGTAGGATGAAGAGAAGGTGGAAAATTACAGATCACTTTTCCTTTTCTTCCCTTCTATTCCTCCCTTCCCTTCCCCCTCTCTTTCCCCTTCCCTCCTTTCCTGCCCCCTCATTGTCTCTTCTCCCCTCCCTTTTAAATAAAGCAGTTCACTTTTTTTTTTTTTGCAAAATTGAAAGAGGGTGATTATCTATGACCCTGGAAAATGTTCACTGATAAAATAAAGCTGTTTGCTTCACTTGAAACCACAGTCTTAGTTGCTAAAATCCACAACTGTTAAAAGGTCTACATGTTAATTATTGACAGTTAATACATGTGGGAATCATTACCATCTTTGCCTTAGATTCAGTTCAAAACTTGACAGGAGTAAAGGACGGTGGTCAGAGTATAATCGCCCAATAGCTCAAAATTGGCAAACAAGATTTAGATCTTTACTGAGACCAAACACTTTTTCTTACTAATCCAGCAGTCACATTTGAAATGTAGAAGTATCAACTGGTCCAATTATTTGATCCAAAAGTGCTGGTCTCCCATGCAGACGTTTTTTCAACCTGTAGAGAAATGGCCAGCAAATTGAGAATTAATATCTAGCCTTAATTCCTTTACCCTCCCCTGACTCAAATGTAGATCTTATCACTTCAAGTTGAAAGACCAAGCCAAGACACAACCACCAAAGTCAAAGGAAACAAGTTTTGACAAAAAGAACATCTTTAACTTTGATACCCATTGCTCAACTAGATGATGATCAGAAAAGTAGCTCTGGAATTAGAAGGTTTAGACACAGTGGCCATATAGGAGAAGAGAATACAAAGAGAAAAAAAAATTGTCTGCAGTATCCTGAGAGAATATGATTCCTTTTATCCTATCCATAAAGAAGTAAAAAGATGAAGGCAGGAAGGAAAAAATGTGCCCTCATTGGCTGAGTATTCTCATAAAGTGTGTACTATTTGGAAGAAATTAACATACTGAGCTGGCAAGTGTCAAAAGGCAAATCTGAATACTGTACCCACTTTAGCATTTTAGTCCCACACCTACTTGTTAATCTGGCCAACATGTGTTAGGGGCTGAAAACTTTCTTCCCTTGCTGAATTCATGTAAAAATAATTGAATATTTGGGAACCTGATTTTTTTAAAAAGACAAGTTATTTTCCTACTGTGTGACTTCAAATATGAGTTTTAAGTTAATGGATTATCAAACCCAAAGAATTTGCATTTTCATTCTCAGTCCTATTTATTCAGTGAAATGTTTTTCCCCAAGTTAAAAGAATTTAAGACGTTATTAAGTATGAATATACTGAGTTATAAAGCAGTCTGATAAAACAAGTTTCTTTCTTTTTTTTTTTGTGGTACGTGGGCCTCTCACTGCTGTGGCCTCTCCCGTTGCCGAGCACAGGCTCCTGACGCGCAGGCTCCGGACGCGCAGGCTCCGGACGCGCAGGCTCAGCGGCCATGCCTCACAGGCCCAGCCGCTCCGCGGCATGTGGCATCTTCCCAGACCGGGGCACGAACCCATGTCCCCTGCATCGGCAGGCGGACTCTCAACCACTGCACCACCAGGGAAGCCCTAAAACAAGTTTCTTTTCATTTTGTGACCACAGTAAATTGCATCATTGATCATATGCCCCCTTTGCTTTGTTTGTTAAACAGAACAGAGTCAAACTTGTGTTCTAACTAAAGATAAAGCAAAGCAAAGCAAAATTATAGCATCCTTTCCTGTACTAATCTCAATACAAATTGGCCTTGTTTTTACTTCTTTTCCTGATTTTATAGAACTTTTGTCTCAACTTGCAAAATAATATCTAATAAAAAGCTCCCCTCTCCACTTTTTTTAGAGAACTGGGAAGATTGCTAGATGAAGAGGTAAAGGTCTTTTACATCATGCTGAATTACCAACAACTAATGTTTCAGGTCAGC
This sequence comes from Grampus griseus, assembly GCF_964374135.1. Lineage (NCBI taxonomy): Eukaryota > Metazoa > Chordata > Mammalia > Artiodactyla > Delphinidae > Grampus > Grampus griseus. Next base: position 24,959,867 of record NC_139012.1, read on the forward strand.
CTCAAGAAGCATCTTTAAAATTATTTTAGAAGGTTTTTTTTTTCTTCATGTGAAAACTCCTAAGAAAAGGCTTTATTGACTATGTCCACAAATTCTCTGCCCAAGTAACTGATTTAATTGAACGTTAAAAGTCCCATTTTAAAACTGATGATCCAAATGTAATCTCTTTTATCTGATTAATTAGCGCAGTTCTTAGTTTTTACACTAATTAAAAACAGTTTATATTTAGAGCACGAAAAAGATGAATACAGATGAAAGTCTTTTTTCCCTAAGACTGTGAAGAGATTTAATATTAACTAGAATATGCAAAAGTTAGTGATATCTTCAATATTATATTTACAGCAAAGCAAACATTTCCATTGTTTACTCTGTCATGTTCCCACCAACAGCTTTGTAAGCTAAGCTAATTTATCATATTTCTGTCTCTTAATCCTTCCACTAATTTGGAAATGTCAGTATTTGAGTTAATTTCTAAAAGGGTACATAAAGCCAATTTCAGCTTTTCCCCTAGAACAAAACTTTTTTCTAAGAGATGAGGCAATTATTCCCAGTTGAAAACTTGAATTTTTTCTGAGTCTTCTTAAAACCTTGAAAATGTATATATTTCTTATATCTTGATATTGGTCATTGCCATGGAACAAAATGTGGAACTCATCAACACAAATAATTGAATACATTGTAGTTGGTAAATTAATGAACGCATTTTTAGGCTGATTTACAAAACAACTGCTATCTGACTATCTTGCATATTTTACAAATAAATGCCCGAGTTACTGATTTTTTTAAAGGTTGCCTCTGGAAGTCTGATATTAAGTAAAAATACCTGTAAGCTAAGAGGTTTGGACAGTTCATATGAAGGGGCCATGTCTTTCTTGTGGTCAAAGAAGACCCATTAGCCTTTTTAAGGCTACAAATTCCTCTTTAATTCTTCTCCCTGTATACACTATATCACAAGAAAACTTACCCTTTACCTCCTCCTCCTTCAAAAATATTTCTCTCTCTTTCTTTTCTTTTCTATCCTATTCTTCCATACCTGAGAACTTGCTCTTAATGCATTAATGGATTAGGTTGGATGACTGTGATAATAGCTAAGGTTTACTGGGCACACACAGTGCTCTAAGCATGGTGATAACACAGTCTTCACAACTTTATGATAGTGATACTCTTATTATTCATATTTTGTAGGCAAGAAGATAGAAGCAAAGAGAGATTATGTAACTTTCAAAGATCACAGAAACCTGATTCAAGTCTACAGGCTAAATACCCTATTTTATTGTCTCTCTTTGATTTCTCTTCTCAGATACCCTGCCACTTTTGTCATTCACTTGAGCTCTCTACAACCTATAGCCAAAGGACAAGTAGCACAGGATCTAACCCTGAGACCCACTCCTGTGAGCCTAAGGACTCCCCTATCCAATTCTTATCTACTGCTCTAGTCCTATTTTCTATTTATCTTGAGAATGAATGAGAAATTTTAATGAAATTAAGTTATATAAAAATTTACATAAAAAAGAACAATTCCAATAAGTGGGTAGTACTCATGTATAAATAGATAGTACAAAATTAGAAATTATGGCATATACAGTAAATTATCTGTTTTGAATCAGACCAGTGTATTTATAGAGGAGATGCACACCAAAGATAGATAATGAATAAGACTCTACCTGGAGAAGTAAAAGGGTGAAAGTGTATTGTTCAAAATTACTAAAACATTCAGTGGTATAACAGGACCATTTCATCTTCTGTTTTTGTGTATCCCACCCACATATATTCTGTTTCTGTGCTTTTTCCATCATACTATAATCCCTCTGTTTCTGCCTACACTCAGGTGCTTTCATCAAAGTGAATTTGCCTAACTTTGACATCACAGATATAAAGATTTTGCATTGCTTTTGACTAAAAATACAACAGAAACTAGGCAACTCTTTCTGATTGGACTTGAGGTAATTAAAATGTCCCCAAATGTAACATTGTTAGAAGCCAAAAAATATGCAAGTAATATATATGTAATTCTAGGCAATGATTAACCCTCCAAGGACAACAGGCATGAGATATATATATATATATATATATATATATATATATAGTGATATTGTACATTATCCCTAGAACATTGTCTAACTTTTAATAAATATTTGTTGAGTAGATGAATTTAATAACCTTACATTTACCTAGCTTTTTTTCTGGTGATAATAACTGATCTAATTTAACCCCCAAAGATATATTGCTAATGTTGATTCACATTAGGAGAATTGGGATGACTAGTGATGCCATGAGTAGTTGTTATGGCTCTGGGCTCCCACACTTGGGTGGATACAACAAACATTTAAGAAATGAATATTTCTATATTTTGATACCTTGTCCAGTGTTTTTCAGAAAATAGAGCCCCCAAAACCACTATGTGCTCTTGTTTTTATTAAAGAATACATTTCCAGGAAAGTAGAAGTGGGGGGAAAAAAGGAACTATGACCAGAAAGGATAGAGAACAAACAGAAAAGGCATTAGGGAACTGGTTGTTCTTCATAAAACCTACAGCTCATTGCTTGGCCTTCAATGATGTCTTCTTAGAAATTTATGAACTTCTGCCTTGTAGAATAATCTGTGGATGGGAGGAAGAAAAAGAAATTCTTTTCCTGGGTTCCTGTTATGCTTGTCTGCTGTTTTCTCTCACTTGGAGTTGACTCTAATGATACTTAGGCCATGCTTTCCAAGTTGTGTCATTAAGCCAGTTCCTTTTAGACTAAGGTCTGTATTTTCTCCAAGTCCAGAAGTGATGGGAAGAGCCAGTAACACTGGGATCTAGTTTATTAGTCTGGTACTAGTTATATATTATTGGCTCCTAGTTATATATTACAGTGTAACAAATTACCACAAAATTTAGTGGCTTGCAATAATCCACATTTATTATCTCAGATTAACTATGGATCAAGAATCCAGACCCACTTTAGGTGGGTCTTTTGCTTTAATGTCTCTTATAAGATTGTAATCAAGGAGGTGGCCAGGATTAGGGTCTCAGCAGAACATTTAACTGGGGATAATCCACTTCCAAGGTCACTTATATGGTTGTTGACAGCATTTAATCCCTCAAGAACAGTTTGACTGAAGGCCTCAGTTCTTTGTTGGCTATTGCCACATGGGCTCCCTAACATGGCCACTTTTTTCATCACAACCAGCAAGGGAGAGAATTTACAAGCAAGATGAAAGTCACAATTTATGAGCCTAATCACAAAGTGACATTCCATCACTTTTGCCATGTTCTGTTTGTTAGAATCAATTTACTGGGGCAGTCCTCAAAGGGAGAAGATTTCACAAGGGTATGAATACCTGGATGTGGATATCACTGGGGGCCATTTTGGGGTTTGCCTGACACAGTACTAAAGAGGCTTCAATAAAAAATCAGTTAATATTTGAAAAAAAAAATTCCCAAAATGCATATTTTAATGTGGTAGATGTGGTAGATGGGATAATGGCTCCCCAAAGCTTTCCACTTCTTAATCTCTGGAACCTCTGAACACATCACACGGTAAGGGAGCAGTAGGATTGCAGATGGAATTAAGGTGGCTAATCAGCTGAAATTAAGATAGGAAGATTATCCTAGATTATCCACATGGGTCCAATGTAATCATGAGGCCCTTAAAATATAGAAGGAGGGAGGCAGAGGAGTCAGTGTGGGGAATGGTACAGTGTGAGAAAGACTCACTCAGCCATTGCGGCATTTGAAGATACGATGGAACCGCAAGGAATGTTGGCAGCCTCTAGAGGCTAAAGAAGGCAAGGAAATACTTTTTTCTTCCAAAGCCTTCAGAAGAAATGTAGTCCTTCAATACTTTGATTTTACCCTGGTGAGATCCATTCCAGAATCCAGACCTTCAGAACTGTAAGATAATATATTTTGTGGTTTTAAAGCACCAGATGTGTAGCAATTTATGAAGGCAGCAATGAGAAATTAATACAGAGGTATTCTGCCATTTTACTATTTATTTCCATTAAATGAAGCAATATAAACATATATATATATATATAGGTTTATGATTAGGTAAAAATATATTTGTATATATGAGCGTATATATTTGTATGAGTGATATGAGTAATTAAGGCTAGATTGGACAGAAAATATTATAGTCGAAGTTTGGGTAGATTTAACAATTTTGAAAAAACAGTTCTTAAAGCACACTGTATACCAAGTGTTACCCACAGTGCCTAATATTAAGTCACTAAGATTAACAATTAATATTTGATTTTAGTTTTTTCCTGAGAAAGCAAACTTTTAAATGGTAAAAATTACATTTGTTGGATTATTACCTTTGATAACATGATAAAAATTTGGGTCTTTCAACCTCATCTCAGAAGGAACATAGGTTTTAATCACTGCTCCAGCCTTTCGGGGATGCACTTCACTTAAATATGGTTACTGTGTTAATGATTTTTATTTAGCAGCAAATCAGAAAAAAAAAAAAAAAAGCCTGCTTTCTAGTACATTTCTATTTGCTGCATTTCTCTAGATTTAAAAATTTCTATTAACTTAGTATCACCATTCCCATTCAGATTCAGAGACTTGTAAGTGTTATGTGCAAATGTGATACAACGTCTTAGACTCGTTTTAAGGGGAATACCATGTGTTATTAATAGCAAGTAGTAACTGACAGCATATATTGTACATTGGGGATTAGATTTGATTTACAAAGCTCAAGAACTCCAAACAAAATGTGTGGATTTACAGCGTTTGGGTATTGAGCCATGGTTATAAATTTATATGATACTCCAAGGGGACTTTTTTCTCATATAAAACATCCACGAAATTTTCAAGAAAAGTTCTAGCACTCTCGGATTATGAGCAACACTACCTCAGGGTATTGTAAAAGTTAATTACAAGTATCATAATTAAGAATACAATGAAATAATTTTATTGAAATTAAATTTATATCTGATACTGTACAGAATGACAAATTTCTCACTATCTTTTAACATAATAATGTCCTTATATGTTAATTTATGGATTTTAAAATTTAACACAAAATGAATAAAGTTTTCTAAAACCATAATTTTGTTAGTAGCTAGTACTCGTGTTTTCCTTTTGCTTTGAGCTCAGTAAGATTTGTATATATAAAGAGAGTCATAGAATATCAGACTTTGATGAAACTTTAATGATCAAACAAATGTGCTTATTTTTCAATTATGAGACCAAGTGTTGTAGAAATTATAAAAGGTACACAAATTTACATAGCAAGTTACCAATGGAGCCAAATATATAGCACGGCTCTTAGCTCCCAAGCTAAGGCTCTTTTCATTTTCTATTGCCTATGATCACATCACCTGACCATCTGAAGCCATTGATGAAGATCCAGTCTCACTAATATAGAATATTATCTATTAGAAACAATTTTTATAAAACAACTTTATTTTTAGTGTAATCCCACTATAAGGAAAAAAAAAAAAACTCCCATTTAAATATCTTTTAAAGAAACCCACAGAAAAGTCAGGTGTATCCAGCTTTGATTGGGACAGTCCTAATTTGTTCCTATGATCCCAGCCTAAATACTAGGAGTTCTTACTTTCTCAACTAAGTAGGATCCAAGCCATCAGCTAAGTGTTGGGGTAGAGTTGTGATAAAGATAAAGAAAGGATAAAGTAGTGTTTATATATAATAAGAAAGTGAGCTTCCTAAGGGCATAGTGTAAGATCAGCAGTGTTGAATAGTCAATTGAGCTATGTTATCACTTATTTAAAATTAAACCAGTGAAACTGATTGCATGACTTTTTTAGAAGATAGTTGACTTCGACTGTGATTGGAGTTCACCAGTTATGTGTAATGGTAAAAGAAAGGGGCTAGTCAATTCAGAAGGTTTGCAAAATATCTGCAAATGAAGCACCTGAGAAAGGATTAACCTCCAAAATATACAAGCAGCTCATGCAGCTCAATATCAAAAAAACAAACAACCCAATTCAAAAATGGGCAGAAGACCTAAATAGACATTTCTGCAAAGAAGATATATAGATTGCCAACAAACACATGAAAGGATGCTCAACATCACTAATCATTAGAGAAATGCAAATCAAAACCACAACAGGTATCACCTAACACCAGTCGGAATGGCCATCATCAAAAAATCTACAAACAATAATTGCTGGAGAGGGTGTGGAGAAAAGGGAATCCTCTTGCACTGTTGGTGGGAATGTAAATTGATACAGCCACTATGGACAACAGTATGGAGGTTCCTTAAAAAACTACAAATAGAACTACCATATGACCCAGCAATCCCACTACTGGGCATGTACCCTGAGAAAACCATAATTCAAAAAGAGACGTGTACCACAATATTCACTGCAGCACTATTTACAGTAGCCAGGACATGGAAGCAACCTAAGTGTCCATCAACAGATGAATGGATAAAGAAGATGTGGCACGTGTAAACAATGGAATATTACTCGGCCATAAAAAAGAAACAAAACTGAGTTATTTGTAGTGAGGTGGATGGACTTAGAGTGTGTCATACAGAGTGAAGTAAGTCAGAAACAGAAAAACAAATACTGTATGCTAACACATATATATGGAATCTAAAAAAAATTAATAAATGGTTCTGACGAACCTAGGGGCAGGACAGGAATAAAGACGGAGATGTAGGGCATGGACTTGAAGACATGGGGAGGGGTAAGGGTAAGCTGGGATGAAGTGAGAGAGTGGCATGAACATATATACACTACCAAATGTAAAATAGGTAGCTAGTGAGAAGCAGCCACATAGCACAGGGAGATCAGCTGGTGCTTTGTGACCACCTAGAGGCGTGAGATAGGGAGGGTGGGAGGGAGACACAAGAGGGAGGAGATATGGGGACATATGTATACATATAGCTGATTCACTTTGTTATACAGGAGAAACTAACACAACATTGTAATGCAGTTATACTCCAATAAAGATGTTAAAAATAATAATAGTAAACATTTAATGCACTGCCAAGAAAAGGAAAAAGAAAAATGAGATTTTGCATGGTCTCAAAGCACTTATTACAATGGGAAGATGGGTTGGGGAAACAAGTCACTTTACAATGGAGAAACCTACCAGATACCTTCTTAATCAAGTAACTCAAGTTAACATTATAACTTCAGGGCCAAATAGACATTGAGAGTCATCTGATAGAATGAAATGGGAAGAATGTGGTATCATATTTGTGATAATTTGGCCAATGACGAATAGCCTGGATTTAATCATGAGAACACTCCAAAAATACACACAGAGATATTCTACAAAATTAGTGCTTTGTATTAAAAATGTTGTGGTCGGGCTTTCCTCGTGGCGCAGTGATTGGGAGTCTGCCTGCTGATGCAGGGGACGCAGGTTCGTGCCTCGGTCTGGGAAGATCCCACATGCTGCGGGGCGGCTGGGCCCGTGAGCCATGGCTGCTGAGCCTGTGCGTCCGGAGCCTGTGCTCCGCGACGGGAGAAGCCACAACAGTGAGAGGCCCGCGTACTGCAAAAATAAAAATAAAATAAAATAAAATAAAATGTTGTGGTCATGACAGCCAAGAAAAACTGAGTAAATATTACAAATTGAAGGAAACTAGAAAGACATAATAGGTGAGTGCAGTATTGTGATCCTGACTTGGATCCTTCTGTTGGAAAACAGAACAAAACATTATTGGGACAATTGAAGGGTCTTTGGGTGATGCGTGTGTCGAAGTTCTTTGTATTAGTCTTGCAACTGTTTATTAAGTAAGCTCATTGTGTATATGAGTGTATTTATACACTCTAATGGATATATAAATATAAGGAATTTCAATGAGTTTGGAAAATAGTCATTCTGGATTGCTATACTTTTTATATTCTAAGTTTGAAACTTTGATCATTTAGGTCATATAGAAAAAAACTTCAGAAAGCATAAAATGTGTTTTTGCATTTTAAAAAGTATGTGATAAAAAATTCAAACATGCAAAAGTAGAGATATTTTAAAATTAACTAACTCGCACATTTTTCTTTTAATTTCAGGCAAAAAAATAAACATGGCAAACTTGTTCCTTTTTTTTTTTTTTTCCAAGCTACTGGTTCATTTATTTAAAACTTTAAAACACTTTCAAACTTACAGAAAATTGCAAGAATGAAAGAGCTTGAGAGAGAATATGTGTGGTTTATACTCAGAAAATAAACACTCTTTTTGAGAAATAGGTTCCTCTGTGGTAGAGTGTTAAAGCTGGCCATAGCTCCCTTATATGACTAGGTTGCTGTGTATGCTATATTGTGCTAAATGGAATTTTACCAACCTGAGATAATCTCTGCATCTCTCTGCATAATTTTATACTGAGAATAACTTTGGCATATCATACCATAATTTACAAGAGCTCCTTCCACTGTAAAATCTGATACCTAGCTTTTTATGAGTAACTCCTAGACTCGGCCTATTATAAGTTCATTCAACATGCCCCTGGAAATGGAAGATAACTCTATGTTACATTTTATGATGGTGTTTAATCTCACCTATGACCTCAAAAAGTCAGACTTGTACTGTTTAGAAAATTGAGTTGAAAGCAGATCCTCTTTTATTATGGCAATAATCACATAGCACATATTAAGGACCTGGTGAGTACTAAATAATTTGATATTAACACTGGTGTTCTTTCTCCTTGCATTTGGTAAAGTGCTTTGAGTACTGCATTATTTTGTTTTAAATAACCTCCGTCGTATATATACAGCTAATCGGGTAAATTTTCAGGACCAAATATTTTCCCTGAATAATGATATAAAGTAGTTAGTATCTGTACCAAATCCAGATTACACAGTCTAATGGTTTTTATTGTGTTTTTTCATTAAATGCAAACCTATTTGTTTTTACTATACTTTTTTTTTTTTTTTTTTTTGCGGTACGTGGGCCTCTTGCTGTTGTGGCCTCTCCCGTTGCGGAGCACAGGCTCCAGACGCGCAGGCTCAGCGGCCATGGCTCACGGGCCTAGCTGCTCCGCGGGATGTGGGATCTTCCCAGACCGGGGCACGAACCCGCGTCCCCTGCATCGACAGGCGGACTCTCAACCACTGTGCCACCAGGGAAGCCCTTTACTATACTATTTTTATGAGTCTAATTTAGTTGCTACTTAGTGCAAGCCAGTAACCGACAAGCCTTTGAAGACTGCTCTTCCTCTTTTGTTCTCCATATCCAATTAATTATTAGTTTGCCAATACCCTTGCTTCAATCTCTATAATATGATTACATCTTTACATTCCATAAAAATGTTCAGTGGCTCTCCATAATTTAGCAAATAAACACTAAATATTTTTAAATGGTGTTACAAGGCCTTTCATGATTTTCACCTATCACTTTCTCCCAGTTTCACCCCTTGTAGCCAACACTTGCTGATTCTTAGATGCAGTGGGTCTTTCATACTGCATGCCTTTTGTATAATCTACTTCATATAACTGGAAGTCAGCACTTCCTTCAGCTCCCTCCCCTCCATGTCTGCCCTTCAACCCAGGAAGTGCCTCCCCATCAATCAAGATACAGCTTTTAGGCACCTTCTCCTTTGCTAGCCTTACTTGACCTACCTATGAAATTTGATTATGTTTCCTTTGTAAGCACCTCTCTTTTAATAATTGTCTCACAATATTGGAATAGTGTGTGTTTATACTTTTCCCTCCATTATATGTCTAAGCTTCTTGAGGACAAAAAAATAATTTCCAAATTATCTTTTTGTTTCCAGAAAAAAATGAAGTGTTTTACCAAGCTTGGTGTTTTCATAGTTTTGTTTTCTAACATATTTTTTGTTTTTCCTTTCTAAAATATGTATTATTGTTAATAAAGTTACTGCATGGTACTGTTGCAGATCTGTTTCTTCTCTCCCACTTTTTGACTGCTCAGTACTTATTGAAGACATAGGGTAGCCCAGGAACGTTATAAATATTTATGGAAGATACGGAATTTTATTTCATTTTAAAATGTTTTTTAGACGATTATTTGTGCTCAAAATGAATTGAATGTTATTTAACTAAAATAGTGTTTTAATGAGAATCATTTTCTGTTAATTATTGTTCAGAAGGAAGAGATATTGGGGACTAGAAAAATCAGCTAAAAATGTCTAGCAACATAAGAAGGATGATATCATTAGGATCATACAAGGGTTCTGACAGTGGAAAGAAGCAAATATAAGATCAAAAGATGAGAGCAAAAAAATGAATTGTCTTCTAGAGTCAAATCTTGAGATTAAGAAAAAAGAAAAAAAATTCAAGTGTCAAATGGTGTCTAAAACATCTGAGTAAATGCAAGGAGGTACATTTAACCATCATCGTCTTCCTTTTATTACATTCTCTCTGGAACCTGAGGCTTTTTTGCCTTTTGTGCTACTCTCATAAGCACAAATCTGTAGGAATATCAGTTTTTTCATAAGTGTCTTCTTTGTTGCATCTGATACAAGGACTGAAAAAATAAATCCAATTCTACAAAGAGAGTTGCACATTATTTAAATTAAATCAAACCACTGCATCACTGTTTATAATGAGGCCTGTGACAATGCATTCTGTGCAGAATGTATGATTGAATTACTTTTGTATGAGATATCAGGTGACTAGCCCAGCTAGAGCAGAGTCTTCACAGAGTGAACTGCGATGAAACTAGAGGCCACAAAAATATAAAATAAACTTTCAGTTCTAAGAAGATGGATATAAATGGCCCTATGAGGCTCTTAAACACACTCACCATTTCACATTTTTTTTCTTGCCTTATTCCCTGTGTAATATGAATATTATATTAATAGCTACAAGGTTGTAAATGTATCATGTAGGGCCAAGAATACAAACTCAAAAGAATGAAAAATGCAAGAATTAAAGAAAAATATATATTTAAATCCCTTTTCTATTACAATACTGCTTTGCTCACTTTCATTAAAACTCAAGCCATGCTTCTAGCTATAAGCCAGAAACAATATATTTATTTAAATATGACAGTATATCATTTAAATAAAATTGTACTGAAGAATTAATGCATACCTTGACCTGTTTACAAGAACAAATCTTCTTTTGAGCTATGGTTGTAGGGCTAATAGGTACAAAATAAAGTACTTTTCAAATTAAAATACATTATAATGTTGTAGCATATTATTAAGGAAGGTGATCACATATGTATCCATTCTTAAGCCTTAATATAAAATTTTATTTTAGAGTTCATGGCATGGATCTCAAGTATTAATATGATTGCCAATAACAATAGTATTGGGTATTTCAGGAAATTTATCCCCCTGTGCAGTTCCATAAATACCTTTTTCATTGAAATCTCTGGAGTGTTAAAATAAAAATATGGTATATTTAGGTAATAGTAGTTACTACTCAAAAACAATTGTCAAATATTAAATACATGGAACAACATAAATGTATTTTTCAAGATTTTTATTTCCTATGTGGGTATCTATCCATCTGAGTCTGCTTTTTTCAAAGTATATGAATGTGTGTACTGATACTTTGTTTAAAAAAACAATTCTTGAAGGTTTGAAACAGTTGTAAGTTGAAGTTCATGAATTCTTATAAAGTGTCAGAGTTACAGTATCATATGTATGGCCTCTGTCAATTTTATTTCCTTTGTGCCTTAACCAGTATGGATCAAGAATCTTCTTTGATATTTATCTAAAACAAATGTAGAACATATAGTTCCTCTTAACAGGTTTCATGAGCATCTTAATTTACTTTTATACAATTTTATTAACAAAGGCATGCATTTTTAAAGTTATTGCGTATAATATTAATTTTGGGTAAAAGACAAACAAAACAACCCAAAAAAAACCTCCTATCAAAATCTACTTAATTTTATGTTAGAAAAATTAAATGTCTTCTTTCGTAGTACTTAAAAAGTTTTGAAGTAAGTCTTCTTCCTTCAATCCAGAGAGATTATTCCAGAGAAAATGGAATGGGTATGAAACCCAGTGATAAGTAATCTAAAGTATTGGTGTGAAAGAACACTATTCTGAGAGAAATACTACCTTTGTGGGAACTAGAGTAGAAATAAGACAATTTTTTTCAGAGAGGACACAATATCTAGGTAATTAAATCTAAAATATATACAGTATATATTTTTTCACCATTATATTAAGACCATTTATTATGTTGGCCTAAAGTTTCCTTCGGTCTTTAAGTAAAAATAAAAGACACATTTTTCATTTTCACCAAGAACTTTGTTGAACAACGTATTTACCCTTTTGTTCCACTACCTTCTGCCATTTTTCAGACAACTTCATAATTCCATCTTCCTAAAATTTTTATCTTTTTGAGCAAAGAACCGTTCCAGGTACCTCTTACAGTCTTCCAGGGAATTGAAATTTTTTCCATTAAGAGAATTTTGTAAAGACTGAAATAAATGGAAATCCGAAGGTGCAATGTCTGATGAATATGGTGGATGAATCAGAACTTCCCAGCCAAACTGTAACAGTTTTTGCCGGGTCATCAAAGAAACATGCAGTTTTGCATTATCCTCATGGAAGATTGTGCATTTTCTATTGACTAAATTCTGGACGCTTTTTGCCGACTGCTGCTTTCAGTTGGTCTAATTGGGAGCGGTACTTGTTGGAATTAATTGTTTGGTTTTCCAGAAGGAGCTCATAATAGAGGACTCCTTTCCAATCCCACCATATACACAACATCACCTTCTTTGGATGAAGACTTGTCTTGGTGTGGTTGGTGGTGGTTCATTTTGCTTGCCCCATGATCGCTTTCGTTCCACAGTATCCACTTTTTCATCCCCCATCAGAATTTGTTTTAAAAATGGAACAGTTTCATTATGTTTCAGTAGAAAGTCACAGGTGGAAATATGGTCAAGAAGGTTTTTTTTCGCTTAACTTACGTGGAACCCAAACATCAAAGCGATTAACATAACGAAGTGTGTGAAAATGATTTTCAACGCTTGATTTGGATATTTTGAGTATGTTGGCTGTCTCCCACGTGGTATAACGTTGATTGTTCTCAACTAATGTCTCAGTTTGATCGCTATCAACTTCAACTTGTCTACCTGACCATGGAGCATTATCCAGCGAGAAATCTCCAGCACGAAACTTTGCAAACCACTTTTGACACGTTTGATCAGTCACAGAACCTTCTCCATACACAGCACAAATCTTTTTTTGTGTTTCAGTTGTGTTTTTACCTTTCTTGAAATAATAAAGCATAATAAGCTGAAAATGTTTTTTTCTTCCTTCAATGTTAAAATGGCTACACAAAAATTCACCAATTTTGATTTTTTTTTAAATGCACCCTGATATGACAGCTTTCACAATACAATCTAACAAAATTGTTTCGAATGAAGTTAAAGACAGCTAAGTGTTACTAGAGCCATCTTACGGAAAAAAACGAATGAACCTTTTGGCCAGCCCAATATTTACAGTTACTTCACAGCGTTTATCTTCTCTGTGTTGATTGAAAATGCAATTTTTTAAGAGAAGGGAGCTAAGCCTAAGATGGCTGAGAACCCAGGCCTTGGGGTCAATAATGAGGGTTAAAACATTCAGTAGAATAGTGGGACTAGGGCCCTTAGTAACAACTGAGGACAAAACGACAACCATATAGGAAGCAAAAAGATACTTCCCATCAGGTAACTAAATCTCCCAGTGAAAGATTGTAGCAGAAGATGTCATATTTGAAGAAGTTATCCAGAAGACTAGTTCCTTTTTCTATGGTAAGACCAATTTCTTTTATTGTTTTCTTCAGTTGATTTTAAGGTTTTTGCTCTAAGGTGTCTAGCCTGAAAATAGTGCTCTGAAAGGTTTTAGATGACACGTTATACTTGATTGACACTTTCCTCAAAATTACCTATTAATCCATGTAACTACTGGTCTCAAATTTATTAGTACAAATTGGCTCCAAACGCAGAGCCATTAAGGCCTGGGACCATGTTTTCAGCATTGCTGTATTGCTACTACTGAAAATAGTGGATGGCACATCTCAGGGTCTAAGGCACCATGCATCAAATGGTAGTAACCCGGAGTCCATTCACTTTTTCTTTTAAATTTATTGATGCATAATTGATTTATAATGGGTTTATTTCTGCTGTACAGCAAAGTGATTCAGTTATATATACATTCTTTTTCATATTCTTTTTTAAATTTTTTAAAAATTTATTTATTTTATTTATTCATTTTTGGCTGCATTGGGTCTTCGTTGCTGCGTGCGGGCTTTCTCTAGTTGTAGCAAGCAGGGGCTTATTGCGATGCGCGGGCATGGGCTTAGTGCAGTGGCTTGTGTTGTTGCAGAGCACGGGCTCTAGGTGCACAGGCTTCAGTAGTTGTGGCACGTGGGCTCAGTAGTTGTGGCTCTCGGGATCTAGAGCGCAGGCTCAGTAGTTGTGGCACCCAGGCTTAGTTGCTCTGCAGCGTGTGGGATCTTCCCGGACCAGGGCTTGAACCTGTGTCCCCTGCATTGGCAGGCAGATTCTTAACCACTGCACCACCAGGGAAGTCCCTTCTTTTTCATATTCTTTTCCATTATGTTTTATCAGAGGATATTGAAGATAGTTCCTTGTGCTATACAGTAGGACCTGGTTGTTTATCCATCCTATATATAATAGTTTTCATCTGCTAGTCCCAAACTCCCAATCCTTCCCTCCCCCACCCCCCTCCCTCTTGGGAACCAGAAGTCTGTTATCTATGTCTGTGAGTCTGTTTTTGTTTCATAGACAAGTTCATTTGTGACATATTTTAGATTCCATATATAAGTAATATATGGTATTTGTCTTTCTCTTTCTGACCTACTTCACTTAATATAATAATCTCTAGATCCATCCATGTTGCTGCAAATGGCATTATTTCATTCTTTTTTATGGCTGAGTCCATTCCCTTTTGTTCCTTCTTTTTCATCTAGGAACTTTTCTATCTTCTTATATTCTATGTTATTCTTAGAGTTCCTAAAGTGTTACATACGCTCAAGGATACCCTCTGTGCTAAACTGGAGCATTCCCTTTGCATTTTTGTTAGGTGTTATCACCTCCTTTGTATACTACCATATTTTGTCACCTAGATTCTGACAGACATCATGTCCATCACTTGTTAAAGAACAGAATCTCCCATTAGGCACCTTATCACTACCAGATATTGCCAACACTAAAAGAAGACTCCTACCTAGAAATACCAAAGCAGACAAAGACTTATATAAATTAAAAGTTTCATCTTTTTAACCAGGTGGCCCCATTGTTTAGATCTTTCCCTCCCTATAAAACCCATAATCCTTAATAAATAGTAGGTTATCAAGACTGACAGGAAGAGTAATCATCTAGCCATTTCCACAACATAAAGATGATAGATTTTGATATTTCCTAATGATCTTATCTTCTTGTGGAAGTTTAGTTTCTTATAACATATAGCACTTGCTAATTAAATTAGTTTAGGGAATATCTTCTGACAGTTTAGAAAGAAGGTTGAAAATCAGATCATCATTTTTAAAACTGGTGTTGACTTGATACATGATAATAGCTGCTAGAACTTCATTTTATAGAAGATAATAAATTGTCATTTAAAAAAATACTCTTTGGTGAAATATGTTTGTGAAACACTGTATTATTATATATCTCCCTCCTGAATATTCAAAGTGAACATAGATAAAACAGTTGTTCTAAGATTTCCTACACCAAAAACATCTATTGACTTTTAACACAGCATTTTTAAAACTTAATTGAGTACGGAAAATACTTTTGAATCATTGTTTCATGGAATTGGTATTAGCAAATTTTGGCTTAAAATGATGATGAATATGCTCAACAATGGCTAACAATAAAAAAACATGAAATCAAAATTATACAATTTCTACATATAACCCAGGGAAAAGTAAAGATTCACATTATAATTTTCTAAAGTTTACAAGTATAACAAAAGGGCTCTCTCCATAAAATTGAAGAATTGGAAAGAACTATGTATGTCTTGTAGAAGAACACAGCATAAAGAGAAAAGTCAAGGTACATTTAATATAGATCTTTGCCCCTATTTGTTGTTTAAAAACACACATTTCATCTGAATACTCTTTTGTAGAGATCAGTACAACATACCAAAAATAAGGAGGTAAATTGACTCTCTTAGCATTTACAAGAGAATAAGGAGAATATATAGAATTTTATTAGATTTTTTTTTAATCAACACTGAAGATGGATTGAAAAGTATGAACAAAGACTAAAGGCCAAGAAAGGACAGAAATTATTTGGATTTTGTCAAAAGAGTGGGGCAGAAAATGGAATCAGTAGTAGAAACCTGGAGAGTTAGTGAAACTCAGGTCATGTAAAGTCTTGTTTACCATCCAGAGGTATTTGTTCTTCATTGTCAAGGCCATGGTAAGAAACTTGGGGGGTTAGTAGAAGGGCATGATCATATTGATTTGTAGAAGGATCACACTGAATGCATCAGACTTTAGTGCACAAAGGTAACCACTGAGACAGGAATTGTGGTTTGAGTGATGCTGAGGTATGGTTAAAGTGAGCAGTTGTGGGAACTGAGGAATAGGGGAACAGTCAGATTTGAGTTAGTGACTGGATGGATGATAGTACTATTGATGAAGGTAGAGTTAGGATGTGGAACAAATATAAGGTGAGGGGGGAATATGATATCCAGTAAGGTCAGGTTCAACTTTTAGTATCTTTTAAAAAATACAGATATGACCTGTCATCAGATATATGTGAGTATCTTGAAAGCAAGGTGAGAAATATAGGGTGCAGATACAATATTAAGATAGCTAATGCAAAAGCAGCATGTGTCTGCACAGGTAAAAAGCTAGCAGAGACAGATGGTGATATTGAGAAGGAACCATCACAGAGAGGAGAACCAGAGCATAAAGATATCAAGAATAGAGGAATATTCTAGAAGGTGTATTGTGAAGCAACCTCAACAAAGGGATCAAGTACAGTCAGTTCAGCAAAAGTTAGTTGAAATTGGCAATTAGAAACTCATTGCTACTTTGTATAAAGTATTCTGATATTGAAGTAAAGAAAAATTAAGTTGCAGGCCATGCTGAACCGGCTCAGGGCTTTCCAAATACCAGGTCCCCTTATGTTCCTCTGCCCCAAGGCTGAGGTGGCCTGAGCCCGAGTGGCATTGGTGATCAACATCAGCTCAGTCTGGGGGCTGCAGGACGTGCTGAGGACCCACTTGAGGCCTAAGGGCACCATGAAGATGCTTGTTTCTGATACTGGAGACATCAAGCTCACTAAAGATGGAAATGTGCTGCTTCATAAAATGCAAATTCAACACCCAACAGCCTCCTTAATAGCCAAAGTAGCAACAGCTCAGGATGACAGAACTGTCAATGGTACCACTTCCAATGTCCTAATCATTGGGGAGCTCCAGAAGCAAGCAGATCTCTACATTTCTGAAGGTCTTTAGCCCAAAATGATTACAGAAGGATTTGAAGCTGCAAAGGAAAAGACACTTCAATTTTTGGAACAAGTCAAAGTAAGCAAAGAGATGGACCAGGAAACACTTATAGATGTGGCCAGAACATCTCTACATACTAAAGTTCATGCTGAACTTGCTGATGTCTTAACAGAGGCTGTAGTGGACTCCATTTTGGCCATTAAAAAACAAGATAAACCTATTGACCTCTTCATGGTTGAGATCATGGAGATGAAACATAAATCTGAAACCGATACCAGCTTAATCAGAGGTCTTGTTTTGGACCATGGGGCACAGCATCCTGATATAAAAAAGAGAGTAGGACTTCCCTGGTGGCGCAGTGGTTGAGAGTCCGCCTGCTGATGCGGGGGACGCAGGTTCGTGCCCCGGTCCGGGAAGATCCCACATGCCGCGGAGCGGCTGGGCCCGTGAGCCATGGCCGCTGAGCGGGCGCGTCCGGAGCCTGTGCTCCGCAACAGGAGAGGCCACAGTGAGAGGCCTGCGTACCGAAAAAAAAAAAAAAAAAAAAGAGAGTAGAAGATGCATATGTGGGATAACTATTGTGTGAAGAAACAGCTTCTTCACTCCTGCACTGTGATTGCCTCCAACATTCTACTAGTTGATGAGATCATGAGAGCTGGAATGAAGTCTCTAAAAGGTTGAATTGAAGTTTCCCTTGTATCATGAAGACGCCACAGAGTGATCTAAGAATATAGCTATGGAATTTTTATCCAAGCTTCAGATGATTTTCAAAGGATTTTCTTTTCTTTTCCCATATAAAAAAAGGAGATAACACTGGCACTTATTCAGATTCTGAAGTTCTGAAATTATAATTACAGTATTTTTTTTTTTTTTTTTTTTTTTTTTTTTGTGGTATGGGGGCCTCTCACTGTTGTGGCCTCTCCCGTTGCGGAGCACAGGCTCCGGATGCGCAGGCTCAGCGGCCATGGCTCACGGGCCCAGCCACGCCGCGGCATGTGGGATCTTCCCGGACCAGGGCACGAACCCGTGTCCCCTACATCGGTAGGTGGACTCTCAACCACTGGACCACCAGGGAAGCCCTACAGTATTTTTTAAATTGCACTTCAGTGTATACATATACAGAGGCCATACTTACCCAATAAACAGGACATTTTGCTTTAGCTTCAGTGATATAAAAATACATGTTAGGTAAGCATATGTTATCTCCCTTGTTATTAAACATTCCTTGAAAAACAAAAAACAAAAACAGAAACAAAAAAAAGAAAAATTAACTTGCAATTAATTTAGGTAATGACCTTCCAGATTAAGTACTTTTTATAGATTTCTTTTTTTTGATGAGCTTTCTATAGAATTAACTGAAATTTAGTTTCTAGGGTTACAAAATCTTCTGATATAGGAAAGTTTAGAAGATAAATTTTTCATTTATCTTTGTTATTTTGGTGAACAAAACTGGAACTGTTAGGCAAAATTAGAAATGTTAATTTAGAAGAAAATTACCATAGAAATCTTCTTGTTCAGCCTTTTATTTACAGATTAGGAAACTGATGGATGGTGATGTGGTGGAAATGGAAAACACACCTAACTTAAGTTGTCTTAATTAACTAACCCTTCTTAAGTAATAATTTAATAAAGTTTGAGACAGGCTATAATCTAGTTTTAAAATGTATAAGAAATACGTGTTTTTAATTCTGTTCACTGACACAAAGAGATTTGCCTCAACTCTGTAATAAAAATTGCATTTAATCATGATACTCTGTTGACATTTACCAAGGTGTCATCAAATAGGTAATTGAACTTAATTTTTTTCATGCTTTAATGTCATGGTGACAGTCTCAGTTGCACAGTGTGTAATAAAAATTAGAGATTAGAACTATTTTTTTTTCTGAATTTTTGTTCCTTCCAACCAAGTGATATCAAAACAAATTAAAAAATAGAAAAATCACTACTACTGACTTGTAATAAATCTGGGCTTTATTTTTTTATATTACTTTCTACTCGGAGTGATTTTTCTTTAGTGGAAACAAGAAACAATAAAAATAAAAAGGATAGTCTTTCTCTGGAGTACCCAAAAAGAGCAATTCACTGGTGACCACTGTAAATTGCTTTAGTAAAATAAAGGATATTGATTCATTGGCACCACACAAAGAGTGAGGACTTACAGCCATAAAATGCTAGGAAGAGTTAGGTGATATGATATAAGGGGAATAAGTTCAGTAGTAAAATGGAATAAGGGAAAACACTAATATAATATTCTGTGGTATAAAACTTTAGACCTGATGCAATATTTAAAAAGTAGCATGATTTGACTTCCCTGGTGGTGCAGTGGTTAAGAATCCACCTGCCAATGCAGGGGATATGGGTTCGAGCCCTGGTCTGGGAAGATCCCACATGCCGCGGAGCAGCTAAGCCCGTGAGCTATGGCCGCTGAGCCTGCGCATCCGGAGCCTGTGCTCCGCAACGGGAGAGGCCACAACGTGAGAGGCCCGCGTACCGCAAAAACAAACAAACAAACAAAAACAAAAGTAGCATGATTAAAAAATATGCACTATAGATAACATAAAGTGCAACAGTAAGCCAAAAACAAAGGGAGAAAAAGTATCCAAAATCAGCAGACCAAAAATAGAAGAGGATTACAGTTACGGGAATTGAGAATGAAGAGAGAAGCTGAGCTGAGCAAGACTGACAGCAAAAGGATAATGAGAGGTGAAAAAGTTGAGAGGCAGTGCAGAGGGAAAGCAACAAGCTAACAAGACAGAAGGGAGGAAGCTGGTTGCAGAGTAATCAAAGAATAGCAGCTGTATGATGACAGGAAAGATTGACAGTAAATCACACAAAAGGCAAAGGGGAAAAACCATCAGTCGGAAACACTGGTTGATGTAGGAGGGGGAAATGTTTGATTTGTTTGAAAACAAACCAATCTTTCTTCTAGTAGTGGAGAGACAAACAATATCATGTGTTTCTTAAGGGTTTGCTGCACTGATACATTAAACTTGGTGTCAAACTTCAGTAAAATGCACATTTAGAAAATATACTTATGAGCATATCTGGCATTTATTTTTGTGCATCTGCAAGACTTTGGTGTGTTTATTACTCAGCTCTACTAAGGAAGCCATGAGTTTCAAGGTAGTTGAATGGGGAATTTGAAATTTGTAAGCATGTAAAAATGATTAGGTACAGTATAGAATGAACACTTAATCAGTTAAATTTCCCCAAAGTAAAATAGTTTTGACAGAGCTACTAAATTAAATCTGAACCCAAGAGGTCAGTTCAATTAGATTAGTCTGCTTCTGGTTCAGGCTGGGCGTGAGAGAAGGTTACAGATGACACTTTCAAACCTTAAATGAGTCCAGTTCATCTGATGGAGTTGACTACTTTGTCCTGGTGAAATTCTCTCTTTTCATGGCTTGTATCACACAGTTATTTTGTTGTTTTAATTTTTTTTTAACTCCTTCCCACTCCTACCTCCTTCATCTCACTCTATATATGGAGGTATTTTCAACCCACTGTCTTTATATTCTCTGCTCTTCAAGCTCATCTACTTTTAGGAATGCAGTACTTAATCTAGGAAAATAACTCCAAACTCTGTATCACTCACTAGCTGTGAGCTTCCTCTAGATTTTCCCACAGAGTAGTGGGAAATTTCACTTTTCTACTTTGCTGTCTTGGCCACAATATAGCTTATTCTGAGTTTATTTTCCTTCACATTTTTTTTTTCTCTTTATTCTGTATTCTATTTTTACCCTTTTTTTTTTTCTCCTTCTGTTAATGACACGCGTGTCATCTCAACTGCCCAGACTTGAAACCTTGGAAAATTTTCCTTCACCTTACCCCTCACAAGTCATGGGTTATAAGGCCTTTCAATTCTCCACGGTAATGCCACATATGATTCATTCATGCATTCATTCAGCAAAATTCAAACTATTATTTTCTATGTAAT
This sequence comes from Grampus griseus, assembly GCF_964374135.1. Classification (NCBI taxonomy): domain Eukaryota; kingdom Metazoa; phylum Chordata; class Mammalia; order Artiodactyla; family Delphinidae; genus Grampus; species Grampus griseus. Next base: position 24,981,107 of record NC_139012.1, read on the forward strand.
TTTGATCACTACCTAGTAGCTGGAATATTGTTTCAAATGTCCCGTCCACATACCTTACCCCTTGAATTTTCTAGTGATGAAAAATAAAGAATAAAATATAGCAGGGCTTCCCTGGTGGCGCAGTGGTTGAGAGTCCGCCTGCCGATGCAGGGGACGCGGGTTCGTGCCCTGGTCCGGGAAGATCCCACATGCCACGGAGCGGCTGGGCCCGTGAGCCATGGCCGCTGAGCCTGCGCGTCCGGAGCCTGTGCTCCACAATGGGAGAGGCCACAGCAGTGAGAGGCCCGGGTACACCAAAAAAGAAAATAAATAAATAAAATTTAAAATATAGCAGTTTAAGTAGTATATGTTTCTCTTGGATGACATGTGAAAGTAAGCACATTTGTTTCCTCAAGCTCAGTAAAAAGTCACTCATTTCAAAACTTTGTTTGTAGCAAATTCTGGTTAAAAATAAGTTTTTCCTACAGTTGTAATCCATTAAGTTTCCTGAACGTACTGAATAACACCATTTAAAAATATGCTGTCAATCATCAAATATGACCAAGTACTTGGAGTCAGGACTCCATGAAATGCCCTGTATGGCAGGGCTGAGGGGTGATACACATTTGAAAGTCTATCTTACTCTCCAGAAATCCCTAAAACGTGATTTTTACAGCATTCTTTTAAAAATGGTTTTGCACGACCCAATGCTCATAGTCAGGTATGCTTTCAAAATATCGCTTGCATTTTTTTCGCTTTCACCTCAGTAAAGCAGAAAATAATAATAATGAAAGAAAAACAAAATAATGCTTGAAACCTCAACACTCAGGGAAACATTTTGAGTCTGAATGGGTCATGTTTTAGATTAAACAATCTGTAATTCCTCTAACCTTTCTGTGTAAGCAGCATTTTTGAGCCTACACATTTGTCTAACTAACTCACCCCTTTCCTCCTGAAGTCTTTCCACTCACATGTTTTGTGGATATTGAAGTGGGACACAGTAGTCCAATATGGTTCTGCCCTCCCATCTTTGTGTTTCACCTAAAACCCCTCATTTGAACGATCATGAGAGCCTCCTGATGTTTTCTTATGCTCTGGTTTTCCAGTCCAGTCCTGTATTATCTCTGGATTTCTTATAGTATAAAAGTAAATTTTGTTCCATTGTTATTTCAAGTACATAATAAATGAACTAAATGACTGCCTAGATGTCATTAAATTTTTTAAATATCAGGAGCATTTTCTAGATACATTCTACAATTAAGTATAACAATTATTTACTAGAAAATGGAGACACTGAAGGATTAAATATATTGATAAATGGACAGTAGTTTTCTCCATTAGTTTTATCTAGACAACTTGAAAAGACTGTCTGTAATTACCTACACTTGTTTCAATGCTCCAAAACAATTTAACTATTTTTGTCACTTCTACAATAATTTCCTGTTGACATAGCAAGTGAAAACACAATAGTGAATTCAAAGGTCAAGAAAGATTATATTGTTAGAGTATGGTTCTGACACAAAAACAGAAATATAGATCAATGGAACAGGATAGAAAGTCCAGAGATAAACCCATGCACATATGGTCACCTAAAGGAGGCAAGAATATACAATGGAGAAAAGACAGCCTCTTCAATAAGTGGTGCTGGGAAAACTGGACAGCTACATGTAAAAGAATGAAATTAGAACACTCCCTAACACCATACACAAAAATAAACTCAAAATGGATTAAAGACCTAAATGTAAGGCCAGAGACTATAAAACTCTTACAAGAAAACATACGCAGAACACTCTATGACATAAATCACAGCAAGATTCTTTTTGACCCACCTCCTAGAGAAATGGAAATAAAAACAAAAATAAACAAATGGGACCGAATGAAACTTAAAATCTTTTGCACAGCAAAGGAAACCATAAACAAGACAAAAAGACAACCCTCAGAATGGAAGAAAATATTTGCAAATGAAGCACCTGAGAAAGGATTAATCTCCAGAATATATAAACAGCTGATGCAGCTCAATATCAAAAAAACCAACAACCCAATCCAAAACTGGGCAGAAGACCTAAATAGACATTTCTCCAAAGAAGATATACAGATTGCCAACAAAAACATGAAAGAATGCTCATCATCGCTAATCATTAGAGAAACGCAAATGAAAACTACAGTGAGGTATCACCTCACACCAGTCAGAATAGCCATCATCAAAAAATCTACAAACAATAATTGCTGGAGAGGGTGTGGAGAAAAGGGAACCCTCTTGCACTGTTGGTGGGAATGTAAATTGATACAGCCACTATGGAGAACAGTATGGACGTTCCTTAAAAAACGAAAAATAGGACTACCATGTGACCCAGCAATCCCACTACTGGGCATATACCCTGAGAAAACCATAATTCAAAAAGAGTCATGTACCACAATGTTCATTGCAGCTCTTTTTACAATAGCCAGGACATAGAAGCAACCTAAGTGTCCATCAACAGATGAATGAATACAGAAGATGTGGCACATATAAACAATGGAATATTACTCATCCATAAAAAGAAACAAAATTGAGTTATTTGCAGTGAGGTGGCTGGACCTAGAGACTGTCATACAGAGTGAAGTAAGTCAGAAAGAGAAAAACAAATACCGTACGCTAACACATATATATGGAATCTAAATTTTTTTTTTTTAATGGTTTCAAAGAACCTAGGGGCAGGACAGGAATAAAGATGCAGATGTAGAGAATGGACTTGAGGACATGGGGAGGGGGAAGGGTAAGCTGGGACGAAGTGAGAGTGGCATGGACTTATATATACTACCAAATGTAAAATAGCTAGTGGGAAGCAGCCGCATTGCACAGGGAGATCAGCTCGGTGCTTTGTGACCACCTAGAGGGGTGGGATAGGGAGGGTGGGAGGGAGATGCAAGAGGGAGGGGATATGGGGATATATGTATATGTATAGCTGATTCACTTTGTTACAAAGCAGAAACTAACACACCATGGTAAAGCAATTATACTCCAATAAAGATGTTAAAAAAATGATTATACTGTTAGTATAATCCAGTTCTCTTCTGTCACCAAATATTTATCAGTGTCTCTGATTTATAAGATCTCTTCAGTTTTTCATGTAGCAAGTTTTTCTTTCTTTCTTTCTTTCTTTCTTTCTTTCTTTCTTTCTTTCTTTCTTTCTTTCTTTCTTTCTTTCTTTCTTCTTTCTTTCTTTCTTTCTTTCTTTCTTTCTTTCTTTCTTTCTTTCTTTCTTTCTTTCTTTCCTTCTTTCCTTCCTTCCTTCCTTCCTTCCTTCCTTCCTTCCTTCTTTCTCTCTTCTCTGTCTCTCTCAGTCTGTCTTTGTCTCTCTCTCATCACATGCAAACACACACACACACACCAAACCAACACTGTCCCAGAGAGGAATTACCTTTTATTTGTCTGACCAGATTGGTGCCTGTTGTAACAAATATGTTAAATTTTTGAATTAGACTCATGGGATTCAGTTAACATACCCCAAACCAAAACTTACTAATAATCCCAAGTGCAGGCAACAACTGTGCACATTCTTTTACTGGAGAAATCTGGGACCTACAAATACAACTTCTGATTAAGAAAAAACAGATGTGTTTTTGTCTCTCACTTTAGGACAAATTTTGGTTCTAAAATTAACATGCAGGATGGTCAATTCAGAAGGAAACATTACTCATGCAGAGGAAACCATTTCAATTATTATCTCCTCATACCTCAATATTTACACAGATTAAGTTATATTTTCTGGCTAGCCATGGCCCCATCAATTCATAAATTCCATATTTATTTATAATAGTGATATAAAAGCAAACAAATGCTTTGGGTAATATTTTATATAATAATAGAAAATACCAAGAAAGTTATGCAGATCCAGTACCTTTCACCAGCACAGCATTATCCACAAGAGAATCCAAACGTGAATCAGAAAGCACATAGGAGGGTCATACTCACTTCCACTTCTCACAGCCCCCCTCACTCCACATGGTCTTAAGCATGGCTGCTTCTCACTTATAAGTTAACTCCCTGAATTCTGAAGTCAAATCCACTTGAGACCCCTTAAAAAAAGACAAATTGTCTCTTTTCCAAAGCTATTCCTCAAACTTGTGCTCAGAATATTAATTGACCTCTTTTTGTATTGAAAAGAGCATGCTTTGCTTTCATCACTCCCTTTGGCCTAAGAGCTCACTCAAGCCTCACTTATTTTAAAATGACCATCCCTTAAAACTGAGAGTAAAACCAACAGCTAAGAGCAGCAGTAAAGGCAGTAAAATCAACTAATTAATGTTCCGCATTAGTAATTCTTCCACAAGTGTTTAATGGATATCCACTATTCGGTATTTAAGAAAGCACAGACTATTTCTATTTAAAATAGTAAAAGAAATGAATTCTTAGCAATTTAAAATACAATTAAAGAAGAATATATTTATGTCTAAAACTTCACTCCTTACATAATCATAAAATTTTACTGCTTGGAAAGAACACTAATTTCTTCTTTCAGTAGCAAAGAAACTGAGGCCCATAATGGAAAACCAAATTGCTCAATTCATGATTTATGCTCGATTCATGCTTGTATTATAAGCCATGTCTTCTTCTCAGTGATTAATACGTTTTTATTGAATGCTTATTATGTTTCAGGCAATAGGTAGCAGAGTAAAATGCTCACAGCGAAGCCATCCTAATGACTCCTTTCCCTCCATTGAAAGAAACGGCCTGCCCTAGATACTGAAAAACACTTTGATTCAGTCCTCACTTTCTATTTTCTACTCTTCCCAGTCTCATTTTTCAAATTGAAACTGCTTTATTATTGCCCTTTCTCTCTAACATGACGCGCAGGCTCAGCGGCAGTGGCGCACGGGCCCAGCCGCTCCGCGGCATGTGGGATCTTCCCAGACCAGGGCACGAACCCGTGTCCCCTGCATCGGCAGGCAGACTCTCAATCACTGCGCCACAAGGGAAGCCCCCTCTCTAACATTTTAATGGCATATACATGTGCCATTAAAATATTTATATATAAATATAAATAATACATTTATAAATAGAAAAATGTTTTATATATAAAGTGGATAAGTTTAGGTTAATGCTGTATTTGCCTCATAAAAGTCAAAATTTTTAAAGCATGTGTTTTTCTTAAAATATTTAGGCATATTATGCCTTATAATTTTGTTAAAATTGTGTTTTAGTATGAATGCTCAATAAGTAATATTCGTAATTTTAATAGCTTAAGTGTATAAGGAATATATTGAATTGAATTATAACTCATTTAAGCCTCTTATTATAAATCTCCATAGGTTTTAATAACTTATAAAATAAGCATCTTTTGGCCAGAGTGTTTTCTCACTTTGTACACGTTTGATGTTAAATACAGAATGGAGATTCTAGCTTATTCTTTTATTTAAGATTACTAAGAGCTTATAACCAATTAACATTCACTAATGTTGCATGTCTCAATAAATCTATATATTTTCAATATGGTGAACTGACACTGTGAAGATATCCTCAAAAAGATCAAGAAGAGAAGAACAGTTTATCACTAAACTGTCCATCTAAGGATAAAATCTTGTCTTTCTTGCCTGTAGCACTAGTCTTCTCTAGTTAATTTAATTGGCTTGTATCAAATGACTTGAAGGCTGACCTAATCTCTAAATATTGCTCTGTAATCTCTAAATATTGCTCTGTGAAATGTTTTGTACTTTGTGTCTTATATTTACTTTTGTGGAGTCGGTATTTCTTTACTCAACTGCAAACCTAGTTTTGTATTCCCTTGTTACTTTCCTTAGCGGAGCTAACACTATATTATTATTATTTTTTAAACTGTAATAGTTGACTGCTGCCCTGCAGCCCCTAACCACCTCAATTCCCCCTTGGTTTTCAAACGAAAAGACTGGAAATGCACATAACTTCAACTTTCACAAATTCATTGAACCTGAAAAGCTAAGAAAACTTTGTTAAATTCTGGAGGCATGCACAAGAAAAAGTCTAAAGCAGTTGAGAAATATAACAAAGAATTAACAGTCTCACTGCATGAAGAAAAGAAATCAAAGTGGAAGAACAAAAAGGATACCTAATATAGAATGGAAAGTGGATAATAAATGTGTTCTATGTGTATTAATTAAAATAGAGTTCTAATCTCTAGCTTTCAAGTATCTACCTATGCACTTATAAATAAGAAGGCTTACTCTTTTTTTAATTATTTTAAACTATGGAATGTGTTAGACCAAGCTCTACATTTCCAATATTTTTCTACTCTTTCAATATTATTACCATTATTTTAGAGTTGATAATTTATTTCCAAATAACTCAAATACTTTATTTACTTTTTGAAAATTTCATGAATAAGTGGGACTTTAGAAACTGTTTGAATGAGAAAGGAATACAGCCTAGTAATTTTTTTCTTCAGGAAAATATTTAAACTTAGATGACTAGAAGATGCACTATGAAGTGAATCCTAAATAAAGCACAAACGTTTGAAATTGGTTGAAGGCCAAGGAAATACTTTATTTAGAATCCTCTTTACATTATATGCAATTATTTTGTTAAATGTGTTGCATTTTATCTTGTATACTATGACTTTGTGTCAAATCTAAACCCTAAGCTCTTTGAGTAGAGGATTAATAGCTTAGTTTCTATTTCTTGTTCTGCGGCATTTAGCACGGTGCTTTAATAATATTACTATGGTGAATGGGATCAAAAAAGAAAGGGAAATAGAAAAAAAGGGAGGAAGAGAGAAAATTATGTTAGTCAGATAATTATATGAAAGTATAGTGAAAGAGAGGTTGGCAATGATACATAAATTAGGACAGAAACAATAGAAATATTTGAGATGGTCAGGAGGACAATGTAAGCAAGTATCTTATTTCTGGGGAAGCGTATTTCTAGTGTCTCTTTAAGAGACACAAGAAACATAGATTCTGTTTAGAAACCAAGAGGAAGTATATCTACATGGCAGTATATATGTTTGTCACTGCATATCATAGCCTGGATATTCAAATTGCAGGCAATAACTGGCTTAAAATTGTAAGGTTTTCTTTCAGTTCCATTGTGGAAACAGAATTAGTGACTAAAGATAAGTTACCTTGCACTTTTAAAATGTGGACTTAATCAACATTGAAATAACAAGCATAAGACTGTGTTTTTAATAAGTAAACTAGTCACTTTTTTATTGAAAAACAGCTACTTAAAATGAAGCAACTTAAAGTATTTTCTTTTCACTTTGAAAATTAAGTGCACACACACACACACAACAGCAAAGGAAGGATATTACATAGAACTATATAATGTGAGAATATGTTCTTATTAGTGTGTATGAATAAATTGTCTTTTCCAACATTATATACAATAACAGTAAAATATCTGTTATGGGGAAGAAAATAAATTTTTTAAATGGGCAGTCATAGATTAATACAACAACAATACAACTGCATTTGCTGCATAAGAGTTAGGACTTTAAAAAGTTATGCTAAATAAGTAATGTACAGTATTTTAATGATTTAAGTGTGTAGAGAGTGTGTGATGAGCTGAGTTAGAACTCACCTGAGCCTTTTTCTGTACATCTCCATATGTTTTTATTTTTAAAAATTTATAGAAAGAGCAAGCACCCTTTTGCCTAGGGTGTTTTCTCACCATATCATTTTAATATTTTATCTATAGAATGGAGATTCTAGTTTATTTTATTTATAATTACTAGGGACTTAAAACAAATAATCTTTTATTCATGTTAGCTTTCTCAGTACATCTATATACTTCAATAATATGACATAGTACTAAGAAGCTATTCTCGAGAAGATAAAAAAGAGAAGAGTGTTTTATCACGAAATTATCCATCTATAGTATAACATCCTGAGCTCTTCACCACAAAAAAAGATGGTCAGTGAAATCAAACAGTTCTCTCATGCCAAAAGTTAATGGTGAAAAATTACATTATAGGACATTAAAAACATTTTATTAATAGACTTTATTTTTTAGAGAAGTGTTAGGGTTACAGAAAAATTGTGCAGAAAGTACAGGTTTCTTTATGCCCCTCACCTCATTCCTTTCACTCAGGCCTTTTCATTGTCCACAGTTATATGTCAAAAGTTCCCATATTTGGAAAAAATTCCCATAATAGGCAATTATCACTAAAACTAATCTGGGGACTCCCCTGGGTCGCACTGGTTAAGAATCCGCCTGCCAATGCAGGGGACACGGGTTCAAGCCCTGGTCCGGGAAGATCCCACATGCTGCGGAGCAACTAAGCCCATGTGCCACAACTACTGAGCCTGCGCTCTAGAGCCTAAGAGCCACAACTACTGAGCCCACGTACCACAACTACTGAAGCCTGTGTGCCTAGAGTCCGTGCTCTGCCAACAAGAGAAGCCACCGCAATGAGAAGCCTGCACAGCAACAGAGTAGCCCCCACTCACTGCAACTAGAGAAAGCAGCAGCGAAGACCCAATGCAGCCAAAAATAAATTAATTAGAAAAAAATTAAAAAGTAATCTGTTAACAGTCCACAGGTCTTCATTTTCATTACAGTAATTCCAACATAACCTTGTCTTCAAGGAAAACTATTTTACATAATTTATATATTTCCTAAGAACAAGATATTTATATGCATAAAGAATCATTGCTGACAGAAAAACGTATTTTATTCAGGAGGACACTTTTGAATCATGTTTATGCATTTTAATTTCAGCATGAAAATGTCATTTTTTAATAACCTAGGTAAGCCTAACTTTTTGTGACTCACTACAGTATTTCATTTTTGAGTATAAGGGACTTAAATTAACCAAATGACATAGAAGTGTTTATCTGTGATGTGAATGGAAGGTGAAAATAGTTTTACAAATATTATTAACTCCTCCAACACGTATCAAGATAAGGATAGGAATAAAGCTACCGCATGCATTAAGTCCTAGAATATAGTGTAGGATGGTATAATATTGTGTTAGGAGAAGTGTATCTATCTCCTCCCTCCTCTAAGAAGTAATGTGTGACCTTGGGCAGGTCTCTTAACTCTCAGATCCTCCATTCCTTTCCCTGTGAAACAAAAAGTTTAGCATGGATAATTTCAAAGTCTACTGAGTCTTAAAACTCTGCCCACCTTTAGAAGTCCATGCTTATGGCAAGAACAATTTGAATCAAAATAAAATAAGCTAGCACATTAAAAAAAAAGTATTTCTTTTTTAGGAACATATTTCGGAGTGATCATTTTATAGATGAAGTCAGTTAATGTTAATTTTATGATCTGAAGAAAATTCCAATATTAGTGGTCAATTACTGAAAAGTGACCTGGGATGCTCTGTGTTAATACTGGTGGAAAATTTCTTGGCATTTCTTTATGCAATGACTTTTACTGAGAGAAACAATATAACAATTATATTTATAAAGTTATGAAAAAGGACAAGGTTTCTTTCCCTTTCTTTTACTACATAGGATTTTATGGAACTTTACTTCACAAAAGATAATCAGTGCCCCAGGGAATTAGCAGCATTCAATTTGCCTATTAATTCTCCTAATATCTTTGTGCTCTGATTGTTTTAGTAGCTTTCATTTGGTCTCATTTTTAAATGTCTTTTTTGTATAACCTTATTTTATGAGAAAGAAAAGCAGTAGCCAGTTAGTTTTTTTTAAACCCATCTGTAATTAGTTTGATCTGTGATAGTTAAAAGCTGCTAAAATACCCCCCAATATTCAAATCTTTTATAAATTAATCTACCACGGTCATCACAGATTCATAAATTATGTTATTTTTCTTCTTTAATTTTTAAAATGAATTTGTAAAGATTTTTGAAATGTTACAAAAATGATATAATTCATTATATTTTTACCTACCTTATTCTTGCTCTAGAAAGTATGAAAATGATTTAACTCATTATTAATATCACATTAAATGAATTAGCTCTTAAAATTGTATTATATTTTAGCAAGATGTTTGCAGTCTGTTATATGATTTAAGCAAACACTCTTCTCTGTAAGCTTTTCATGCTTTCTCATCCAAAATTCATGGGATTTTACTGGACTCTATGAATATTACTATTGTTCTATATAAAGAGATTGGAACCTAACTGGTAAACAACAGTATTACACATGACTCTTTCAAGTTCACACTAAATGGCAGATTTTTCTGAATGACTAAAATGCCTCATGTTTTAAAAAGGGCAACACTGGATACTGTATTTATGTTTTTAGGATTCATGGGCAGTAACCCATGCTCATGGATTCCAAAAGGGCATAAATTATACCTTATGACTACTCAGGCTGCTCAAAATTTTATTCATCCTTTACAAAAGATACTTATAGTTTTCTTGATGTGTTCAAGCTCTGTATATATTTTAAGAGGATTTTCTTAAAATATATATACATAGTTGTTTTTAATTCTAAGAAATGATAATACAGATGCTAAAGTCACATAAGTATACATGACATACACTTTTGGAAATGAGGCTTTTTCATTTTACATTTTATATTATCAAAAAAATGAAAAACCATTTTCTCATTATCTGTTACATGAATCAGAAACAAAAGGAGTTATCAAAGTATAACAGAGTCTACTAATTAGCTGGGCCTAGAAATGTCTATTGTAAATAAGTCTATGTTTTCTATATAACATACAATAGTCCAACTTGTAGAATAAGCCAGAAATAAAAGCCTGAGTGATATATATTGACAAACAAAAGCAGAGAAGGCTATCTCAAGTCCTAGCAATGTTTCTAGTAGCATTTTGCATGTTTTTCATGTACAATTGTGGATGATTCGTGAACTCAACTCAGAATCTTTGCACTTGTCTTCTTGGAGCATCCTTCCTCCAGTTATCTGAATGGCTCTATCACTCCCTTCACTCATTTGGGTTCTGGTCAAATGACACCAGACATATTTATTGATTCTCTTTCTAAAATAATATTCTCTTCCATATTACAGTCTATTGTAATCATCCTGCTTTATCTTTATTTTTTAATAAATATTTTATTTTGAATTAATTTTAGACCTACAGAAAAGTTGCAAAGGTAGTACAGCAAGTTCCTGTATAAACATCACCCAGTTTCAGCTTCCACTGATGTTATTGCCTTGTATTACAATGGTACATTTGTCAAACTAAAACAAAAACAAAACAAAACGAAACCCTGACGTTAGTATGTTACTATTATCAAAATGTAAAACTGTTCAAATTTCACCAGTTTTTCCATGAGTATTCTTCTTGTCCTCTAGGAACCAGTCCAGGGCACCACACTGCATTTAGTTGTCACGTCTCCATTGCTTCCTCTGGTCTGTGAAAAGATTTCAGTCTTTCCTTATTTTTCATGACCTTAACAGTTTTGAGGATTGCTAGTCAGGTACTTAGTCCCTCAGTTTGGGTTTTTGTAGTTTTCTCATGATTAGACTGGAGTTATTATTACTATTATTTTGAAAAAAAACAAACTTTTAAAATTTCTGAAAAGGCTATCATAATATATACTTATTTTATATCTATATATCATGGAATTTCTTCTTCTAGGAAGAAACTTCTAATTTCTCTCTCTCTCTCTCTCTCCTTTCTCTCTCTCTCAATCTTTCTCGATTTCTACCCCTTTCTCCTTATATCCCTTTGTCCCTCTTTCCTTCTTCATCTGTTTTTCTTTCATTTATTTCCATATATTTTAATTGCTTATATGTACATAATCTGCTTTCCCACTCATGTTATTATAAATGCATTATAATTATATTTTTAAGCACCTTATTTGGAAGGCTGTTTGTATCCTGCTATACATACAACAGTGAATAAATAGTATATCTGACTACATGAGGGTTAAATCCATGAAAGAGGACATAAATATCAGATAATTAGGTAAACAGAGAATGTTGGATGGTAAGGGTGTTAGAGAAAACATAAAAACAAGGGTGGGTGAAATGCTAATTTAAATAGGATGGTCAGTGAAGATTTATAAAATGATTTTGGGGGGGAGGGAACAGAATGAATAGAGGGAATATTGCATGCGAATCCATGAGGAAGTCCAAGTAGAAGGAAGAGTACTTTAGCTGCCCTTGAATGGAGAAATGCTTTGTGTGTTTAAAGACCATCGAATAGGATAATGTGGCTAGACAGGAACGACTGGGTGAGTAATCAAAGTTGAGATCAGAGAGGTGATTCAAGTGCAAATCATGTAAGTTCTTGTAGGCTAGTTTATGGACTTTTACTGTGAGTGAGATGGGATGCTGTTAGAAGATTTTGTTATTATGTGACTTAGATTTTTTTAATTGCCACTTGGAAAATCCTAGACTTTGCTTGAGTGAACAGCAAGAGAAAATCAAAAAGAGAAGCTAAGAGTTATTACAATAACCCAGCTGAGAAACACTTGTGGATTGTACAAGTGTATTAGTAATAAAAATTATTAGTGGTCAGATTCCGGATAAATTGTTAAGTTAGATCCAACAGCATGTATGATGGAATGGTGCTAGAGATGAATCAAAGATGCTCTCAAAACTTTGGGCCTAAAGTAATATAATAATTACCTTACCATTTATTGAGAAGGAAAAGAGTTCAGAAGAGGAGGAGTGCTTTAGAAGAGTGAAGATAAGCATCAAGATTTTGATTTGGGACATTTTCAATTTGTGGTACTTACTAGACATTAACTGAAAAAGTCATTTAGGAAGCTGGTTATGAGTCTAGAGTTCAGATAAGATGTTCTTTCTGAGTGTATAAATTTGAGATTTATCAGAATATAAATAAAATTTTAAGAGTGCACTCTCAATAGGGGCGATATCTCCGTCAAGGAGGTGAAAATTGATTCTTAGAGGGTGGAAAAATCTTTGACGTTACAGTGTTCTGTGGCGCTCCATAGTTCAAACCTATATGACAAATTCATATTCTTAATATTTGATTTCTCTCATTAGAGATAATGTAAATTCAATTTAATTTTTCTCCTTAGGGAGATACTAATGGAAACAAATGTTTTAGAAACACTGATTTAAATTTATAAAATTTGATCTGCTTATCTAAAACATAAGTTCAGATAAAGAATAGAAAATTCTAAAGAATGATCCCTGGGGCACCATAAATTATAGAAGTTCAAGAAATAATAAAGAACCAGTAAATGAAATGAAGAAGGATTGGCCAGGGAAGTAGCAAGAAAACAAAGTTCTGTCCTATATATCAGGTGAAAATGTTTTTCAAGAAAGAAGGAATAATAGAGAAAATATGTTGAGGAAAACCTTATCAACAGTTCTTTTGAGTATTTTACTGGGAAGGAAAAGAAGAAAAGGCACATTAAGTGGAGGCACATTAATTTGTTTGTTTTTTGGTAAATAATGAGATATTACTGTGTACTTGTATGCTTATGATAATAATGCAGTAGAGAGAATAAACTGATATGAACAAAAGAGAAGCCAATATCTGGATTAATATATTGGAGTAATTAAGTAAGCATTGATTCTCATGAGTATGAAGGTTTGGCATTAGCTATAGGCACAATTACAATATCCTTAATTACAGGTGAGATAAAAACAGTGCAGCCACAGAGGAAGATGTATTGATATGTGGCAGTGATAGCCTTTGGAACACTTTTCTCATTGCTTTTATATTCTCTACAAAATAAAAACAAAGTCATTAAGTGATAGTGAAGTGGACAGGGTGTGCTGGAGTTTTGAAGAGAGACAGAAAGGCATACAATAAACTTCAAGCAGAATAGAAAACTTAACTAGGAAAATATAATATGATTTCAGGTAGTTTTGGTGTCCTATTTGAGATTGAGGATCATTAACTAAAGTGAGCTAACTTACTATGGTTTTATGTTTTCCTCTAGCCACAGTTATCTGATTAAGCAGAGGCTGAGAATATGTGGAATTTTGTATTTGTTTTTATTTTCAGAGGAAGAAGAAAGTGGGGTGAGGGTTATGCGAGGAAGTGATTGTAATGATGAACAATGGAATCTAGAATGCAAAAAGAAGAAATGAAAACATGAAGGAACAGGGCTGGAAAAAATTGGGAAGATCAATGGATGGCATTGATAACCACAGAAACTGAGACATTATTTGAAGTCAATTGTGGTGTTGACATGGAAAAATAGAAGGTAATAGTTAGAAATTAGGATATTTGAAATTTAAATTTTGAGGAAGTATTAGGTATTGGTAATGTCAAATTCTAGAACATTATCATTTGTATCAGGGGCCCAGGTGAGGTGGAAGACATATTCATAGTAGGGGGAAGTTCAGGGTTCTAAGAACAATCGATGTAAAAAGACTATGTGCTTAGTTATTAAAACACCAAGAACCATGACAGAGTAGTGTTGTTAATAGTAAAACCTTAAAAAAATGAAAGTAATAGTGTAAAAGTCTGTAAACTGCAGAAAGGAGTGGTAGTGTGTAACATCATATGATGTGATAACATGAATCTTAACATTGGGACTTTTAAGGAGAAGGGTTTATAATGGCCTATAGACAGTAATGTGTTTCATATCATTGTCTGCTAAATTTCTTACGTCTAGCATAGTTACTGAAATTTAGTAAGATCTCATCAAACATTTGTTAAATGAATGAAACTGTTAATGCATCTGTAAAATGAAAGGAATTGACAGTAATTCTTAAAAGTAATTCCCAATTCTAAAATTTTAACATTTACACATATGTTATTCAATATGTGCTGTACTTAGGGATAGTTATAATGAAAATGATACTTAACAATTTGTACCACATCTAGCTTTACCTCACCCAGTCCAATTATTCCTTTAATTAAGTCCTATGCCATTATCTCTATTTCAGTAAGTACTGGGCTCAGCAGTAAGTCATTTTTAGTGCTGTTTTTGGATTGCTCTAAAGCTACAATGTATAGATTTTTAAGTCTTTGAACACCAATCTTGGAGGTAGGGTTCCTAATATCTCTTACAGGTCTTACATGCTTTCTTATTCTAATTTTCACCAAATTCAAATTCTACTAATATCTCTTACAGGTCTTACATGCTTTCTTATTCTAATTTTCACCAAATTCAAATTCTACTAATAGCCACATGTTTCCCCAATGGACACTCAGAATCTCAGAGTTAGCTTCAAAAAGTTTAAAATGTATGTCCCTATATTCTGCTTATTTTTGATTTCAACTAATTTTGATCTACATCTGTTGAATTCTTTTTTTTGTTTTTGTGATCATATCTCTTCTTGCTGATCTCCTGATTCAAAAGCTTAGCTTGCATTTATAATTCTATGTGAAACCCTGACTTTATCTACATTCCAACCTCACTTCCTTATTCCTCTGTGTACTCTGACTGCTTAGACCCTGATCATGAAAAATGTAAAGATTTCTTCAGAGAACTTTTTTTTTGTGGGACACAGAAAGAAAATGTGTTTTGTGTTTCAGCAAATGACCAAGTAAATGTACAGTCTTTTAACACTCCAGATACCAACAGTATGTGGTGGCATATATAAATGACACAAAGAAGTCATCTAGGTTTCAGAATTGACAAAAGTATTCCATGAGGAAAAACATAAATACTAGCTCTGTTTAACAATATATAGGTATCAGAGGAAGATCTCCATGACACCAAAGTTTCAAGCTGCAAAAAAAAAGTTAGTATGTAGTTTAGTCATCTGGTTTACCCGGCAAGGAAACTGAAGCTCGAGGTAGCATGTATTAGAGGTAAAAGACTCATCCCCCACTCCTGAGTGTAGGAGGGATGTACATTAGCTTTGAAGTCCTGTTCTCTTTTCATATTCTCACTAATTTTTCTCCTGGATGGATCAAAAATCAGCTGGGCATGATCATTTCAATCTCTTCCTCTCTTTTCCCTCAGAATCTGACTCTCCACTGGAAACATATTTTCTGGTCTGTGTGTATGTGGGAGTTTTACAGTGTATTTAATTGCTAAACCCAAAAGTCCCTTCTAGTACATTTTAAAATGATTTTCTGGCACACTCATAACTTTCTTCTAGCTGCTTTCTTAAATTTGGTTTCTCCTCTTCTTCTTTTCTCTTTAGCATCATTTACATAATTTGGGTCTATATTCACCCTGTTTCCCCTGAAATGTCCATGTTCCCTAAAAAGTCATTATATGTAGTGGTTAGAAATATAATCTCTGTATTTATGAGCTGTGAGAAATTGAGCCAGTGACTTATTTTTGTTGTTGTTGTATTTCCACATGTGTAAAATGGGCCTAGAAATGCAAACGTACTTCAGTGACATTTATTGGTCATCATTCTGCCTCAAGGAGAGCATAGTTCCTCCACAGCTTCTAAAACACTGGCAAATGGACAATCTCAGGACCTTTCTAATATTTTCTTTATCCTACCCCAAGGATGTAGATATACTATTTACACTATCCTAGGAAACTGAACCATATGAATAACCTTATTTTTGCAATGGAGTACCTATTCCACAAAAGGTTCTAATGTTATGACCAAAGGAGAAAATGAATCTGCTTTTCCACACTTCATGGTAAACACACTGTTTTTTTTTTGTTTTTTGTTTTTTGTTTTTGCGGTCCACGGGCCTCTCACTGTTGTGGCCTCTCCCGTTGTGGGCTCCAGACGCGCAGGCTCAGCGGCCATGGCTCACGGGCCCAGCCGCTCCACAACATATGGGATCTTTCCCAGACCGGGGCACGAACCCGTGTCCCCTGCATCGGCAGGCGGACTCCCAACCACTGCGCCACACACTGGTATAGTTTTTAAAATTACTGTGCAGAAATATTTTTAGTGTTAATGAGGTACAAAAATTGCAAATTAAAAAATTGCTTTGTTCGCTGATAAGAGGAATTATTCATATGTATGTCACAATGGCAAATTTTTTTCTAATTTGTTCACTTACTTTGTCACATACAGTACATCTGAGGAAGCATTAAACTCTAGGAAATGATGTGACTCCATGGTACATATGTGGCTTTTAGAATGAGAAAACGAGCTTTGACATGAACATAGTGTATCTTTGTAGAACACCTATTCCCTCACCTTTCCATATGGAAATAGTAATATTTAAGCATTGAGTTTCCCCAGAGAGTATCTCTTTCTGGGACCAAGAGGAAAAATAAAGATTACCCTTTCTTTGTTAAGAATAATGTTGATATGAGAGAACTCCATGAGTGGAAAATAGGCATTTTTACATAAAAAAGGCAGAATTATTTGTTGTTTGTTTTAAACTATAGTCTTTTTTATTCTTTAACTGGAGTTATGATTTTCTCATTTTGAAACCAGTCCAATCAATTTTACTGTTCTTTTTATTAATAAAATTAAATGTCAGTTTTGACAGGAACATTATTTTCTTTCTTTAGAGATAAACTTCAGGATACTTTTTGGAAATTTATTTATGTAAAACATGAATTTTTGGCATTTACTTTAAATACTTGCCAATCACACTAGTATGAACATAATATTAGTGGCTTAAAATACAATTTAAAGATAACTCCTTTCTAGCATTTGCTTTTTGAAAATAAATATCTCAATACCTACCCAAAATAATTAGAGCCATCTAATGGTGTCTGGAAGTAATACATCAAACTAATGAGCGGCTAAGAGACATGAAAATAACTCTTTAGATCTAGACTTTCAATGGCTGTCTGAAATACTTCAAAGACTAGGAGCATTAATTTTTTGAATAAGTCCTTGAAATAAATGTCTTGAATATTTTTTTCTTTACAGCTGAAAATCAAATCAAAGGAATTTCAATGGAAATATTTATTGTAAAAACAAATCATCATGAATGATTTCACAAAGTGAGCACCATTGTACTCCCTTTTCTTGGTGACTTGCTGGATGAATATACTGTAGGTGGAACAGAGACTTGGCGACTTCCCTAACCTTGATTTTTGGCACAATTTATACTTAAATGTAAATGAATGAGAAAAATAGTTCATAATATAATTTTCAAACATATTTTAATGTTTCAAATTTCTATGCACAAGCACTTGTCTAATATGCATGGTGTTCCATAAATCTAATTGGTAAAATTTGCTCTTCTTTTCCATTGTTTCCTTAGGAATAATGTTATATTTAGGACTTAGGTTGATAGTTTGTACCAGAGAAGCCCTTGGCTTCAATGGCTGTCTGAAATACTTCAATGGAGTTCCCATTATGGACAATAATGGGAATTATTGTCATTCTTATTTAACATATATCAATACAATAACTATAGAAGAAAAATAAAAAGAAAACAATTATGGCTAACAGTTTTAAAGGAATTGCTATCTTCCAGGAAGTATTTTACATGCATTAAAACAAAACAATCCTATTACATAGCTTCTGTTAGTATTTCCAATTTTCAGTGAGAAAACTGAGATATAGTATGATAAAGTAACTTGGCAAACACATTCAGTCAGTAAATAGTGAAAGTCTGGTTTGTTCCTAAGTAATCTAGATCTGTGCTGACACTTTACGTAATTATGCAGTGCTATCTTGTATTTGGTGTGCTTTAAGAGAAATTTAGAGTTCTCATTTGGGAAACCTAAAGACAATATTTCTTGTCATTCCTAGAATCTACTTCTGTTATTTCCACTTTAAAAATCATGGGGTATAGATCTACATTGTCCCGTAGAACATTCTGCAATGATGCAAATGTTCTACCATCTGTACGCTCCAATACGGTGGTTACTAGCCACATGTGGCTGTTGATCAGTGAAAATGTAACTAGTGCATCTGAGAAACTAAATTTAAAATTTTGTTGAACTTTAAGCTTAAATTTAAATAGCCACATGTTGCCAGAGGCTATCAAGTTGGAGAGTGGCTTTGTGGTATAGACAGATTTATCCAAGAGGTTACTCATAGCATAAACAGTGTCTAGGCTAATTTGCCTTGATATTCATGCTCCTGGTCCTACTGACAAATTGGTTCTTGTTCCAGGAATTCTAACTCGATTACAGTTCTGATCTTTCCTTAATTCCTTTATTCACAATCCCAAGAATGATGGCATTAATGTATTGAATAAGGTGAAAATCAAGGACAGTAATTATGGACTAAAGACAGGGGTGGGTCAAAAAAGGGACAGTAAGATGGCCTCTCCTAAAATTTGAGGATTGGGGAATATAAGTGCTAGGTTCTTCTGCCAATGTAACTGCACAGATGGTTCTTTTCTTCCATCTCCCCAATGAAGCTTTTAACCACTTTCCTTTTCAGTGCTTGTGGATACTGCTTTAAATCAGGTTCTCTATAGAACAGAATTAGTCTCATTAACTTGAACCAATTCTTCCTTTGGTTGGAGTTGACATATCTTTCTGAAGTGTCTTAATGCAGTTGCTATTAAGGAAAGGGAAACTAATTGAAGGAAAAAGAATGCTTTCTTGTATATCACCTTTTACTGTTTTTATTTTCACATAGGAAGTACCACCTTTGTTTATGTATACTAATTACTACTTTTTGGATACACACAATCTGAGGAAATCTGTATTTCATGGGAAAACCAACTTCAAGTTATAGCAGAGGCTAAAGCAGAGGGCATGTGAGGATGATTAGAAATATATATATATAACACACTTGAAAAGGATGCCAGTGATAATAGCAGTGAATGAAAGGAAAGAAAAGAGGTAAAATAAGTATTATCCTGACTTTAACTACTCTGCTCCTCATAGTTTAAGGTAAGAAGCAGTCATCTACTTTGCAGGAAGGGACGAGATTTTAAGGCAACAGATATTTATTAGAAGAGAAGTAAATAGGAGAATATGATGCAATGAATTAGAGGTGTTTCAGCAATTACCTGCCATCTTGAGATGGCTCTCACTCAGAGATTTTTAACCATAGTATTTATATCAGAAAGTTTGTTTAGTAACATCTGAAATCTTTGGCTCCTAAATGAAGGTCAGCAGAGTAAGGATTTCCAAACGTTCTTTAGTGTGCATGACATAGCACACTTACTACAAGTGAATACTGAAACATGTATATAGAGGGAGAGTATTAAAGCTTTGACAGAACATAAACTACATTATTAAACATGTCTAGGGCTCAGAATTACAAATATAGAAATACCCTGAATTTGAAAGGACGAAAGACAGGCTTGGGTTCTAAATCTGGGTTTGTGATGTTTCTCTTTTGCTACCTGCTTTCAACTGCTTAAGCTTAGAAATTTACTCTGATTTCATTCCTGTACCAGACGCAACACTCCAATGAGAGAAATTGTGTTGTAGGCTCTTATGAATAAGGACCTCCCTATCAATAAGACTTGGGCACCTTGGGGTGAAATTTCATAGCCTTGGGCTTGAACTTGTACATTCTGTCTGAATACAAGGACATTTTCAGCTGATAAATTGCGCTGCATTTGCATAAACAGTGAACATACCTTTGAAGGCGGGAAGGGTTCTACTTACTGTTCAGTGCTGAGTAAACAAAGATTTAATGTTACGTTCTCAGTTACAGTTGCTTTCCTAAACTTAGTATCACAGTGTTTTCAAAGTGAAGAAGGAAATACAAAATTAAAGAAATGAGAATTTAAAATAGGAAGTGGATGTACAGTAAGATAAAAAATAAACATTAGGGAGAGAAATAAGGAACACCAGCATTTTGGGAACTTAAAATTCCTTGTTTCTGTATCTTCAATATTCTCTTTTTTTCTTGATTTCTCAGTTTTTTCTCACAATATTTTTTCTTTCTTTAGAAATAGAGATTAAATCCACAACTGGAAATCCCTGTGGTGATTATTAAAATTATCACCCGAAAGACAATACAAATTTTCCATACAAAAATAAATTGAACTGTTTAATAACCAAGGCTCACACACTTGTGCAAATTATGTTTTTGCTGGACTTCCTATTGTATTCTGTAAGTGGAATAGAAGAAGTTCTTGGAAAATTGATGATATGTGTAAATTCCAATAGCAGCTCTGTACATTGTTCCTATTTAAAAGAATAATGAAGTAATCAAATGGGAAATTATAACTACTTTACATAAAAAGTAAATAGGATGGTTGTCTCAACATAGCAGAAAATTTTGAGTGGTTGCTGGTTGTACTGAAAAATGTCTAATTTATAGGAAGTATGCCATGACATAAGTAAAACAAGGATCTGATTATTGATAATGGGAAAATGCAATTTAAAAAATAGAACTAAGAGAAAAAAATATCTTGAACTATATTCAAAATAAATACATAATAAAACAGATTTAATATACTTACTGTAACTCATGAAGTGATATTTATTTTTGTTGTTATTGAATTTTGATTTATTAGTGGTTTGTGATAACATCCTCTCAGTATATTTTTCATTTCCAAATATTTGATTTTATACTTTTTATATCTTCAAACATGTTTATGTTTTCATCCACCTTTCTTGCATGCTAATTCTATAATCTATGTTATTTTGGAGACTGTTTATGTTGATTCATTTTTTCTTGGTTATGCACATTATTTTTATTGCTTTATTGCATGCCTAGTAATTTTTTATTGGGTGCTAGACATTGACCCTTTGTGTTACTGATAGGTAAATTTTGTTTCATTCCTTTAAATAGAGTTGGGATTTCCTCTAGGTTACTGGTAAGTTATTTGGACTTGGGCTTGCTTTTAAACTTTTTAGGGTATTTCAGAGCAGTTGTTAACCTAGGGAAATTTGTTCCCACCATGGAGGCAAAACTCTTCTGAGGAATCTGTTAGCAATACTTTCTATTCTGGCTTGTCAGAGCACAAATGATTTTTGGCCTGATGTCTCTTGGAGATTTTTCTCCCAACTTGTTTCTAGATGTTCTTTCTTGGTCTTGGGTAGTTTGTCCCTAATCATGTACAAGTTAGTACTCAATAAAATACTCAAAGAACCTCTTGGAAGATTTCTGTGATGGTCTTCCTGTCTCTCCCACTGTAGCTTTCTTCTATAAAGTGTTTTGCTATGCAAATTCCAGCTGCTTTGGCCACCCCAAACTCTGAAATCTGTTTCTTCCGCTCAGTGAGGCCCTGCAGTGAAACACTGTTACTGAACCAAACTTGGGTCTGCTGGCCCAGATGCATTAAAGTTAATCACTGACACTATGTTGTGGTGAAAGAAAGTGCAGCATTTATTTTAAGGCACCATACAAGGAGTTGGAGGTCTTTCAGTGCTCCAAAAGCCCAAACTCCCCAGTAGGTTTCAAAAAAGCATTTCTAAAGGCAAGGCAAGAGAGAGGAGTCCCAGGGTATGTGATCGGCTTGTGTACAGTTCTCTGATTGGTTGATTGTGAGGTAAAATAAAAAGGTGATAAGTTTTTGCAAATATTTCCTGGTTCTGGCCAGACTCCAGAGGGGGTGTGTTAATTTCTTCCATTTGGTGGGGGTTTTATCATCTGTAAAACAACTCTGGAAATGTGCATCAGATACTGTTATTTAAGTACTTCAGAACGGAGCTAAAGCAGAGGATATGGGGAAAGGGTCTGTCCTGGAAAGGCCCCATAGGTTTCTGCTCAGTTACAACCTGCATATTCTTTCCAGGCAAGAAACTGATACAATCATAAAATTCACATGTTTTGCTTTATTCAGTCGTCCCTAACCCATGGTATTTTGTTTCCCCTTTTCTCAAACCATTGTTTCATCTATTTTTTTCTGGTTTTCTAGTTGTTTTGGGCAAAAGGTTAAATACAGTAC
The DNA here is from genome assembly GCF_964374135.1 of Grampus griseus. NCBI lineage: Eukaryota > Metazoa > Chordata > Mammalia > Artiodactyla > Delphinidae > Grampus > Grampus griseus. Next base: position 25,003,551 of record NC_139012.1, read on the forward strand.
CATTTCCTGCATCATATCTAAATGTGAAAATCTTAAATTAATAATTTAACAAATTTAATCTAAATAGTAGTTCAATATAAGCAAACTGATTCTTGCAGATACCAATTACACATTTATTTATTGCAACCAAAAACGGAAGTAATATAAAGGTTAATTTTTAAAGTATAGAATAAGAAATTATTATATAATACATCTCATAGGGAATCAGATAAGCCCTCAGGTATTTGTGTATTACCTGTATACCTTCAAATATAGAATTTTCACTATGTTTAAATTATCTTTTTAATATCTGTATACTCCAACTAATATTCATCATGTCTATGATTGTATCCCTATCCCTTAGTATTGGGCTTTACAGTAGTATGCAACAAGTGAATAAATAAATAAGGAGCAATTAATAGGGTAATTATAGTTACATTACATGGTAAATAATAAATTAATGGCAAAAGACACAACCATAAGCAAAGGGAAAAGAAAATTGATAAATGGTGAAAATATATATCCAGCCTATCTCACAAACTAAAGTTAATATTTAATTTATAAGAAGTTTTTAAAGATTTAGAAAATAAAGACCAAAAAGCATAGTGAATGGATAATATATGAACATACTAGTCACAGAAAAATAAATACAAATTGCTCTATAAAATATAAAAAGACACATACTGCATATAATGAGAAAGTCATTTTTCACAGAACTAGAACAAAATAATCTTAAAATTTGTATGGACACAAAAGACCCTGAAAAGCCAAAGCAATCTTGAGGAAGAAAAATGGAACTGGAGGAGTCAGGCTCCCTGACTTCAGACTATACTACAAAGCTATAGTCATCAAAACAGTATGGTAGGGCTTCCCTGGTGACGCAGTGGTTGAGAGTCCGCCTGCCGTTGCAGGGGACACAGGTTCGTGCCCCAGTCCGGGAAGATCCCACATGCCGCAGAGCGGCTGGACCCGTGAGCCATGGCTGCTAAGCCTGTGCATCCAGAGCCTGTGCTCTGCAACGGGAGAGACCACGACAGGGAGAGGCCCACGTACTGCAAAAAAAACAAAACAAAAAAACCAGTATGGTACTGGCACAAAAATAGAAATATAGATCAATAGAACAGGATAGAAATCCCAGAAATAAACCCACACACCTATGGTCAATTAATCTACTACAAAGGAGGCAAGTCTATACAGTGGAGGAAAGACAGTCCCTTCAATAAATGGTGCTGGGAAAACAGGGCAGCTACATGTAAAAAAATGAAATTAGAACATTCGTTAACACCATACACAAAAATAAACTCAAAATGAATTAAAGACCTAAATGTGAGACCAGACACTATGGGCAGAACACTTTCTGACATAAATCACAGCAATATCTTTTTCCATCCATCTCCTAGAGTAATGGAAATAAAAACAGAAATAAACAAATGGGACCTATTTAAACTCAAAAGCTTTTGCACAGCAAAGGAGACCATAAGCAAAATGGAAAGACAACCCACAGAATGGAAGAAAATATTTGCAAATGATGTGACCAACAAGGGATTAGTCTCCAAATTTTACAAACAGCTCATGCAGCTCAATATCAAAAAAACAAATGACCTAATCAAAAAATGGGCAGAAGACTTAAATAGATGTTTCTCCAAAGACATACAGATGGCCAAGAGGCACAGGAATAGATGTTCAACATCATTTATTATTAAAGAAAAGCAAATCAAAACTACAGTGAGATATCACCTCTCACTAGTCAGAATGGCTATCATCAGAAAATCAACAAAAAATAAATGCTGGAGAGGGTGTGGAGAAAAGTGAACCTTCCTAGACTGTTGGTGGGAATGTAAATTGGTACAGCCACTGTGGAGAACAGTAAGGGGGTTCCTTAAAAATCTAAAAATAGAGCTACCATATGACCCTGCAATCCCACTCCTGGGCATATATCCAGAGAAAAACATGGTCGGAAAGGATACATGCACCCCAGTGTTCATTGCAACAATGTCTACAATAGCCAAGGCATAGAAGCAACCTAAATGTCCATTGACAGAGGAATGGATAAAGAAGATGTGGTACATATATACAATGGAATATTACTCAGCCATTAAAAAGAATGAAATAATGCCATTTGCAGCAACATGGATAGACCTAGAGATTGACATACTGACTGAAGAAAGTCAGACAGAGAAAGACAAATAGTGTATGATATCGTTTATATGAGGAATCTTTAAAAAAAAGATACAAATGAACTTATTTACAAAACAGAAACAGACTCACAGACTTAGAGAACAAACTTATGGTTGCCAGAGGGAAAGGAGGGGAGGGATATTTAGGGAGTTTGGGATTGACATGTAAACACTGCTGTCAAGCTCATTTCCTGGTACAACAATGAATTTGGCTACAGCAACAGTGTAGTGGACCTAATGGTACACATAGCCTCCAAGGAGTAAGAGTCCCTGTATCACCAGCCCCAGCAAGAGCAAGAGAGGAAGAGAGAGGTCCTCAGCTTCTGGGGAGTCCTTGCCCCAACTCCATCCTCCAACACACTGAGAATCTCCCGACCTCCACAAGGTTTCCATCCCAGACAATAGAAGAAGGGGAGGGACTGAAGAAGGGGAGGGGCTTATGGAGCCCTACCTTGTCATGTACCATCAATAAAGTGCACTGTACCCCCCTCAAAAAAAAAAAAATAAAATGAATAACCAACAAGGACCTACTGTATAGCACAGGGAACTCTGCTCAATATTATGTAACAACCTAAATGGGAAAATAATTTGAAAAATAATAGATACATGTATATGTATAACTGAGATACATGTATATGGATAACTGAATCACTTTGCTGTACAACTGAAACTAACACAACATTGTTAACTATACTCCAATATAGAATAAAAAGTTTTAAAATGTTAATCATTATTAGTACTAATATCTTGATACAACCATGTGAGAGAGTTATAATTATTCTCATATTACATATGAGCAAATTGAGAATCAGAAAATTAAAATTTTTGTGGTGAAGAAAAATACAAAATAAAAAAATAAAAGTATGATCTCTCCTGTATCAGAGTGGCAAAATATCTCATTTGACAATGTGTCTAATACATCACTAATGAAAATGCAAAATGCCACAATTCTTATGGAGAGGAACTTGATGCTATATGGGGAAATTACATATGCATTTCTATTTTACTACAGCAATCCCACTTCTAAAAATCTATCCGAAAGATACACTTGCAAAATGGCTTCTGAACACAGTTGTTTGCTCTAGTATTATTTGTAATAGCAATGTTAGAAACAATCAAAATCGTCATCCATAAAGGACTGTGTGAAATAATAATTATACAGTCACAAAACAGAGTACTAGGCTCTTGTAAAACCATATGAGCAACCTCTACACACTGGTATGGAGTGATCTCCACAACACATTGTTAAATGAAAAAGCAAGACACAGAATATATGTTATGCAGACTTCCGAATAAGAAAGTGGAACAAATGAACACACACACTAGGTTTATATTTGCAAAAAAACTAATGAACACCAAACAGAAACTACTAAAAATAGTTATTGCTTATAAGGAGAGGGAGGAACAAAATGGAAGGAACAGGGATGAAAGGAATTCATGTGAATGTACCTATAATATAATTTTGATATGTGAATCATGTATATGTTTTCTATGATCAAAAAGCAAAATGAAATCATAAAGAAAAATCTCTTAATTAAAATTAATTGAAACAAAGCTAATTATATATAATTTTGGTGATATAACCTTAAAGAGGGAGATAAAAATCAGTCCAAGTGTTTATACGTTCTCAAAGGAATATAAGGACAGAAATAAGTGCAAAGGAATCTCAAACTTTATTCTATTGTGTTATTGTTATCTTGTGCATACTTCATGTATAATTTTTGATATTATGAGATAAATAAATTAATTATTGTAATATTGTGTAGAAAAATAACCTTTCAGCATAAAATATAAAATGGTATAAAGTTTATATTTGAATTGAATAAAACAATGCACATTGTTTTTATATTTTTATTTTTGAATGCATGTTCTAATACTGTCCACTGAAAATATTTAAGGGCAAGAGAAACCCAGTGACAATAAACCACCTCTAGCAGCCAGATTTTGTTCATTAAATGACTCTCAACAATAGAAGTAATGAGGATGCTCAGTAAAAAGTTATTTTAGGTGCTGGGCAGGAAATGTACAAAAAGTTTGGGGCATAATGTTAAATATAAAGAATGGAAGGTACAAAAGGATTATGTAATCTGTACAGAAGACACAGAAGCCATCTTAAAAGAACTCTCACTGCTTTAGGTTAGAATCATTTGTGATTTGAAAAGAATGATTACTAAAATATATTGAAAACATCAAGTATATAAAAATCCCAGAATAGATAGATAGATAGATAGGCAGATAGATATAGACGTATATGTAATCAGAGAGAAATAAAACAATACTCCCTAGAGAACACTGGAGTTTGCCAGGGTACTAACTCATTATGATGAACATTGATAGTTAAATGAGAAAAATTAAGAATTTTTTTCTGTACCTTCTGGATAGACTACATTTCAGTGTTGTTAAAATACTACTAGATGTGGGGGGAAGGGAGGTTTAAAACACAGGATAATTGCAACAAATAAATGCAGAATGACTGAAAGAACTAGAAAGTCACAATTTTGCAATTCCTAATAGGATAACTGATTTAGGCAATGGGTTATTTATATTACTATTGCTCCAAATGAGGAAGCACCAAGGTCAAGAAACTTAGGCAAGTTTACAAACTAGGGGCAAGCAGTAATTTACAATGAGGCAATCTCACTGTATAGGAATAAGATAAAATAGTAAAGATAGAAAGCAAAAAGAGTTAATTGCATTCTGTTAAGAGGGTCTTAATAATTTCAAATCTAAAATTAAATTCCTTTGCTTGTGAAAAGTTCTGTGCTCAGCTAGGAGGCTGCTATGAAACATTAAACACTGTCAATTCTTACTGGAATGCTGCATTAATACTGCATAACATCAATTTTTTATATTAAGAATGTTAATTATCCCTGAGATTCTGAAATGCCTAACGGTGCTAAAGTACTAGTGCACTAATTTTATTTTTAATTTATTTTCTTTTTTGTATTGGCTGTTCTCCCTAGATCTGATTCTTCTCCCTGCAGTGAGAAATGAGTTAAATCAGCTCTCACTGTCAACCGGAACAGCCTTGAACCTGAGTTAATTCATCACCTACTGACAAAAGGTTAAAAATATTGAATATCAATATCCAGAATGTTTTCCAGCTCAGCAATTGTTTGGCAGCACTGATGTCTGAGCTCTGGGAATAAAGTGCAAGGTTTTGGCATTTTCTGTGTCCCTGGAGTTACCTTCTTAATGTGCTTTATATATGAATATAAATATAAGTTTTCCCTTCACTTTTCTTTTAATATAGTTGATACTAGATATATAAAAATTTGAAACAAAAGCTAATACAATAATAAAATGTGTATATCTACTTTCACGATAAAAGCAAACTTTCACAACTGATTTGCAGAATTATCAGCTGGATCTGTACTGTACAGACTCATGCTTATTCATGCTTATCTGATTATACATTCAGACTCTAGTCACCTACAAAGACTGAACAATAGGATCATTATTTTTTGAATGAATTTAACTCAATTAATATGTGCGAAGAACTCTGTTAGACATTAGGAAAACTATTGCAAACAATTCTGCCCATGAACACATGGACCCAGTATTCTAGCAGTTCAAGATAAGCTATATTTGTGTATGCGTGTGTGTCTGTGTGCACACAAGTGCATTATAGAGAATGTATATTAGAGAAATACAGTAGCTTAGAAAAAACAATTTTAACCATTGACTATGGTTACAGGTTTGAATTGGTGTCATCGATGTAAAAAAACCAATAAAAAGACTAAAGATTATTTTTACTTGTTTAAAATTGAAATCTCATCTTAAACAAAGTAGGAATACATTTTAATATATTCATTTTATAGATTTTTTTCCCAAGACTTCATCAAAATTTGGATAGAAAATATTTTTATTCGCTTTATTTTTTTTCTTGTTGTTTACAAACATCAACCATTTTGTTTTATTATATGGTTGGATAAATTCCTTTTGATTTTGTGACCAGAAGGTTTCTGATACCAGAGGTTCTTATAACATATGAGAACTTCTAGACATCTTCAGTTACCAGATCCTTAAGACAACCACAAAAGTGAATTTGGTATTTTTCATTTACATATTATCCTGCAAATTACTTTTGGCATTATATAGGATGTGTAATAATATCTGTATAAGGCTTTAAGACTGTATAGGGCTTTAATCTGTGTAAAGTCAAAATAAATATATGTATCTTTTCTGGTGAGATGGAAGATTTATGTTGTTTCAAATTTTTTGCTATTACAATATACTTTGTGGTATAATGCTTCTTTGTACACACATGCCAGAGTTTCTAGGTCATATTCTGTGGGTATAATTCATACGTTATGGATATCATCAACTTTATTTTAAAATGTTAAGTTGCTCCTGATGTTGTAAGACAGGGATATGATATATTCTTGCTTCATATTGTTCCATACTTTTCCAATTGACTTTTTTCTATCATGCATTCGGAGAATGCACGGCAGTAGTGACTACTGACTACTGCAGGTCTGTATATTAAATATATCATAAATACTGTTATTCAGCAGTACAAAAATTAAAATGCAATACTTCTGTTTGTTCATTTACTTTTTTTTTTTTTTTACATCTTTATTGGAGTATAATTGCTTTACAATGGTGTGTTAGTTTCTGCTTTATAACAAAGTGAATCAGCTATATATATACATATATCCCCATATCTCTTCTCTCTTGTGTCTCCCTCCCTCCCACCCTCCCTATCCCACCCCTCCAGGTGGTCACAAAGCACCGAGCTGATATCCCTGTGCTATGCGGCTGCTTCCCACTAGCTATCTACCTTACGTTTGGTAGTGTATATATGTACATGCCTCTCTCTCACTTTGTCACAGCTTACCCCTCCCCCTCCCCATATCCTCAAGTCCATTCTTTAGTAGGTCTGTGTCTTTATTCCTGTCTTACCCCTAGGTTCTTCATGACATTTTTTTTCTTAAATTCCATATATATGTGTTAGCGTACGGTATTTGTCTTTCTCTTTCTGACTTACTTCACTCTGTATGACAGACTCTAGGTCTATCCACCTCATTAAAAATAGCTCAGTTTCATTTCTTTCTATGGCTGAGTAATATTCCTTTTTTATCTCAAAGCTGTGCATTATCTCAACAACTCTCTCTTTTTTTCTAATGAAGAAAGAAAAATTGTGACAAATGAAGAAAAGTAATTTAGAAAACGAGACATTTGATAGCAATGTTACTTTGGGGCAAAACAAATGTCAGAACTGTCAATATTTAGGACTCAATAATGTTCTATCCACCAAGGTCTGGAAATAAAAGAAAAGATTGCCTCTGAGATTAAGATACAAACACAACACCTAATTCATCATCACAGAGACACACAAAATGATCTTAGTCAGACTTCTAAGCTGGTAATATTTGACCGAATGGCATGTAACAAGTCAAAAGAAATAATTCCTCAATAAAGGACAGTATTATTACCACTAAAGCATGGGATATCTAAATTCTTTCATGTTATATAGAAGCCCTGTCAAGGAAAGAAAGTCTTAGAATTCTTTTTCCAAAACAGTAGCAACTAACCATACATGGCAAATAAATTTTAATTTTAACTTTATTAAAATTAAATTAAATTAAAACTCAGTTAAAATGTCACATTCCAAGCGCACAACAGCCACAAATGACTAGTGGTTACAATGGTGGACAGCATACAGAACAGTTCCATGGTCACAGAGAATTCTACTGGACAATGCTGGTTTAGACAATAGATTTCAAATATTTAGATATCATTGTGGAAATGACATACTAGCTGTAGTTCAACAACTTTCAATATTCTAATTATATTTCTAGAATGATTCTCACTGTGAGGTAAATTCATAAAGCTAACCTAGCATGACACTATTACCTGCTGAGCCACTTAACTGCTCTTGCTGTAAACGATGTCACTAAAGAATCCTTACATTGTCGTTTGTCTTCCCATGTTCAAGTTTTGTCTATTAGTGTAGAATGGGCCGTCCATGAATACTCAATTATGCTAACTTTTATTAATATATTTCTTATTTAAAATGAATAAATTGAGTATCTGATTTGATTTGACACTGCAAGTCACTTTATAGAGAAATGATCTGTTGATAATGCCAATACATGTATCCCATCCCAAGCATCAGTTCTGTTGTTTCTTGCAAGCTAATTCATTGCCCTTCTGGCTTTACACATCATTCACATGTGCTTGGTTATTGCTAAATGCTCCCAAGATACTGTGACAAATCTTAACATTTATACTATCTGTTCATTAAAAATTAGATGGCTACAGCAGGTGATTAGGTGCTGGATTATATATAATTATAGAATTATATAAGGTCAACAGACATACACATGTACACACACATAGCCAGGTCCCCAGAAAGTGGCCCAGATCTGTAGTTCCTACTTAGTTACCTTCCATAAATAACTAACCACTTTCAAGATTAAGAATACTAACTGAATTAGTTATTCAAATTATTGAACTACAAATACCACAGTGCAGCACAATGGTAAAAACAGAAAACGAAAACATAAACTTAAGTGTCCATGAAACAATTTTGTTCTTTCATTTATTCCTTGATGACTCATAACAAGTTTCTGAATCTCTTTCTATAGTTCTGTATTTTTTAATTCATAATGGAAATAATTATATTCTACCTCATAGCTTCAGAATTATTCGAAGTAACACTTTTAAAAGATCCACAAAATATTACCAGGATCACAGTAAACATTCAATCAATACTGGTTGTTATTAGAGTATATTAAAACATTCATCATAAGCTGTCATTTTTAAAATGTTATTTTAGGAGACTAGACAGATGAATGTTGAAGTTTGAAAAAAAATTTTTAATTAATTAACAGTCAGTAAACAGGAAGAATTCACCACAGTACTGGATTAATCATCAGAAAAAAAATAATTCTCAACATCTGCCAAATTGTGAAGTATATAAAATACTTGAATGACAAAGATATTTAAAATAATTTCCTTGTAAAAATCTATCAACAACATTTATTTCAGATCATAATGAGGGAGTCATGTAAATTAAAAAGTAATACTCTCCTAAGATTTTTTCTAGGAGATAGTTAAATTAGTCCAGTGAAACATTAGACTGCATATTTTTAAGAGATCCAAATGTAGCAAAAATCTCAAATGGAGTGGTTGAAATAATTCTTCTCAGAAGAGATATTCAGATTTTCATTATTTCACTTCTGCTGATTTTGCCTGACTCGCTTCTGGGATTTCCTCATTTTTCCCCAACCTCTAGCCACTCTAATGGTGCTGTGGTTGTTCAGTCATTTCAACTCAATGACTTGAATGTGCTGCTTTCTTCTCCTAAGTTATTCTTCTGTTCTACTTATAAGTTATTCTTCTGTTCTACTCATATTCACCCTTTGGAGACTGATTAAGCATAACTCCCTCAGGAGCCACCCTTGATAATCTTCTCTTCCCCACTTTGGGTAAGTTTTCTCTACTTTTTGCATTCCCTGGTACATTTCCTTCACAACATTTACTTGCATTTGTTCAGTTTTGAACAATATTTTGTTGAACAATATTTTGAACCATATTTATTTGAACAAATAAAACCTAATTTAAAGTTTCCATTGTTTACCTATTTTTCATTATTATAGTAGATATGCATACTTAACTATATTGTCACCTCACTGAGGTCAGTGCTTTTACCTCAAGAATTACCCACCTCTGACTTAACACTTGGCAGTTTCATAATAAGTACTTGTTAAATGCATTAAGAAGGCAGAAAAGAACTAAAATCTCTGAGGAGTAGTGACACTATTTGTAAACTATGAAGTAACAAAACTTCTTAGATAATTTGAAGTTTTCTATTACTTTATTTTAGAAAACTGAAATGCTTTCTTGGATTTTATACCCTGAAGTTATGTTGCTTTAAAATTGAGAGATCTCTCTATGTACTGTTGAGCTTGATAGCTATAATATTTTCTTTTCAGTTTTGACCACATTAATTCTAATTCTGTTTTTGTTAAATGGCTATGCAGTCAAGTGCCTGCTTTCCAATAAAGAAAGATGTTTTTATATCAATTGTAAATTTGTCAGTTGGGAGGTGTATTCCAAATCCTTGTAAGATGGTTCAACATCTCACAAACTTTGAGAGTCAACATTAGTCAGACCTAGAGGATTAAAACATTTCCTACTCCTGAGGAAAACACTATTTAGTTTCTGTCCTTAAGACCAAAGCTGGATGACAGACTGCAGTTAAAAGGCATGACAAGTCACTGCATACAATCCATGATACCTGGCACTACAGAAAACACTTTAGTTTTCTATTACAGGAACTAAATGTACTAATACAGGCAAAAGATCATCATTTGGTTGTTTTTTAATTAAACTGTGTGTGACAACAAAAAAAATTTTATTGAGTATAAATGACATACAAAAAGCTGTACATATTTAATATATACAACTTGATGAGTTTGGAGATAAGTATATATCTGTGAAACGGCACAATCAATGCCATAAACATATCCATCACCTCTAAAAGTTTTCCCCATCCTCTTTATTTTTGTGATAAGAGCACTTAACGTTAATTCTACTCTATTAGAAAATTTTAAAATAGATAATACAGTATTGCTAACTATAGGTACTATGCTGTACATTAGATCTCTAGGACTTATTCATCTTACATAACTGAAACTTTATACCCTTTAATGAACACCTCCTTGCTTTACCCTCCCCTTAGCCCTTGGTGACCACCATTCTATTATCTGCTTCTGTGAGTTTGGCTATTTTAGATTCCTAATATAACTGAGATCACATAATATTTGTTCTCTGTGTCTAGCTTATTTCACTTAGCATAATGTCCTCCAGGCTAATCCATGTTGTCACAAATGGCAGGATTTCTTTCTTTATTAAGGCTGAATAATATTACATTCCATGTAAACTGGTACAGCCACTGTGGAAAAGGGTATGGAAGTTACTTCAAAAATTTAAAATATAACTATCATATGATTTAGCAATCTCACTTCTGGGTATATATCTAAAGGAATTGAAATCAGGATTTTGAAGAGAAATCTGCATTACCGTATTTATTTCAAATTAGTATTCAGAATCATCATTTAGTTTATATGTCAAACTTTTCAAATTGAAAGTGGAACGAAATTTTAAGCATGGAAATACAGTAAAATGTCAGCCTTTATAGAAAAAGCCCTGCTTTTGTATCATCTTTAATACATTTTCTAAGGAATATCATTTATTTCTCTTTGTGTTAATTATAAAGCATTTCTTAAATAAAAGTAGAAATCCTAAATGACATTTTTCAAATACATACCTTTGACCTAATTTTTATTACTATAGAATCTCTTCCAAGGTCATAATTATTCTTATTCCTTATTTTACAGTATTATTTTACAGTATTGTAAATACTGTTATTTTACAGTATTGTAAGATAACAATGTGACTGCAGTGAGTGTTAAACAGGAAGAATCTTACATTAAACAAAGGGTCTCTTACAAAATGTATGGTACTTAGAAAGTTTTGTGAATGTGTATATGTGTATGTGATTGGTCAAGTCTCAGTGGCATATTTGGCATATTTGACACAAGAGTAGATCATTTTTTAATATCCATTCTTGTACATGACAAAATTATTTTGAGTAATAATTATGTAATGAAACAAATAATACATATGGCCAAAAAAACTGAGGAAGAGAGAATATTCATGTATTGACCACTGTATATGTATAATGAAGGCAGTAAATAAATAAACAAATAAATAAATAAAATTTAGTAGTACAGTTAAAAATGGCTTCATTAATATATGTTAATTACCTCAATGTATTTTTTAAAAGAAAGGGACAAATCTTAGACATATATTATTAATAAATAATAATTTCTTCCACATAGAAGAAATGGCAGTATTAAGGAATGCCAAAGACTCCTGTGAGCTTTATGGGGAAAAACTACCTGGTCCAGCCAGAGGAACTAAAGGTAATGATTCTTCATGGTATCTTCTGAAACGCAAATTTTTAATGTTGATTTCTTTCCCCTGTGAAGATTGCCATTGCTTCTGGTTTTTCCTTTGCTGTTTCTTTGTTTAGTAACTTACCCAGGTTAGATCTATGAAATCAGTTTCCCCTGGAATGTTTGGCATTTGATGCTGCTCCTTAATTTTTTATTTGTGTGCTTTGTTGATATTATATTGAAGCCTGTTCTTCCAGGGTTTACCCCTGTGTTTGTGCAGGAGGTCAGCCAGTGATGAAACAGAGATGTTCTCAAATGCCTTGATCCAGTAAGGCACTCATTTTCTGATGGGCCTCTGGGTGGGTAGGGAAGGGAATTCAGGGTTTTTAGGTTGCTCTAAGCTTATACTTTTCACAGGGTCCAAGCACAACTTCAGGGTTAGCTGTGAGTGTTGGGTTAGCTTAAGCCCTCTCTGAGCCTCCCCTATGCAGGCGTAGTATCTCAGCCAGGTGTATGTTTGTCCCAATCAAGACAGAAACCTCAGGTAGAGGGGCTGGCCTTCCCGACTGATCCACCTCTGAAATTATCACTTCCACAGACAACACTGCTGCATTGTCCAATACTCGAAAATGAGTGATATTCCTTAGACCGTGGCAGAGAGAAGCCAGTCCTCAGATTGACTCCTTACCCTGTAGAAACTTCCTGCCTACTAATGGGGAGGTAGGGTGGGAAGGCAGAGGGGAAGGGGCTGATGGGAGCAAGCCTAGGGATAAAAGGCCACAGATTCTGTGTTCTCACCCCAGGTTTGGCATTTTTATCAAGAATAAAGGCTTCTGTGATTATTATACACTCTTGAGCCATTTGCAGAGCACTGAAATGTTTGTTTCTGTCAGTTTTATTGAGCTTTATGGTTACTTTTTGCAGAGAAGATTTTCTGATTGCCTCACTTGACTATAGCCACAATAATTCTTGTTCTTCCTGAAATAGATTGAGCCGCTCTTTCCTGGGTCTTAGCAGGTACTCCTCGCTCTGCCTGGATGCTCATTACACATACAGCTACTTGACCTACTCCTTCAATTAATTCAGGCTTCACCTTCAGTACCATCCTTTTGGGAAAGCCATCCTTCCCTGTACAATTCGATTCCACGTTATATCAGTTTCCCCTTGTTTTATTTTGTTTTATCCCACTTACCACCTCTTATACAGCTCTTCCTTGACTTAAAATGGGTTTACGTCCTGATAAAACCATCATAAGTTGAAAATATCGTAAGTTGAAAATGCATTTAATACACCTAACCTACTGAACCTCATAGCTTAGCCTAGCCTACCTTAAAAGTGCTCAGGGGCTTCCCTGGTGGCGCAGTGGTTGGTGGTTTGCCTGCTGATGCAGGGGACGCGGGTTCGTGCCCCGGTCCAGGAAGATCCCACATGCCGCGGAGCGGCTGGGCCCGTGAGCCATGGCCGCTGAGCCTGCGCGTCCAGAGCCTGTGCTCTGCAGCGGGAGGGGCCGTAGCAGTGAGGGGCCCGCGTGCCCCCCCCCAAAAAAAATGCTCAGAACACTGCATTAGCCTACAGTTTGGCAAAATCATCTAATACAAAGCCTATTTTATAATAAGGTATTGAACATGTCATGCAATTTATTGAATACTCTACTAAAATTGAAAAACAGAATGGTTGTCTAGGTACAGAATGGCTGTAAATGCACTGGTTGTTTACCTTGTAATCATGGGCCTGACTAGGAGCTGTGGCTTGCTGCTTCCCAGTATCACAAGGGAATAGAGAGAGGATTGGGTTTTAACATATTGGTAGTCTGGGAAAAAAATAAAAATTCAAAATTGGAAGCATGGTTTCCACTGAATGCATATTGCTTTCACACCATTGTAAAGTTGGAAAATTCTAAGTCAAACCATCATAAGTCAGAGACCACCTGTACTAGATACTTATTATATGCCCCCTCTCTGGACATGATAGCCAAACACCTTTTTTTCATCCCTTGCTATATTCTCAAAACATACAAATAATTTCTGGACAGAGGAGGTGCTCAATAGATGTTGAATGAATGAATGAGTTAGTGATTGAGTAAACAAAGTAAAAAGATAAATAATAAAGTACCCTTTGTCAGAGGATTTTTTTCCTCTTTTGAATTACCACTAAAGGTCACTAGAAGGAAGAAATAACGGTCTTTAAGATTGAGTTGCCATTGTATTTTCCATTCAGTTTCCTAGGATTAATACCGTATAAAAGCCTCTCTTCCTTTCTATGACTTAATATGGCATGAGGACAGTTCTTCAAGGAATTTCTATTTATTGGATGTGGCTGAGGATACCAAAGTCAGAGTCACTTCATTGAGCTAGCATTAAAAAATCATTATCTTTCACACTTAAAGAACTATACAGTGCGTACTTGCTCTACTAGTCTGAAGGTACTACAGGAAATAGTTTCTGTAACGTAATCACAAGGCAAAGTTGCTATCTGCATTAACTGCTGAAAACCAAGTGATGCTGTTGCATAAATAATAAGTTTCTGGGACTTCCCTGGTGGCGCAGTGGTTAAGAATATGCTTGCCAATGCAGGGGACACAGGTTCGAGCCCTGGTCAGGGAAGATCCCACATGCCTCAGAGCAACTAAGCCTGTGCACCACAGCTACTGAGCCCGCGTGCTGCAACTACCGAAGCCCACGCACCTAGAGCCCGTGCTATGCAACAAGAGAAGCCAGCGCAATAAGAAGCCCACGCATGGCAACAAAGTGTAGCCCATGCTCACTGCAACCAGAGAGGAAGCCTGCATGCAGCAACAAAGACCCAACACAGCCAAAAATAATAATAATAAGTTTCCAAGGGTCTTATTAAATAGGGAAATATCAGGGATACAAGAGTAACTAATGGTTTCTGGCAGAAAACAGAAGAAGACCAAACAAGTGAAAAATTGTATGAAACAAATTGTGGACATGCTATATCAGATGTCAGGGATTGGAAGGGAAGACGAGGCAAAACTAGTCTGGACTTTGGAAAGATTCAAAAAGAGTGCCTTCTCTTTTCTGTGTCTTTACATAGCATAAAGTAAATTCTTATCAGTACACTAAACTGAATATTTAGTAATAAAATGACCAACAGATATCCAATGGACAAGTCAGTGGAACAAATGAGTAGGGATGAGATTGTTTTTTTTTTTCAGTAAAAATATGTTAATTCTAATGAGTATGTAATAGCGTACATCACCCATTTAGTTTTAAAATTAATTCTTTGTATTAAAAAATAGATTTTGTGTATTCTGAAGCAGATGTTTCTATAACGTGTAAACAACTAAGCCGTTGACTCATTTTATTTAAGTGGCCCTGTTGGGATTTTTAGTGCTGCTTTGGAGCCGTCATTTTTTTTTCCTGCAGGATGTTCCTGAATTTACCGAATCAGTTTGAAGCCATAGAATCTTTTTTCTAGATGACAGAAAAGAATGTTTCAAATGCATGAAAGGTACTTTAAAACAAGCCCCAGTGCATCAAATTTTGCAATTGGTTGCTGCACTCGAAAGCAGTCATTTAGAGAAATATGTAACAGTTTCATTCAATTACCTCAGATGTGATGTATGCCATTTTAGAAAAAGAAAATGGCCCAAAATGTGCTCTTTAAGTCGATCCAAACGCGAAGAGAAAAATATAGTTGGTTGTTTGATCCTGCATCTTAATAATACGGAAAATCCATTTATTTAGAAATATTTGTTTCATTGAATAAGATAGATTAAAACTCTACAAATAAGAAAATTTTAAGCTATATAGAAATATTTTGCATATTTATTTTAAATCCTATGTTACAGTAGATATTTGTTTACCATACTAATGGTTTTTCACCATCAAATATACACTTAAAAATGATTTAGAAGGCCTACTTTCACTGAGTAGAAAGTAAAGCAAGGATAAGAGGTGTCCCTTGCCAAGAAATATGGCTCTTTGGAAAGGTAAGGTATTTATAAAGCACTATACCAAGCAGTACAACCTTACATATTTCACAGGCTAGTCATTCAAACCACAATCCAGGTGAAAGATATAACTCTGTGTCCCCCAGTGTACTATTTTTGTACATTTCATCTTCCTAATTTTATCACTTTAAACATGCTAAACTCAAAGCAAAATATTTTTGTATATTTTCTCTTTTCCCTTGATACAAAATAACGCCATTTGTAGTTTATTGGGATCCACTGTAGTTTATTATGCTACAGTCTCATTTAACCAATATAACATTTCAGAATTCCGTCCTCAATTCCCCTAACCATTTATCATAAAACAATACATTCAGATCCTATTTTTTCTATGAGAGAGCATTTTGCCTAGAAACAAATTTCCATTTTACTCAGGCATTCTATTTAGTTTAACAATGTGTGTGTGTGTGTGTGTGTGTGTGTGTGTGTATGTCATGGGATTACTTTGATCTGGATTTTGAATTGATTTAAAAATAAATTTTGTTGTTGTCAAACTAAAGTGTAAAACATAAAAATTAATGTTACTTTTAGTATACCAGGTTGGAAGGGACTTTCTGTTTCTTCCAACCAAGTTTCTTTTGATATTTTTTGCTTTTATTAAATAAGACTAAAACTAAGCAGGAATTAATTGCTATCATCAGCAGGTTGTCAGGTTTATGCAAATGAAGAATTAGAATCCTGTAATGCCATTTAAAAAGTTTTTCAATCCATCCTTCTCTTTGTGAACAGGGAGATTTGAAGTCTGAAAAAATCTCTCAATATTTGTTTCCTTTGCTTCCATGTAGGATCAGACAGCTGAATGGAACAGTATCAGTGTAACTGTGGAAACCTCTGTTTTGTTTCTCCTAGTATCTCCCAGGGGAAGAGCCTATGATCCCATGAAGACAAGTGGGGGCCATCCCCATTTATGTAGACGGCTGCTGTGAAATTGACAGATTAAACAAACAAACTTCAGTCAGTTTCCTGCAGTTACACTTCTTCATGTCCCTAGCTATATGGAACTCCATAGTCTGGTTATTCACACTGACACTGTTTGAGCTATACTTCAAACCAAGGCATTGTTTTGCCCAACACATTGAATACTGCCAACTAATATGTGATTCTGATTAAAGGAGCTTTCAACAATCACATTTTAACATTCTTATTGACCATCAGGACACCCCCCCACACCTGCCCCACTTGATAATATACACATAAGAATTTTGGCTTGTCATATAATTGACCACAATGTTGCAATATCTTGAGATAAGAGCTCAGATACTATTTCAAATGATTATGGAAAACCTAGAGTTTGCAATTATGTAAGATATCCACACGTTATTTTATGGTCTAGTATTATGGAAGCCTTAGCAAAATGACTTATGCATCACTAAAATGCCACAGAAAATGGTATTGGTGGGACTATCTTGGAGGCCAGTGGTTCTCACCAAAGTATGTACAATCAGTAAAATAATTCTACTTTATATGTCTTTTCATATAGTTCTGAATTATACAATATTGGTATTGTAAGGTTTTATAATTCTTCTCTTTATCATTTTGAAATATTCTTAAAGCATTCATTTGTGGGCATTATTTATCTGAATGTTAGGAAAAGAGTTTGGGGGTATAAAAGCCAGGTAGAATATAAATTTAGATATTGAAAAAGTGGTTTCTCATTTCTCTTATGAAAATGTTCTGCATTCAACCACAGACCTAAACAAACATTACAACAAGAAAACAGAAAAACAGGTCATGTGATAAAATATGAAACAGAGTAAGAAAAAGATACCATTTTCCAGTCATTATTGAATGAGCTGTTTTAAAGATAACCATTTTAATCTCATTAGATTTTTGCGGACATCCACTATCCTCTTCACTGGGGCTAACAATTTCTGAGTATTTATTCTGAGTAAGGCACAATACAGAGACCTTCACATGCAACATTTCATTTAATCACCTAACAACTCAAATTAGATACCAAGAGTATCATAATTTTATGGATTAGAAAACTGGGGCTTAGAAAAATTATATAAATTGTGCAAAGTCACACAGATGATAAATAGTTAAATCAGTTTTCAACTACAAATGTGTTTGGTACCAGAGCCTAGATCTTCTCCTCCCTCATGTAATGTCCCTGAGAATTATACATACATCACAATTAACATATATATACTTACTATTTTAGATTCTTATTATTACCACTCCAACAATTAAAAAACATAACATATAATAGCTATTAACTGCCTATGTATTTGTTTGAAAAAATTGTCATATAGCCATTCAAGATAAAAACTCTCAGCAAACTAGGAATAGAGGTAAACTTCCTCAGCTTGGTCAAGAATATCTCCAAAAAAACATGCAGATAACATCATACTTAATGGTGAGAAACTCAAACCCTTCCCATTAAGATCAGGTACAAGCAAGAATGTCCACTCTTACCACTCCTTTTGAACATCCTAC
This sequence comes from Grampus griseus, assembly GCF_964374135.1. Taxonomy (NCBI): domain Eukaryota; kingdom Metazoa; phylum Chordata; class Mammalia; order Artiodactyla; family Delphinidae; genus Grampus; species Grampus griseus. The sequence continues at coordinate 25,022,030 of NC_139012.1, forward strand.
TAAAGTACTAGCCAGTGCAATAATACAAGAAAAGAAAAGAAAAGATACACAGACTGGGGGAAAAGTTAAGCTCTTTATTTGATCATCTATGTAGAAAATTCTAAAGAATCTGAAACAACAACAACAACAGCAACAAAATCCTGGAACTAATAAGTGACTAAAACAAGGTCACAGATTAATGTAAAAATTCAATTGCTTTTCTATACTAGCAATGGATAAATAGAGTTTGAAATTAAAACTACATACCATTTATATTAGCTCCACCCAAAATGAAATACATAGGTATAAATCTAACAAAATATGTTCAAGATTTATTTGAAGATAACCACAAAACTCTGATGAATGAAATCATAGAGTAACTAAATAAAGGAGAGATATTCCATGTTCATTGGTAGAAACACTCAATATTGTCAAGATGTCAGTTCTTCCCAACTTTATCTTTGGATACGATGCAATCCCAATCAAAATCCCAGCAAGTTATTTTGCAGATATTGACAGACTATTAATAAAGTTTATATGGAGAGGCAAACGATTCAGAATAGCCAACACAGTATGAAGGAGAATGAAATTGGAGGACAGACACCACCCTACTTTATGACTCACTGTAAATCTACTCTAATCAAGACAGTGTGGTACTGGTGAAAGAACAGACAAATAGAACAATGGAACAGAATAGAGAGCCCAGAAATAGACCCACATAGATATAGTCAACTCATAGTTGAAAAAGGAGCAAAAGCAATACAATGATGCAAAGGAAAGTCTTTTTCAACAAATGGTGCTGGGACAACTTGGACATCCACATACAAAAAAAAAAAAAAAAAAAAAAAGAGCCTTAAGAAGTCCAGGGATCTATAGAAACTAATAAAACCAATTTTAATGAGAATCTGTGAGTAGGCCTCTGTCCTTCCAATCTGTCAACAGCTGAGAGCAATAGAGGGTATTTTGAAGTCATTCATCTTTGCTTCTCTCTTCTATTTCTTTTTAGTACTGACAAAACAGAAGTGGTTAAGACCATGGGCTCTGGATCAGACATATAAATAGAAATTTCTGCTCTGCTATTTACAAGCAACATGGCCTGGAGCAAGTTATGAACACCAGTAACCTACAGTGTTGTAAGCTCATATATGGTCATATACCCACCTGGTTACATTGTTGTGTAGGTCATATTAGGTTATGGAGATAAAATAATTTAACACAGCATCTTACTTAGTAAGCACTCTACAAATGCTAGCTATTTATTATTTTTCTAATCACCCCCACATTAGGGGAAATGCCATATTCAGTGTGTGTGTGTGTGTGTGTGTGTGTGTGTGTGTGTGTACATATTCAATACATAAATTCATGTTGGTAAATATTTACTGTGTACGTCCTACGCCAACAGTGAAAGTAAGCTGTATATAGCAGATATACCTAATATTGTTGACAGTTGCATTTGCATTTTATTTCTATGAAACCTTGAGATGACTGAAATATCTGAGCAAGGGACAGAAGGAGAAAATATAGTGCTTTGCTCTAATAGTGAAATGGATCCTGGTAAATAGAGAGCTTGCTTTCTTGCTGAATATCTTGGTAGTAGCAAGATACTTGGTTGTTCAACAGTTTTGTTACAGGATATTGTTATATTCTGGTTTGAGACCAGAAGAATCTAATTTATCCTAAAAGTATATTTTATTAAGCAGGATTAGTTTAAAGTCGACTTTGGCTTTCAAGCAGAAATTTTATGTAATTCTTAGGTTTAATACATGTTTTTAAATTTTCATTTTTCAGTTAGGGTTGTTGTTCCTTTTAGATGTAAAACTGGAAGATGAAATCCTCTGCGCTTGTCGTAAAAATCATTTTATCTTTTTCAAGGGCTTCTTGATTCCTTTGAAAGGAAACTAAACTCCTATTTTTTTTCCTTCAATTGATGTAAGTAGAAATTTGAAACTAGATTCACTTTCCAAAATGTTCACCTACAGTCATACTCCCCACAGCTAAACCTGTAACTGAGTGTAATATAAATTATTCATTCAGATGAAACATTTTGACCTAGCAAGCTTTATTGCTGTTAAGAGAGTTGCAGTTGAAAACCTGCTTTGAATACAAATCGTAATAGCTGTAAATCAACGTATCCTACTAAGGCTGAGGATAAGTCTACCCTATGGTAAAATTCCCTGCAACTAAAAGCACAAATTTGAGAGATCATCCAATGCAGCCTCTGACATGAGTGCTGAACTACAACGTATTCATTCTAAATGCATGGATATAGTGGTCCTCACAGCTACTTTATTTTCTTCTCACAGTTCATGATCTCCTCACTGCCCTCTCCAAGATTTTCTGTCACTTTATTCTTTTACTCTACCCTCCAACACCTTGCCATGTTCTATATTTTCATCTCCTGCCTTCCTTCATAGTCATTTACACCCTTCTCTAAAACAAAACAAAATAAAGGCATAAAAATCAAAATGAAAAAGAATCTTCTAGAAATCTTTTCTAATTAACCTATAGTAATATCTTTTCAAGATAAAATATTCAGTAACACTTCTACATTGACTCAGCTGTGACGTATCAGGCATATTTATGTGAAGGATGTGTTCTTATATAGAGTAAGGGTGCTGTCCGTTACTTAAAGGTCAATTTCTTCATAGCAGAATATTTTAAAACTATTTCCTTTTCAAGTCATCATATTAACAAAATTTCCTCTACAGGATAATTTTCCAAATTGAGCATTTTCTGGACATCAAGGAGTTTCTTAACATTTTCTATTTCCACTGTCCATTGTATCAGTAAAAATAACTTTACACAAGGGTTTTAAAGGAAATAGTGTTCAAAAAATAATTTTAACTGTGGCCATGAAGCCTTACAGAGGGCTTATGGGTGAAATATATAAACACTGGACATGGTAGTTGAATGTACACTTCTCTTACTAGCTAGGGCTTTACTCCTGAATATTTTATGTAGCTGCCCCTAGTTATGTCTGTAGTTTTATATATACAGATAATGATAACTGCTGTGAAGGAAACAAAAGCAATAATATAACAGCCAGTGAAAGTGAAGGGATAAGAGCGTGAATGGGGAGGTGAGGTTATTTTATATTGAGTTGCTGTGGAACTGAAGAGGTAACTTTTAACTGAAGACCTAAAAGAAGCATGACATCATCAAGATGCAAGAACTTGGAGGCAGGTGAGTTGCACACTCAGAGTTCCAAGGCAAGTGCTTGGTGGATTAATGGAAGTGATATGATGCAAGTATAGCTAAATAATAAATGAGAGGTATGATGTGAAGGCAAAGAGGTTGTATATTAAAGGTAAAGAGATTAGGTGTGATCTTTAGTGTAATAGACAGTCATTATGTGTTTTAGACAGAGGAATGACCCTATCCAAATTTGAAAATATTACTCTTGATACTGTGTGGAAAATAATTTGTAGATGAGTAAAAGTAGATGCTTGGGGGTCAGACAGAGGTTAATGCAGTTATTGGATTAAAGAATGAATGTGGCCTGGCTTTGATGGATGACAGGGATGATAGAGAAATGTGGATGGGTATTAGATATATTTTGGAGGCAGAAACAAATAGACTTAATGATGCATTGACTCTGAGAGATGAGAGAATTTGCTTTAGGTTCATTTTCTAATATAGTGAAGAGCGTCGGAAGAGCAAGTTTGGGTGGAACAATAAAAGGTTCTGTTTTAGGTTTATTAGGATTGAGGTGAGGGATATTAGAATAAGAGACCTTTGGTTTGTGTTTGGAATTCCTCACACCGTTCTCATTCAAAAGTCTATGCTTTTGCACATGTTTCCATCAACCCTCCCAATTCTACTCCTTCCCTCCCTTGGTGCACTCCAAATGATCCCGCAAATCTTAACTCAGATGCCATCATCTTTGGAAAGCCTTCTTGGTTTTAGCCTAGATGTCTGGTTGATGCTCTCCATTCTTTCATGTTTATTACTTGCCTTTCTTTTCACAATAAAGCAGATTTAACAAGGGGAGATCCTGCCTCTTTCATCTTTTTTTTTTTTTTCCCCCAGATACTAGACCAGATATCCAATAAACCTTTGTTTTTTTCCAAAGACTTTCCTATTTTTTATTCTTAACCGAGGACTGTGGAGGGAGTGCTCCAGCGAGTTCTGGAACCCACTCACTGAGTAAAACAGGTCAATCCACCAATAAACAATACACAGGGATTGTGATCTTTTACACAAACAAAACCATGGATTGTGGTGGTACATGCAGCTGTGTTGATGTCTGTGTATTTTGTTGTTGTTGTTGTTGTTGTTTTTTGTGGTACGCGGGCCTCTCACAGTTGTGGCCTCTCCCGTTGCGGAGCACAGGCTCCAGACGCGCAGGCTCAGCAGCCATGGCTCATGGGCCCAGACGCTCCGCGGCATGTGGGATCTTCCCGGACCGGGGCACGAACCTGTGTCCCCTGCATTGGCAGGAGGACTCTCAACCACTGCGCCACCAGGGAAGCCCTGTCTGTGTATTTTTATATCTCTCAAGGCAGGAGGAATAAATAAGTATTTTGGTTATATAAACATGTCTGGAAACCATGACAGACAATGCATTTTTGGAAAAACTTTAATACAATACAGGTAAATCTTTTGACTTCCATACACCAGGAGTAAGTAATGGAATTCTAAGAAATTCAAAGTGCCAGGATATGATGACGATCGCTGGCTCACTGAGAAGTGTCTATGGGACACTTCTATCTCCACACCTAGGTAGCTGGACACAAATGTTTCAGAATGGGTCTTTTTCTTTCAAAGGAAATTTTCACTTTGTATTTACATTGCAAAGGACTTACTGAGGGACTACTAAGAATAGGATGATGTTGTAAGTGGAAAAAGCAAATAATTTACTCCATCAGAATGCTAATGACTAGGAAAACACGTTCCATATTTAACCTGTGAAATCAGATTTTCATTTTGTTTTAAATGTATCGTTCCATTCAAAATGCAAGTAATTTATTATGAAGGGAATTTTTAAAAACTAAAGTCAAAAGCAGTGGTTTACTGTTTGCCTATGCCATCACATTAATTAGATTAGATAAGGATGGCTTTTTAATTGACCAGTTTAATTCATGTGAGAAAGAAGCAATCCCAGGAGTCGAATACATCTGCCAATACAAGATAAGATAAACTGTGATGGATTCACTTTTGGAGAGTTTCTGTGATTAGAATGTGCAACCTAAAAATAAACGTAATCCTAAATATGAGGTATTCCCACCAGTTTATTGCATCTGTTTTTTCTTTTAAAAATTTCAAAGTTGAATGATTGCCTTCTGGAACTCCTAGGTTTTGTTCTTATTCTTTTCTCTTCTCCCCCTGTAGTTCTCATAACTTGGGTGTGTCTTTTCTAGTGTCTACAAAAATTCTACAAATTTAAAGGAAGAATTTCCTTTTGATTTTAATTTTTCCTCTTGAAAAATAATATAGCACTCTAAGTTTGCTGTGTTTACAAAACAATGTGTCAGTGGCAGATGAAATTAGGATTCTTGAATCCTAGCAGCTTGACCTAAGGCTTTAATAAAGTACGAAAAAAATGGTAAAAATATCATGTTTGCTAACCTTGGGAAATCACTTGGTACAGTACTTTAAATATATATGTATATATATTTATAAATATACCCTAATATATGTGTTTGAGATGCAGATGAATCATCTAATAAGTATTTATCAAATAGAAAATGTCATACATAATTAATAAGATTATCATTTTCTGAAAACTATTTCCATCCATTTGCATTTACTTTCTAATCATGGAACGTTTTCAAAGATGAATTTGTTACAGTTTATCTTCATGAATCTCAGCAGCAGTATTTCACTTCTTGCATTTTTTGTTTTTGTTTCTTGTTTTTTGGTTTTTTTTGCGGTACGCGAGCCTGTCACTGTTGTGGCCCCTCCCGTTGCGGAGCACAGGCTCCGTACGCACAGGCTCAGCGGCCATGGCTCACAGGCCCAGCCGCTCCGTGGCATGTGGGGTCTTCCCGGACCAGGGCACGAACCCGTGTCACCTGCATCGGCAGGCAGACTCTCAACCACTGCGCCACCAGGGAAGCCCCACTTCTTGCATTTTTTAATTGTAACATCCATATATATTTTCTTCATGCAGACGTTTAATTACAATGGATCTTGCTCTGTGTATTGTGTGTGTATGTATGTGTATGTATTTAACTGATACCTTAAAAATAAATATAATGAACTCTATTATTAAAACATTGAAAATGTGGCTTTTTGATTGAAAGACAATTCTGTTTATAAAGTAAACCTATATATTAATTACATTTTTAAATAGTAAGATTAAACATAAACTTAAATTCACCATATAAAAACATACTAGATATAACTTATCATCTTTTTGAATGTGTGTGTATAGTTATATTAGTTATATTATGGTTATGTATAACCATTATTATAACTTGTTTCCCCCAGTAATAAAGCAAAATCCTGTTTATCTAATTCTTTTCCTCCTTTTTCTTTTATTTTTGGCAAGCTCCTCAGACAAGTTATCTTAATTTGTTTTGCATTTTCATTGTTTTAAAATTCCTCTTCACACCCTAACTTGAATTCCACACAAATACAATTAACAGCTTTCATGAATTTTCTTGACACTTCTGTTCTTGTCAACATAGTTGTTCCTTTTTCTATTAATTTTATGTTCTCTCTACTCTTGAATTCCATAACCACACTCAACTGATTCTCAATTTTTTCATGGATTTGTCTTCTAAACACCCTGAAATGTTATTTTTATACTACATTCTGCTGCATTCTGTTTTTATAACTCTTATCATTTTATACACTCCCTCAGATTTTATCCCAGCTTAAGACTTGCACTATACACTGATGAGTCATAGATTTATGTAACTCCACCAAGGTCTGTATCCAGAATTCCACATTCATTTTTTTTTTTTCGTGTTACTGTGTATCTTCACTTGGAATGTCCACAGGCACCTGAAAATCAGTATGTTCAAAATGAAACTATCCACAACCCCAGTATTTCAATCCTGATATCTATCCTCTGTGTACCTTGAATAAAAGCAACCCATTGATCCAGGCTCCAGTGTCAGAAATGCATAGGCATCTCAATCCTTCTTCATTTCCTGTAAAAAGATGAACTCTAACTCATCCCCCTCTTCTACTTGCTCTTTGTCTCTTATAATTCAGCTTTCATTATTAATCTACTCTATTATAACTGTTCAGAGATCTCTCTGCCTCCAGGTTTGAAAACTTCCAATCCACTATACTCCAATCCACTATACACTATACTATACTGTTACAGGGATCTTTGTAAATTAAAAATCTGATCATGTTCCTTTAGCACTCAAACTCTTTCACTGACTCTCCTTTGAGTTCTGGGAAAACAAATCCAAAATCTGAGTCATGATTAACAAGGTCCTTAGTGATCTTGCCTCTGCATTTAGTACATTCTCAGCTACATTTTCTCTGCTCTTTAATAAAAAAAAAAAAAAAAAAAAAAAAAAAAAAAACTTGTGCTCTAACCCAGCCACAGTGCTTGAATGTTATTCCCTACATACATTAACTTTCTCCCTTTGTTATGCCTTTATAGATGTTTGTTCATTTGACTGAAATCTTCCTCCATGTAGCCCCATCTCATGCCTCTCTTCTACCAGTACAACACCTTTAAGATTTTGTTTTCAGACTCAGCTCTTATTAAGCAGTTGTCCATGTGTTTATTTATTGTGCTAATTCTGAGCCCCTACTAGGTGCCTGGATTTGTGTAGGATCCTGCAGTTCAGCAGTAAATCACAGATATTGCCTCTGCTCTTAGCCTTTCTCCAAATCTGTAACAAAACAAACATCCCCTCTGCTGCAATAATATTTATTCCACCCCTCAGTTATATATTATAGCCATTTTAACTTGCAATGCAATCCTTGGTTTGATTTTTTCATGGTCCCCATTGCACTGAGTCCCTTGATGGCAGGGATTTTTCTTCCTTTTTTTAAAATAGTCAATCCCGGTTTTATCACAATGGCTGACATAGAATAGGCACTTGCCAATGCTTATGAAACAACTGAATAGCAATTAGTAATTTCCAATTGATTTGATATTATGCAAACTAGCTTCTAGTTGATATTGTTTTGATTTCCAAACAGATAATGGAAAACTATCTACATAATCAGTTAAGGTGCAGGGAGTAAAATTCTATAATTCTAACCACCCTATCTGGGCTGTTCTTCCAGATTGCTTGATCTAAGTGATGCTCTTTTAATGTCTACTTCAAAATAGTCATATTTCAGGAAGCCCATGCCTGATGCAGTAGTTATTGCTAGTTTCTCTTTCTTCTGAACTCAGAGGAAGGTTTGCAGATACCACTCATTTAGCAGTTAATCTCTGATGCTTTCTGATACTTAAAATTATTGCTATCAATTAGTAATTCTGGCTCCAGAAACAGACAGCTGTCAACTCTTAAGATCTGCTCATTTCATTCTTTAAGTTAACATTTTTCTGCCAAATTAAGAGCAAGTTCTTTTTTTTTTTTCTTTTATGTGAAGTGTTCTCTCATGGAAGGATGTGTTCACAGCCTCTATCTCCAGTTGCTCTGTATTGTTATCTCTCCCACCTCACTGGGGCCAGAGGTATATGGCTCTTAACACAGAGTTCAGCATCCAGTGAACTGTCTGTAATACCAAGCAATCTAGCACACAGTGAGGGTATCTCTTTGAATTACTCTTTCAGTTTCAGTTAAGCTTTGTCCCTTTGAGGAGCCATCAGAACACTGAATATGTCTTTGGGATAGTTCTGGTATTTGTCCACTAGAAAATTATTCAACAAACCACATGGAGAAAAAAAAAAAAACTTTAGACATTAGTACATAAATTTTATCTTCTTTTTATTTTTATACTTACATTGCACCTTTTCCTCTCTGTCTTTTATTTTTGTCCTTCTCTTCCTCTTTAGAACTGCCTATTTATATGTCATTCAAATATAAGCCAACATAGAAATTCACACTTCTGAATTTTTATCACTATTTCTTTCCTAAAATTTTATTTTCCCTTCTAATCTTCAGGGGTTTCTTGTTAGGTTGTTTCTTTGCTTTCTTTTTTTTCCCCCAACAGTATTAACTATAGTCATTATCCTGTACACTACATCCCCAGCACCTATTTGTCTTAAAACTGGGAATTTTTACCTTTTGACCACCTTTGTCCAATTCCCCCATCCAGCAACCTCTGCCTCTGGTAATCACAAATCTGATCTCTTTATCTATGAGGTTTTCGTTCGTTTTTAGATTTCACGTATAAGTGATACCATAGAGTATTTGTCTTTCTTGGTCTGGCTTATTTCACTTAGCCTAAGGACCTCAAGGTCCAGCCATGTTGTCACAAATGGTGAGATTTCATTTTCTTTTTGGCTGATAATGTTCCATTTTATGTAAGTATAAATACCACTGTTTCTTTATCCATTCTTCCATCAGTGGACACTTAGGTTGTTTCCAGGCCTTGGCTATTATAGATTATAGATGTGCTGCTATGAACATGAGGGTGCAGATATTTCTTTGACATAGTATTTTTACTTTCTTTGGCTATATTCCCAGAAGTGGAATTGCTATATCATATGGTTATCCTATTTTTAATTTTCTGAGGAACATCCATACTGTTTTCCATAGTGTCTGCACCAATTCACATTCCCACTAACAGTGCACAAGTGTTCTCTTTCCTCCACACCCTCTCCAACATTTTCTATCTCTTGTTTTTTTGATGATGGCCATTCTAACATGCATGAGGTGATATCTCATTGTGGTTTTAACGTACATTTCCCTAATTATTGGTAGTGTTGAGCACGTTTTCATGTACCTGTTGGCTATTCATGTATCTTTGGAAAAAAGTCTATTTAGATCCTTTGCCCATTTTAAAATTGGATTATTTGTGTTTTTTGCTATGGAGTTGTATGAGTTCTTTATATATTTGGATATTAACTCCTTATCAGATATATGGTTTGCAAATATTTTTCCCGTTCTCTAGGTTGTTTTTCATTTTGTTGATCATTTCTTTTTCTGTGCAGAATCTTTTTAGTTTGATATAGTACAATGTTTATTTTTTTATTTTGTTTCTTATGCTTTAGGTGTTATATCCAAAAAAATCATTTGCCAAGACCCATCTAGGAGCTTTTTCCTATGTTTTCTTCTAGGAAATTTATGGTTTTCAGTCTTACATTTAAGTCTCTAATCCATTTTGAGTTAATTTTTGTGAGTGCTTTAAGATGCGGGTCTAGTTTCATTCTTTTACATGTGAATTTCCAGTTTTTCTAGCAACACTTATTGAAGGAACTGTTTTTTCCCCATTTAGTATTCTTGGCTCCTTCTTAAATATTAGCTGATTTTATTTGCATGGGTTTGTTTCTGGACTCTGGATTCGGTTCAGTTTTGTCTGTTTTTACATAGTTGTTTCTTTTCTTTCTGGTAGCCATGACTGGACACAAAAATACAAAAGTAATGAAAAATCTAGATTCTAATTAACTCTGTTTCAAAATGTGTGTTTACTATGGTTTTCATGGAAATGATTGAGAACTTCAAGAAAAAACTAATAAATATTATGAAGTATTTAAAGACCATACATTATACAAGTGCACAAATATTTAGTTTGATGTTGTCTTTCTGCTTTAAAAAGAAATGTATAGGGAAGACAAGGAGAAATAAAAGCAAAGATACAGCGTGAGCTATTATGTTTGTGGCATATTAAAACTGACTGCAAATTCATTAGTTCTCCTCCCATTGAGAAGTGGGATCTCTGTCCCTTCCCTTTGAAGTCTGCTGTCCTTTGACTCTCATTATTAAAGTACCATGAAAATGAAACAAAGCCAATTACTGGCCTAGCCTTTAAGAGAATTGGCATCTTCTGCTTCCTTCCTTTTGGAGCTCTGAGACTTGATGTAAGGAGGCTGACTATCTTCCTGAAGAGAGCACTTGGAGAAGCCTTGAGGTAACTTGAAGAGGGAGAGAGACTCAGCTAAGCACAGTCTTGCAGATTCCCCTTTCAAAAAAGCAAGTATACAAGAGGAACCTTCTTGAACACTCCACACCAGCTTCATTACAACTGAATACAACCAAAATATTCCCTTTGCCAACACTAGTGGAGCAGAACTGCCCACTCAAAACCTGCCTAACTTCCTGACCTACACATTTGTGAAAATAATAAAATGATTGTTGTTTTAAGCCACTGTGTTTTGGAGTAATCCAGTATGCAGCAGTAGGTAAAGGAAATGATGGCCATTGAGTTTTACATGATATTACATCAATATATATTGTAGTTGTTGCATATTTTTACTCATTTAACTTTTTGTTAGTGTGGAATTGTTCTCTTTAATGCAGTTCTGCGAGATTATATAATGTGTCTTTCTCAAAAATATTATGGGTATTAAAATATTGTTCAGTAAATTTTAAGACTTCAGGCCTCTACTTTAGGATGTGATTAATATATTTATTGCCATTGTTAAACTAAAGTTTAGAATGATAGTCAACATTCAAATATGTTATTAGCATGTTATATAGTTTTTACTCTGAAAGACCAATTAATCTGCTCTTTTCCAAACAATTTAATCATAGGACCCCTTCTTCTTCCCAGTTTTCAGTATTTTGTATTCAAACTGAATTTAGATATTTTCTTGAGTCAATATAGTTAAAACAGAGAGGATAAACAGGTAAGTAGGAAATTGTAGTGTGGGTACTAGGTTGAAATCATTGCACGAAACTAGTTATCAGACAATAGAAAAAAATGCTTCCAGTAGCCTGTGTTTTAAAAAGGGAACAGATGCACGAACAATTCTATGCAAAAGAAAAATAGAGTAACAAAGGAAAATGTGCCAAATGCAAAAAATACATTAATTAAAATATAAAATATTTAGTTTTATGAAGCAGTTTTGTAAAATTACATATTTTAGCCCTTACATTTTGGTAAAATATGTTTCTGTCTCGGTTGCAGCAGAGCAAAACCAGCTTAATATCCTTAATCTGCCTCTTCATTTAGTTACAAAAGCTGAAAACAGACGTATTTACAAATACTCATTAAGGCTTGGCTACTTCACTAGATTTTCATTTTTCTGAGCTCCTTTCTGTGTGCGTAATAATGAAATGGGGATTTTTTTTTTTTTTTTTTACCTTATTTAAAATGACAGGCACATTTTCCCCTGTAGGGAAAAAAAAATGGCCAATGTCACTTGTAGGGTAAAGAAAGATTAAAAAAAGAATGAAAGAAAATGAAAGGAATGCATTTCCACATTTTTAAAGAATACCTGTTGTTTAAATATTGCATATGCTTCACGCCAAAGGCGTAAACATCTACAAAAGCAAGTCATATCAGCAATAGATGTCAGATACTTATTTTCCCCGAATGAGAGATTTTCTGAGTTTTTTATTTATGATAATTGATGATTAATGTTTAGACAATTTCTTGTTATTATTATTATGACTTATTTGATTATAACACGACAAAGCAGTCAATGCTTATAGCAAGTTTGTTTAGGTTCTTTAGGACACCATATCAAAGCAGAATACATTAGTAAGATGACTACATGCATGCTGTTAGGCATGTCACTTTTCTGGTAGAAATAATGAAAGTATATTTTGCTGGCAGTCTTTCTAATTTACCATCATTTTCTCCTTTATTAATCAGAATATTTTGATATAATTTTACATTTTGTTGATAAGTCTTGATCATCCAGAGAAGTTACATGAGCGCTGCTTTCTGTGGAGTCTCAAAATACTCTGTCAGAACTGATGAATCATCTGTTATTATGTAATTATTTTTGGTCAACCTTCATGTTTTAATGTGTTGATTCACGTCACCATTTTAAATCAGCAATGATCATTTTTGAATAAAATCAGAAAGAATGCATTTGAATAATGTTATTTTACAAAGTGTTTTATGGAACACTAAATATTTCCAGAGAAAAATAGAAGTTCTGGTAAGATCTTTAGTCTCTCTGTTATAAGTAACTCAAGATACATTTACAGTACAGGGGGCAAATATTGGGAAGAGACACCTGAAAACTCACGAGAAATACCTCTGCATTTAGTAATTCACAGTGACACATACGATTTCACTAGAGAAGGTACAAGCCTGGACAAGAACAATGAGCTGAATATCAAATCATTGAATAAGTCAGCATGAAAGAACAAATGGCTATTCATTCCTCAGCTGCTCCAAATATTTATTTACTTCCAATATTATGCAAATGCCACAGTATGATTTTCCATGCCTTGTAGCCCTGGGAGTTTTATGAAATTTGAATAAGGCATTATCGTTAGCCTCAAGGAACTCATTGTTCTCTCAAACAAGTAACATTAAATGCAATAAAGACCGGTGGGATGTAAAATACCCAACGTGGGCAAAGGAAGGGGTTTTGGAACCTCGTTGGGATAGTTTTTGAAAAACTTCAGAAAGGAATATTTTAATCTGTGTTATGCAGTTTGGGTAGAAGTTAATCATGGTAACAAACTGAAGAACAAGAAACAGAGGTTGAGGTTGCTCTGACCCATAAACTCAACTCTAACCTACCAGGCAGCTAAGTCCCAGTAACAGAAAAGGAAGTATTCAGTTGTAATTAGCTAATGATACTGGCTAACAAAATCATCATAATAACTTTTCCTACTGGATTGCAGGCTTACTAACAACGATCTTATTAAACATTCCCTTTACTTGTAAAAGAAGCAAATGTGCTCATTCCTTAATAAGCATTCCCAGCCGTCTTTACATTCTGAATGATCTTTTAAAAAAGAAGACAGATGGTGTAACTCTTCTGCTGAAAACACCATCATCATGCCCCCTAGCATTCAGAGTAAAAGCCAAAGTTCTTACAATGGCCCACAAGTTCCTCTACCATCTCTTTTCTTTTTGCATTTCCTCCCTAGCCGCTTGCTTACCACTCATTGTCTTTTCTGTTCTCGTTACACTGGCCTCTGACATATGCCTGCTTTAGGCATTTCTCCAGGCTGTTCCCTCTTCCTGAAAAACTCCTCCATCTTTACTTTCATCCTGGTGTGACTATATATTTTGTTATAATATGTCACCACTTTGTGCTATTTTAATATCTGGCTCTATCATTGTTTTAATTACTAAGAGAGCATTTAGAATGGGTATGGGGTAAGGGTGCCTCCCATCACTGCTGGCTGTTTTGCTAAGCCCCTTTTGTTTATTATCAGCCTGGCTGTGCCCTGTGGGCTGCTACAGAGTATATGTGTGCCTGAACAAGGCCAGAGAAAGACTTGCTATGTGGTTAGGGCCAGGTAAGTGAGGCTGAAAGAGTGTGTTAGACTCAAGGTTACAATAAACAGAAATTAATCCAAGAATTTATGTGAATATGACAATTAGGGAAGCAACTTGGGCTGAAGGATTCTCTTGGATCACAGCAATACAGAGGGATCTGTGGTACTGGTTGTAGGGCCAGTATCATTGGCATCACTTGGAAACTTGAGGCAAATGGAAATCATCAGGCCCCACTCGAAACCTATTCAATCAGAAGCTCCGGGAGCACAGCTCAGCAACCTCTGTTTAACAAGCCCACACGTGCTAATATTTCAGAACAACTTACTTAGGAGGTTTAAAGATATAACTGCACAGTGGTCCGTTTAATATAGGATAACTCTCAATTTCTGGAGGATATTAGTACCAATAACCAACGTAGAAAATTGCAAATGGGGGATCAGTTTTCAAAGTAAGAAAATTTGGCTCATACTGGTTTCAAGTTTCCTATGAGAATCTCAGATGGAGCTGTATAAGAACCAGTTTGGTGGATTTCTTTCTAACCTATCACCATTCATACACACACACACACACACACACACACACACACACACACATACACACATATATACGACATGAAAGGTGATAGGTTAGAAATAAATCACATATATATATATATATATATATATATATATATATATATATATATATATATACACGACCAAACATATGGTTTTAAAACATGACTATGAAAACGTGGGTAATCATTAGCTAAATCCACCTCACCGATAACCTGCCTTTACTAATCAAGGTTGTTTTAATTGTTGCCACAAAAGACTCGCCAGTCCACCAAGCAGCACGTAGCCTAAACAATGAGGTGTTTTCCGAGGACTTAGAGTCAGCTGTGCCTAGTTGCAGCTGAGCAGGTTAATTGGATGCACCCACTGACCCTTCAACAGCGCATGCGTTGGCGTCCGCTCTTGACCTTGTGAACCCGCAGAGGCCTGTAGCTTAGTTACTACGCCTGCGCAGAACGGCCATTAGCCCGCGTTTTTCCAGTCGCTTTTCTCAACGCTCCGCAAGCTTAAGAGTATCCTGCTTCTTTGTTCTTTTTCTCGCTGATACCGTGAACCGCTTACCGTGCGGGGTGAGGGCGATATATTTGAGATTTGTTCTCCTGTTTCATGGCTTGGCTGCCTTGCGAATAAACCGTCTCTTTGCTGCAAACCTCGGCATCTCATTTTGGCTTGCTGCGGATCCGGCAAGAGGAACCTGGTTCGGTAACAACTACCTTAACAAATTACTGTTCAAGTTAAACATGGATAAATGACTTAAACTATGGGGTGGTAGGCAGCTTCATATATTCATCTGGAGCCAGGCAGGTGAAGAATGAAAGCAAAAGTGAAAAGATATTTTAGATATAATTAATGTTCCAACTCAGATGATTTGAATTGAATCAGAAAAAGGAGATGACTCTGCATGAGCCTGACTTAATATTAGGTAAAAGCCTTTAAAGAAAGGTCTGAGCTCCAGCTGACCACAGACCACAGAGGACCTGCTTGCTGGCTCATTCAGTGACTGACACCACCATGTTGGAAAGGCCCACTGGGCTTGGAACCCTGGGTCGGCTCTAGAAACTGAGACTGGCCTCTAGGATATGAGGGCAGCATTTTGCCAACATCTAGCAAAAAGCCGAGGCCCTCAGTCAAGAATGAAGTTTGTCAACCACCTAAATAAGCTCGAGCGAGGATTCTTGCAGTCTCCCGATGAGAATGCAGTCCAGCTGACGTCGGCAGAGGAACCAGGTAGGTTGTGTCCAGACCTGACCCGTAGACGATGTGAGATAATATTATTTTAAGCTGTACTTACATGGTAGTTTATTATGCAGCAGTATAGAAGTAATACATGAGCCCCTCACTTCATGTAAGCATATACATATATTTTTAAGTTCAATCTATATGTATGTATTTGGAAGTAGGAAAAAATGTTGATATTGTCTATAGTTTTCTTTTTATTCTCCCTCCCTCCTTCCCTTCCTTCCTTCCTTCCCCTTTGTCCCTATGGGGGCAGGGAAACCTTACAAAATAACTCTGGCGTTATTTTAAAGTTTGTTACGATACTATTTGGCTGAGGGAACCAATAAAAAAAACCAAACAAAAACACAAACTCACATTTGCAGGAAAACCTGTTTTCTTAAGCCTTCATAACACCTAGAAAACCCTTAGGCCAAAACAAATACTTTTTGTTGCCACATAGAGACCTTTATGAAAGGTGAATACAAAACTTTCCGGCTGGAATTCACACCTAATCAGTTCTGTATTAGAAGAATAAAAATCTCACACCAAAGAAAAATGGGTGTGCAAGCAGATTGTGGAAAAAATATATATATATTCATTTTATACTTTGTGATCCTTATTTCATCCAAGAGTCTAAAGGAGCAAAAACAGAGAAACTACCTTTGCAAATATCATTAAAAAAAAATTTTTTTTTATCCTCTCAGATTTTTCTCACCTCAAAAAATGTCTTTGGAGAAGAAAAACTCCTTAAATATGCCCCCGTTCCCTTTCTAATAGAGCAGTAAGTCTGCCTGCAGTTATTTAAGAGTTTTACTTCTAATTATGAAAGAAAATTGACAGTCCATAAAAAAATTACATGTGAAAAAGTAAAAAAATTTCCACAATCTTAAAAATGCCTTATACATCCCTGTCACTGATCTATAGTTTACTCTATGTGTTCTTTTAAAGATTGATATCTGAGTCTGCTTACCTTCTGCGCATAAACCTCGGTCTGTGCCATCTATTATTCTTTTTCCCTTATGCTGATTTTGTTTGTTTCTCTTTATCACCTGAACTGTGTCACTCTGCCAGAATCCCATGGTGTAGATATGTCCGTACTCCACATTTGGAGACAGTTAAAATTGAACCAGCATCCCTTCTCTAGCTCCTGAGCGCATAAATCGGGATAATTGTTTGTCCTTAAATATTCTGTGATAAAGAGCCTTTGTCTGGTTTGGAGACTCAAAGCGGTATCAGTTTTTGGTCTAGTCAGAATATCCTGTAATTTATATGTTGGTTACTCTTAAAATTACATTTTTCTTCCAGAGCTTCAAACAATTCAGTTTTACAGGTGCCAAGATTTATATGTTTCCATTTATATACTCAGTATCAACAAAGCATTCAAGATCTCTAAAACTGAACTCATCATTCTAATCTATTTGTACCAACAATCCAGTTACCCAACCCAGAAGCCTGTTGCTCACTCTGGGAGTCCTGTACATCCCAGCCTCCTCGGTCTTCCTTAATTTCATATTCAATCCATCACTGGCCCCATCCCTTTGCCAATTAAAAAG
Organism: Grampus griseus; assembly: GCF_964374135.1. Lineage (NCBI taxonomy): Eukaryota > Metazoa > Chordata > Mammalia > Artiodactyla > Delphinidae > Grampus > Grampus griseus. The sequence continues at coordinate 25,039,554 of NC_139012.1, forward strand.
CTCGCACCTTTGCCCTTCTATCTCTCCCTTACTCCCTGCTCTTACTGGGTTCAACTTTGGGAAAGACATACTTGGCACCTCTCTCTAAGAGAACCCACAATAACAGACTGGCAAAGGGGCAGAATCAAGTCACAACTATATGTACGATTTTTGTCAAGTGACATTTATAATGTTAATGTCAAGTATTTTATCTGAGAAATATTGTAAGTCTGGAGCCAGTTATTCAATGGGCACATCATTAAAACAAAAATGATGTGTTAGTAATAATTTAGAATTCAAATTGTCAGTAAAAATGTACAAGCTAAAATTCACTGAGCAATTACTATATGCAATTTAGATGCATTTTTTATTTAATTCTCCCAGTAATCATACCACATCTTATGATAAGGCAGTATGGCTGCGGTTTAGAGCCTGGATTTTGAAGTCAAACTGGCTGAGGTTGAGTTGCAGCTTTGCTATTTAAAACTTGTGTGATCTTAGACAAATTTTTAAATTCTTTGGTGTCTCAGCTTTCTCTTATAAAATGGGGAAGATGATAATTGTACGTACTTCAAAGGGTCTTTCCTGGGACGTAGTATACACTCAAGAATATTAGATATTTTTATTACCTTTATCATATAATTCTTGGAGATTCAGATTTTAAGTAACATATCCAAACTTATACAGTTAGTAAAATGGTATAAACTAGATTAAAATATAAGTGTTTACTCAGAATACATAATTTTAATCTCACTGCTTTACTGCCTTTCTACTAGTATAAAGGCTTGACAGCACAATTATCAAACTATATTTTTTCCATTTTCAGTAAAATATATTTTTTTTCATGTTGGCTTTTTGTCAAATTATTTTTGTCATAAAATTTATGACAGATTCTTAAGCATTACATTAACATTTTAGAAAATGAAAATGTTGACTGACATTTCCCTTTATTGCTGCCACCTGGAAGAAACATGTGAAAGTAGTATTTATTTAGCCCTTATCCTGTCCATTAATTGAGTCCGAAGTTAATCATCCACAGGGAAATTATTTACAGTGCTTTTTAGACATTTACATTTTATAGAGAAATGGTGACGTCAGAGTATTAAGAATATAATATGTAGTCTTCTTTCGATTAAGTATTGTGCTCCTATGACTAAAGGATGAATTTAAGCTTTAATAGATTATTTTCTAGCATTTACATTACAAATAAACAAATGATATCTTGAATTTCCATCTTCGTTGATTATTTTACTTTGTGTCTTTATCAATTCCTGCCTTTTGAAGTCATAATGCAAAACAAGACTTGTTTCCTGTAATGTTGGTAATCCTCATGTTGGTATGAAATAACCTGTGAGCTGGGTCAGGAGGCAGGGGTGACAGTGCTAATGACACATGGTGCAGGTGTAAGGATGGTTTATTGGGGAAACCTAGAGGCAGGGGGTAGAGGAATGCATGTAGCTCCTTAAACCTTCATCATCTCACAGTGCTGTGCACTTAAATCAGGTACACGGGTAGCTCTGGGGGTGGGGGGAGGGAGACCCTCTGCTTCCCTGCCACTCTGCCTTTTGTATATTTATAAGGAATTCGTAGGGGACAAGGGAGTGGCCAAGCCATTCTGTAATAGGGGAAGGATGTTCATTCCTGGAGAGTGGCTGGTTTCAGAAATTAACATCTATATATAGATAGATAGATAGGTAGGTTTTTTATTTTGTCTAGAAAAATTTCTCATGTAGTTTAAGAAAAAAGTAAATGAAAGGTCTGTTTAATGGATCCCTTTTCTTCGTTGAAAACAGCAACATTCATAACAGTTAAAGCAGACTTATAACCACTTATTCAAGGCAGATGCAAAATGTCATACAGCCAGAACCATTACCAGATCATCCTGCAGGGTATGAGCCATCAAAAAAACTCTAGGAAAGCCAGGTTGGGGAGAGGATCTTTGGCGGAGGGATACTCAGTGCCTTAGGTCAAAAAGTGGCTTACTTTATATATGCTCCCATTCCATTGACAAGCGCTTATCCTCACATGACCTCAAGAAAGGCTGGGAAATAGATTTAAGCAGGAAAGTGGTGTGCAGTTACTGTGGGGAAAAGAGAGTAGGTTTGGTGGATAGATAGTATTCTCCACTATAATCTTTAAGTTCCTTAAACTGCTTTTCCCCTTGGTAATTAACTTTATATTTTTAAATAGTACATTTACATTTATATTCTTGATATGTCTGGTTTACATAGTATATAGTGCATTCCTCTAATAATGAAAAGATTATAAACATCCAAAATCCTCTTTATGATCTTTCTCCAATACTGTTATATCATTATATTTAATTTTATAAATAGGTGTTTACATCATTTTGACTGTGTAAACACTGTAATACAGGGCCAATAAATTTTTTATTGTAGAGCTGTTTTGAATTAATTTTCCAGTTTTCATTTCATCATTATTATTGGCTATATACATAACTGTTTCTATCCAGAAACTTCTTACCATTAACTATCATATTTTTCCACTATATCAGGTCTACCACATACCCAGATGGTTCCAATCTATTTGTTGAGATAAATACACTCAGAACATGGCACATTTAATTTTGCTCAGTTACTTGGGTTTCATGGATCCTATTCCAAGTCTAAGAATGGAATGCTGATTGAATATTGATTAGCAGTCATAGAAATTCCATTCTCTTTGCCAGTGATTGTTTTAGATTTGTCCATGGTAAGCACTCTTGGCTAATACGGAGACAGAGATGGACATGGTGTTAGGGAAAAATTTCCCAAGTAGGTATAAAATGGCAACTCATCCCCTTTTGGCTTTGGATAATGTTCTTTGAGGATAAGATACTTGGATCTCCTGTAACTCCTTTGCTAATATAACACATAGATAACTGTAGAGAAGCTTTTCTGGATTCCTGAATTTGTGATCAGCTGAAATAATATTCCTGAGGCTATTCTGCCTGCAGGCTCTGGTTATGAAACATAAGAAAGAGCCTCATATCTATTCCTATTTTGTGTGTGTGTGTGTGTGTGTGTGTGTGTGTGTGTGTGTGTGTGGAGTTTTAATGGTATCTGTATCTTTTCCTTGAAAGGTGAAGGGATTTGCTTGACCTCATCGGCCTCTAATTTTCGTAATTTCGTGCCATTTTGCTGTTACTTTTTATATATATTTTATATTGCATTTTGTTCTTGACAGTTTATTAGGGCAGCTATGAAATTTACTGTTATTTACCTAAACATGAGTCACGCTTAGTTTTTGTGAATTCATTCCTCATTGATGAGTACTTCTCTGAAAGTGTTTCCTGAGTTCTTCTCTGATATACTACCTGTGGTTGCCTGAGAATATGTTTATTTTCTTGGCATTTAAATGATATTTTAGCAGCTATTAAAATTATATGCTCTAGGTTGTTTTTATTCAACACCATTACACTATTACTCCATTATCTTTGAACATCTTGGTTTGCTCCTCAGAAATGTGATACTTATATTGTTCTCATTTCTTTCCAAGTGCTTGCAGTTTTTTCAGTTTTTGAAAGACTTGAATTTTAAGTGTGTTATCACCATTGGTATTCTTAAATTGCATTTGATTGGGATAGGGGATTTTTCTATGGAGGATTTTTGTGTTTGTGTGTGGTTATTGTGATTGTTGCTCCATGAAATGTTTTAAAATAGAGTATTTTCTATTGGAAAAATTATCAACCATTAATTCAAATATAACTCTAACTTACGTTTTTCTTTTGATAAACCTCTAAAGATGATCTGACTTCCAGTTTCTGGTCTGGTCCAACATAGAAGAAGCTTGAAGTCCTTACACCCTATCTACATGACAAGAAAAAAAAGCTAAACAAGCTGAAAATCAACAATAGTTCTTAGATTCCTCAGAGAATTAAGGTCATGGGAAAAACTGCTGCCTGAAAAATTGGAGAGATAGACAGCTGGGTAGGAAAAAAAGTAGTAATTGACATACTGCTGGTGGCTTAGTGCAGACAAGCTTGAGAGTTAATTCTAGAGGTGGGGCAGGTCTTAGAGGGCCTCGTGCACGTTCACGAGTTTTACATCTAGGAGAACTACCAGGTTACAAGAGTGAAGATTGGGGAAAATCCCCTACTCCTTCTGGCAGGGAGAGGGAAAAAGTAGCCGTTTAAAGTGCATACATAGCATTCTGTTCTTTTTCAAAGACCATCCTCAAGGGAACTGTTTTACCAGACCCTAACCTGTCGGAGATTGAGTCGTCTAACTGATCTGGGAGCAGGGTAACAGCTAACTCTAGTCCCCTTTAGCTTTCTACATGTGTAGGAGAAAATACCCTTATCCCCTACTTGCTTTCCTACTATACCTAAGGGAGGAAAAAACCAAACAAACTGGGAAACATTCATGAAGGTCACAGTCCAGGGCTTAGGCTCACTAAAAAGACTGATTATAGGACTATAAAAATTATCAGTAGGGGTCCTATATAATAACAGGGGAATACAATAGAAAGAACTACCTGTCTCAAACAGTAAGGAGAAATTTCTAGAGTAACCCGAAGACAACAGGACAGCCAAAACAAGGATATCAGAGGACAGTTTAGTCTCTGACATCTACAATTATAGCAAACAGTACATACAGCCTAACTCCTAACCAGATAAACACAAAACCGTACAGTAAAGGCCCATTTACCTAAGTTCTGTTCACCCAGGACATGTCCAGCCTTCAGCAAAAATTACAAGGCATACTAAGACGAAAAGCACAGTTTGAAGACATAGGGCATGCATCAGAACTAGACTCAGATATAGCAGAAATTTGAGAGTTATCAGACTGAGAATCTGTAATCTGTAGTTAAAAACTATAATCAGCTCGCTAAGGGCTCTAGTGGAAGAAGTGTACAAGATGCAAGAACAGTTGTGCAATGTAAGCAGAGAGATGGACACTCTAAGAATCAAAAGGTAATGCTAGAAATAAAAAATGCCGTAACAGTGTTAAACTAGCCTTGCATACTTGAAATAAATTCCACATAGTCATGGTGTATAATGTTTCTACTATTTCAATGAGGATTTTTTCATCTGTGTTCATGAGAGCTGTTGGTCTGTAATTTTCTTCTAATATATTTGTCTGTCTTGTTTTGGTATTAGCATAATGCTGACCTCATAGAATAAATTAGGCTAGCAGTCGAACTGTGTTTACTGTTATCTCTAGATGTAGGTATCAGAGGCTGAGGTCTCTATAGAGTTCTCATTTTTGTATACCCTGTTGTCTTGTGTTTCTTTAGAGACTACTTCTTAAATAGTGTCTGAGCCCTTCAGTTCTTTCACCTGTAATCCCTGCGATTATATAGAACCATGATTGATGTGGTGGCAAGGCGGGGGAGGGGAGAGGAAGTGTCTATATAAGTCCATGATTAGGTTTTAGTATATGAGTGAATCTGTGCCCCTGGGCTCTCACCTCCATGAGTGCTTCTCTGCTTCCCCCTGCCACACACTTCTGTGTGAGAGAGGACGGCAGTAAAAGGTGGAGTTGGAGTTAGATATTTCCCTCCCCCTAGGTGGGTCATGCTCTGGTAAAATCCAAGCTGGTTAGGTGCTAGTAAAACAGTTTCCTCTGGGAACACGATTTTGTTAAGGAGAGAACAGCCTGCTGTATGACTGTTTTAAAATGATTACTTTTCTTCTCCCTGTGCCAGAAGCAGGAGGGGGTTTTTCTCAAATATTTACCCTGAGAACCTGGTGGGATTCCTGGAAGTAAAACTCAAAGGTTTGGTGGGGGTGGGCTCCCTAAGACTGGACCCCAAGGAGGTTTTAATCTCTCTGTCTCAGCCCTCATCAGTTAGTTAATTATCCATTAATGATTTCTATCTGTTGCTGGCTCCAGGGGCAGTAGCTTTGGTTCCCAGATACCTTTGATTCTCTGTGTTTACCTACCCTCTGTATTTTTGATGTGGTAGCTTGACCCGTGACCTCAGTTCTTGGATAGATATAAAAATGAGTTGTCAATTTTCAGTTCAGCTTTTTTCTTGTTGTGAGGGTGAAGATGACAACTTCCAGCTCTTTAAGTGTTGTACTGGAAACCAGAAGTCTGTTATTGCTTTTAATTATGGTTAAATTTCTCATGTCTCGTGTTCCCTCATGGCTGCAGTATTCCCCTGGGGTTATTAAGTAGCATGGATGGTGAATTCTATTTAGGAGAGACACTTAGATTTCACTATGCATGACATCTGATGTGTTTAGGTGGTGGTGAAGAGAGCTTTCTGAGAACAAAGAATTTGGTATTAAAATCTTATAGTTGATGAGGAATATTTGATCCAGAACATGCTGTTTAAGAACTCTCTATTTCAACTGTAATAATCTAGTTCTCTGGATAAAGAGTAGCAATAGGGAAAAGGACAAACGGACTAATCAATATCCCTTATATGGTCAACTTTTCCCCTTCCTTGCGAGACGCTGGAGACATCTTAATGTAACTCAGCTAAGTTCGATACCAACTTTTTGTTGTTATTTCTAAATAATGATGTAGAGGGTCATTATCCAATAAAAGAGGACGCCTAAGGATATCTTCTCCACCCTAATTCCTACTCCTGTAACCAAAACATAGACTGGCTAACAATTTTCTTCTGCTCTAGGTCTTTTCTTTGGGATTTGGACTTGCAAGTCAGATATGTTAATTTACTGCTTCGTTTTCTGACATCACATGGATTAGGATTTGGAAGGGGAATTAGAAATGCATGATAATTTGCTGCTCTTCAAGTTTTAGAAGTGTCATCATGAGATTTTTTTTTCCCTTATTGAGTTAGAGATATTTTTATTTTAAGGTCTATTTCCTTATGTTCCGGAGAATATCTTGCAGAAATTTCCTTAGAAATTTTGAAAGAGAGACATGTTTTCTGAATCATTTTAAGTTTGGAAGTGTATTTTTTGTCCTCCACCTTATTTTTTTATGAGTTTTATCACAGAATTTTGAAGTCATAGAAACATTTATTCTCTGATATCCAGTGATACTTTTGAAAAACATGTAAAAATGGAGGCTAGTGACCAAGTAAACTATGTTTGTTTAAATGTTTTTTCTACCTGTACACTTTAAATATTGTACCTTTATTTCTACTCTTCTGGAATTTGATGAACATATTTTGTGGGTCTTTTTATGTTTACTATAGTTAGCATTATGTAAGCACTTTTAATCTGGAGACAAAGTGTTCAGTTCTAGGAACTTCTCTTGCATTTCTTTTTGTTCATCATCTTTTTTTTTTTTTTTTTTTTGCGGTACGCGGGCCTCTCACTGCTGTGGCCTCTCCCGCTGCTGAGCACAGGCTCCAGATGCGCAGGATCAGCGGCCATGGCTCACGGGCCCAGCCGCTCCGCGGCATGTAGGATCTTCCCGGACCGGGGCACGAACCCGTGTCCCCTGCATCTGCAGGCAGACTCTCAACCACTGTGCCACCAGGGAAGCCCTGTTCATCTTTTTAAACATTTTTAGAGCTTCCTCCTCAGTGGACACTTAAGGTCTTTTATTTTTAATTTGCTCTATTTATGCCATTTTTTAAGTTCAGTTTACTTTCATAAAGATTTTTCTTTACTTTAAATAATATCTATTAAATTATTTTTATTAACTCCAAATATCTATGTCCTTTTATTAATCTTGCCCTTATGCACTGGTTGTAATGTGTCTCATATCTCAGTCTATTAACTTTAAAACTTGTAATTCTCTTTTGTATGGACATTTATAAGAATGATTGTAGGAACAACTGATAGTCCCTCTTCACCATCTGCTCTCAAAGTCACAACTGATTTTCATGTTCTTTCTGTCATACGTTCTAGACTCTTCTGATGGAATAGGTAGCTTACTTGGTGGGGTGGCCCAGATCGTCATCCCTGAGTGATCTTAACTCTGTATACCATGCCCCATTTGAGCCCTGATACTGTGCTTGTCATTTTACCATCAGAATTAGAATGGAGAGTTAAAGACACACCAAGTGACCTCCTGGGTGCTATTCCCTGATCCCACTGTCACAGCAAGCATGCCTCATTCCAGTGATCGGAATTAATTCTCCCTGAATGGTTAATGACTTCTCTCCTGACTGCTGCTATCTTGAAACAAGAAGATTGAAATGAATGGACAGGGAATAGTTTTAATTTGAGGATTAATGGAACCCCTGCTAAAGCCCCTGGTAAAAGAATGTCTCTTCTAGGAACTAGAATCTCTAAGCCTATAGAGCCCAGAATTAGGGTCTTTTAAAGTATAAATTAGCCAGGTAGATTACTGAGTATTGTTATGAATGCAAAGCACGGGTTGAGTTTCACAGAAATTAGCCTGAGAGTTGTTGAGATTTGCATGCGTGAACTTTATTGGAAAGTGTTCTTGTCATCAGACTGTGGGAAACTTAAAAGAAATAGAATTCACCTGAGGGGTGATGAGGTCATGATACAGTCACAGCAGATTTTAATTAATCCCATGAGACTTCTAAAATGGTTGAAATAAAGTTGGAGGGCAGTAGACTATGTCATGTGTTGTCCAGATTTGTCCTGCAGAACTCAGGCTTTAGTTTCCCAGCTAACGGGGGTGTTAGCAGCCAGCAGTCTCAGCTAAGTCCGTCTCTAAGTCCGATAAAGTCACACCTCAAAAATCACCTACCTCTTCCTGGGACAGCCCCCAACTAAATACTGGTTAATGGTGAGGTATGAAGATCTGTGATCCAGAATCAGTAGAGAATGAGCTCAGGCCTTTGTAGGTGAACTGCAGTTCACCATTTCCCTCTGCTCAATTCTGCTTTCTTCCTGTCCCTCAGGGATGGATCCTGAGAGCACCCACTCCCCATTAAACTTCATTCATGTCTAGATGCATGTCAGATTCATCTTTACGGGGAATCTCTTGTGTCACTACGATTTCCTTGACACAAATCTCCACACTTACTTCATGAAGCAAGTGGATCAGAATGTGAAATCAACCTTTGACAGTGATTTTTTTGGATGGCTTTCAGTTTTTTCATGGATGAAATTACAAGGCCCCCTAAATTTCTGGTAGTAAAGTAGCTTTCTTTTCAGTCTACACATGAGATGGGAAAACAAGATCAGTACTCTATCATGTGTAGGTTTTTTGCTTCATTCTCTTATTTTTGACTTTACTTCTTATTCTGCCCTCTACTTTCATTTCCAGATTCCATTGTCTCCTGAAGAGAAAATGTTTACAGAGAGTAAATCTCTGATCTCCTAGTAGATGTTCAGCTTTCTAGCATCTTCTGCTTTAAAATAGGGAAAGATACCACCTGTTCCTATAGATAGATTTCAAAGCACTTTTACCCACATCTTACTTTGTATATAGCGCTCCCAAATTCTTAATCTCTTTGTAATGATAGTTCAACAAGCTAAATGGTCCTCTTCTTGTTTTCTCTCTAAAGCTTAAAATACTCTACTATTCAGATAAAATTGTAATATAAATTCTAAACAAAAATTCTTTAAATGCTATAAATTCTAATCTAAAAATAATTCTTATCAATTTTTCTCTCCAGAAAATAATCCTGATAATATATGTATATGAGAATTTGAATACAGGAAGTAGATCTCAACAAGGCTTTTGGAAATAGTAAGGAATGGGTAGGAGCTGAAAGCAGCAAAAAATGCTTTACAGACAAGTGTTGTTATAATTATTTACTAAACATCAAAACAAAGAAAAGCATGTAATAATTAAAATTGAAGAAATTAAATTCTAAACAATTTGATGCCTTGGAGCCTTTGCTGTTACTTATGTCAGCTGTCTCGATGGTTTAAAAATATAACTTTCAAAATCTACACCGACTCTTTTCAGGTATTTTAAAATTCATTTTAGGGAAGCGCACGTAGAGTTTCTCCGAACAGTAACTACAGGAATTTTCTTTTTTGCCAAATTTTAAATGTTTAATGGGTTGTTTGTATCTGGCCTTAGAAGCTTAGTTTCAATTTTACAAAGGCAGTTTCTCATGTGAAGTTTAAAGACAACACTAAGGATGGTACTACTTTTGGTACTCTGGTCTTGATTTCCTGCTTAGAAGATATGCTTATATTTATAATCCCAAATTTATGTACCTTTATAATCCCAAATTTTAATTTGGTACTAACAATTTTTCTAGCATAGGTTTCTTGTATCCAGAAAGCATTTACTTTTAAAGCTTTTAAAGCATTTACTTTTGTGTGTCTACTTATTTCAGATAGATCTTCATGATTGTAACTCTTTCTGAGAGCTTATTTCTTAATTCTGTGTGTTTGTGAGTGCAGGGTGAGGGTGGGGAGTAGACTATTTAGAATAACGTTTGAATGTGAGAAAATATGACAAATAGTCATAAAATCTGATTTTCCTTAGAGATTCAAAATGATGTACAGAGTACAGGTATGACACCATTTAATAGGCAGAAAAATGAGCAAATTGATTATTTTTAGGTTCTGTGTTGGCTGGTCATTTGCAAATTACATTAATTATCAAGAGAAAACAAAGTACATTAATTATCAAGAGAAAAAACAGTAAGATTTTTCTTAGAAACCCATACTACCTTTGAATACATAGTGTAGAGGATATACCGAATGCTGTGAGTTTCAGTAGATACAAAATTTTATTTCTTATTTTGTTATTTGAATTCCTTTCTTTATCATAAATTCTGCCTATACAATATTTGAAGAGAATAAAGAGAAACTATCATACTTCCCTAAAGTCTTTGAACTTTTAAAGTTGAGCAATATGCCTTTTCGTTGAAGTAAAATTTCAAATGTTCCAAAGATTTAAAGTTATAAAGCAAGAAAACTATGCTAAAGGTGTTTCTTTAAAATGTTTCATTCTTTAGCCATATCTGAATGTCGTAGATTTTGAGTTTTTTTCTCTAACATTTGTTTTGAAGTACTACTTCCTAACAATTTATCTTGAATGTCCTATTCCACTGAAGTCAAAGAAGACTTTAGTCTACATTTTACAGTTTCATCAGTTGCATGAGTGACTTTTCAAAAGTAAGGTTTTGTTTGTTTACTCTCAGCTTGATCCTTCTTCAATAATAAAATATTGCATTCTGACTCTTCATTCTGTCTTTAAGGAAAATCAGTCCCACATAATTTACTTTCTAGGAAATAACTAATGCTGGAAGTCCTTTGGAAACCTAGAAACTTTTGTTTGTTATTTACAATTTATATAATATCAAAATTTGCAAATGTCTATTTAATATATTTTATTTATCTATTATAACAACAGAGTGGCAAAAGTAAAGTTGAGAAATCAGACCCATGAGGTAGATTTTACAAGACACTTCTTTCCTTGCCCAATATTGAAAGGTCTGTGTGTCTCTGTTCAGATATTAAAATTGATAATTACTCAGGAAATACGCAAAACACATATGTGAAAAGATCTTCCACACTTAGATAATATCACATTATTCACAGAACAGAGTTAGCACCATATCCCACGCACCCCGTCAACATCCTGGAGCAAGGAACCACCATGGAAAATTCTTTACCCAGATAAATTAGGATAATTGAAAAAAAACTTAAGAATTACTGAAAAAATGGACAAGTGTTTTTAAGTGAGAAAATTTATTACAAATTAAGCAGCTACAGCATTATCAAGAGGCCAATTCGTTTTTATTTCAGCTGTCTAGTCTGAAACTCAGTTGGTATCTTGTCTTCCTTCATTTCTATCAGCTGAGGACAGAACGTGAAAACCCAGAATTAATCTGCACATTAAAATGATTAACTGTAAGGCTGTGTAATTTAGAAGGAAGCAATGGGGATGAAAGGTCTGAGTAGGAAAAAGACAATGAGACAAGAGATGGGGGTGGAAGAGAAGAATAGGGATAGAGACTCTCCACAAATGAAGGTGGAGTTGATTAAAACAAAACAAAACAAAACAAAAACTATAGGATTGTTTTCTTTGCTTTCTTATCAAAGCTTTTTAGTTTGATATAGTCCCATTTGCCTATTTTTGCTTTTGTTGCCGGTGCTTTTGGTATCAGGTCCATGAAACCACTGCCAAGACCAGTGTCATGAAGCTTTTCCCCTGTTTTTTAAGAATTTTTACAGTTTTGTGTCTTATGTTTGAATCTTTAATCTGTTTTGAGTTTATTTTTGTATATAGTGTAAGATATGCATCCTATTTCATCCTTTTGCATTGGAAAATCCACTTTTCCCAGTACCATTTCTTGAAGAGATTATTCTTTCCCCATTGTGTATTCTTGGCTCCCTGATCAAAGATCAATTGCCTGTATAGCTATGAGTTTATTTCTGGGCTTTCTATTCTGTTTTCTTTGGTTTATATATATATATGTCTTTATGTTTAGATTACTATAGCTTTGTAATATATTTTGAAATCAGAAGTGTAAATATTCAGCTTTGTTCTTCACTCAAGATTATTTGGCTATGCTTGGTCTTTTGTTGTTCCATTTGAATTTTTAGGATTTTCTTTTTAGTGATATAAATTTTTTCCTTGAAATTTTGATGGGAATAAGATGGAATCTGTAGATCACTTTGGTAGTATGGTTATTTTAACAATATTAAGTCTTCTAATTCATGAACATCAGTTGTCTTTCCACTTATTTGTGTCCTTAATTTCTTTCATCAATGTTTTTAGTCTACAAATCTTTAATCTCCATGGTTAACTTTATTCCTAAATATTGTAATCATGTTGATGTTATTGTAAATGGGATTGTTTTCATTTCCTTTTTAGACAGTTTGTTTTTAGTGCATAGAAATAGAACTGATTTTTGTATGTTGTTTTTTTTTTTTTTAGTTGTAGTATAGTTGATATACAATGTTGTGTTAGTTTCAGGTGTACAGCAAAGTGATTCAATTAGACTCACACACACACATATTTGTAGTGTGTTAACTTTTTTTGTATCTTGCAATATATTAGTTCTAAGAGATGGCTTTTTTTGTTTGTTTTTACTTTTGGAGTCTCTTGGGTCTTCTATATAGAAGATCATGTCATCTGCAAACAGAGACTTTAATTTTTTTCTGATTTGGATGCCTTTCATTTCTTGCTTACTTGCTTTAGCTAGAACTTCTAGTACTATGTTGAATAGTGATAGTGAGAGTGGGCATCCTTGTCTTGTTTCTGATATGAAAGGAAAAGCTTCCAACTTTTTGCCATTAAATATGATGTTAGCTGTGGGCCTGTCATATATGGCCTATATTGAACTATCCTTGCATCCTAGGGGTACATCTTACTTGATCACGATGTATGTTCCTTCTAACATGCTGTTGAATTTGGTGTTCTAGAATTTTTGTTGAATTTTTCATTCTATATTTATCAAAAATATTAGCCTGTAATTTTCTTATCTTGGGGTGTCCTTATCTTTGATGATCAGGGAAATGCTGACCTTCTAAAATGAGTCTGGGAATGATCTTCTCCAATTTTTTGGAAGAGTTTGAGAAAGATTGACATGAATTCTATTTAAGTAAGAGTTAACCAGTGAAGCCATCTGATCCGAGCTTTCTTTTGGCATATTTTTGATTACTGATTCAGTCTCCTTACTTGTTATCGGTCTGTTCATATTTCCTGTTTCTTTAAGATTCAGTCTTAATAGGTGGCTGTAGGTTTATAGAAATTTATCTGATTCTTCTGGGTTGTCTAATTTGTCATATAATTATTCATGTTAGTCTCTAAGATGCTTTTATTTCTTTTTTATCAATTAAATCAATTGCAATAACTTATTTATAATTTCAGTCCTCTTTTTCTCTTGGTTAGTCTAGCTAAAGGCTTGACAATTTTATCTTTTCAAAGAACCAACTCTTAGTTTTATTGATCTTTTCTGTTCTTCTAGTCTCTACTTCATTTATTTCTACTGTAGTATTTATAATTTCCTTTCTTCTGTTAACTTTGGGCTCAGTTTGTTCTTTTTCTAGGTCCTTGAGGTATAAGTTGGGTTATCTGAGATCTTAATTCTTTCTCAATGTAGGCATTTATCACTGTAAACTTCCCTCTTAGAACTGTTTTTACTGTATCCCATAAGTTTTGGTACAGTATGTTGTGTTTTCATTTCATTTGTCTCTATTTTTTGACTTCCCCTTTGATTTCTTATTTCTTCCCTGGCCGAGTGATCAGAAATGTGAATTTAATTTCACAACAGAGGAAACAGTAGAATGCAAAGACAACGCAGGAATGAAAGAAAATCTTTGTAAAACATATATTGGGTAAGAAACTCCTATAAGTCAATATATAAAGAACTCCTACAACTCAGCAGCACCAAAACAAAAACAAATAACCCCAATAAATGCAAAGGATTTGAACATTTAACCAAAGTATATATATATATATATATATATATAATGGCCAACAGATATATGAGGAGGTGCTTAACATCACTAATCATCAGAAAAGTGCAAGTAAAAATCACAGTGAGATATCACCTCGTAACAGAATGGCTATTAAAAAATGACAAGTGCTGGTGAGGTTGTTAAGAAATTTGCACCCTTGTATATGGTTGAAGAGAATGTAAAATGGCACAGCCTCTATGGAAAATAGTACAGAGTTTCTTCAAAAAATCATACAACTGCCATGTGATCCAGAAGTCCCTGTGGGTATATATCCAGAAGAATTTAAATCAGAACTTTGGAAGAATTTAAATCAGAACATGCACTCTCATGTTTATTGCAGCATTATTCACAAGAGCCAAGATAAAAAAACAACCCATATGTCCATCAACAGATGAATGGCTAAAGAAAATGTGGTATATGCATATAATGGAATATTACCCAGTTTTTAAAAAGAAAGAAATCCTACCATTTAGGACAGCATAGACAGACCTGAAAGAATTATGCTAAATGAATTAAGTCTGTCATAGAATGACAGATACTGAATGATTCTACTTATTTGAATTATCTAAATAGTCAAACTCATAGAAGCAGAATAAAATGGTGATTGCTGGGGGATAAAGGGAGGGGTTATGGAGAGTTGTTTCTCAATAGTTATAAATTGGTGGTTATAAAGATGAATAAGTTCTGGAGATCTGTACAACATAGAGTTTAAACTTAATATGGTATTGTGCTCTTAAAAACATCTCAGGAGTATAGATCTCATGCCAAGTGTCCTTAATACACACACACACACACACACACACACACACACACACACACACACACACACACACACACACACACACACACACGCAAATACAGGAAATACTTTGAAGGTGATGGATACCTTTATTACCCTGTTGGTGGTGATGGTATCATGGATGTATGCAATGGCCAAACTTATCAAAATGTATATATTAAATATGTGCAACTTTTTGTATATTAAGTATACCTCAAAGTTTAAAACAAAGACTTTATGGGAAAAGGAAAGGATCAGTTTACACTATTTCCTGGGTTTTTAAATATATGGTGAATATCTAAAAATAAGATGCTGTATATAGTAATGAGTGATCCTTTACTAATCTTACAAAGATTCCAAATATAGCTACATTAGAGACATAAATATTTAATATGTCCTTTCTCTAATTTGTACACTTCAATAATATATTTTCCAATAATTTTCTAATGGAATTTTAAAAGTTACTGAGAAAGTACAAAAGTCTTACTTTTAAAGTGCTGTATCTAAACTTCCCATAGGTTGTTCTAAAGTCTAAATGATTTAGCTAATGGCTGAAAGTCAGATGTAGGATTTCTATTGCTGTGTCATTTGGGGGCTGTGCTGGACTGATGCTCTTCCTCTACGGCTAAATTGTGTTCCAAGTAGATGACTTCTTCACTTGTTATCTTTGCTCTGATGGAGTGGGCATGTAAATCAAGTCTGTCTGTTTCCCTTTCACATTGTGCTTTTGATTCACTGTGATAGATTTTGTCATTCAAGTCATGCCAGATCTACTGGGATTGATGTGCTTTTCGTCTGTCACTCTCTTTACACTGTTTGGTTAAATTGCTTCTACTACTTTCAGAGAGAGAGGCTAAAAAGCCTAAGTGGCCATTTCAAACTCAGTTGTGTAATTCAGCTTTTTTACTATCCAAATTCTAGTCATTAGCCTGAGTTTTCATACAAAGGAATTACTGTAATTTGTAAATTTGTCCTCTAACATCCTTTGAATACAAGAATTCAAAATAAAATACCCTAGTTCATATTCACAGTAGTTTTACAGAGATTATAAAATGCATTTTGAGAATAGATTCTGAATTTCATTATCTACTTTTTGAACAAGACCAGATACCATATTAAAAATGAAATATAAACATGCTTTAACCAAAGAAGTTGTCATTATATTAAATTTTTTTCCTGATTGTAACTGAAAAGCATATTGACTTGATAGAGTATTATATTAATGTCATAAGTTTTATAAGTTAAGCTTAAAAAAATGCTCTAAGAGCCAGAGTTTCTGGTTCTGCTAATTAGAGCTAAGGCCAAACTTCCTTTTTGTGCTTTACTTTTTAATCTATAAGGTGAAAGAGCTGAATTTTAAAAACTCCAAGGTTATTTTTAGCTCTTCAAAAATCTATGTTCAGGTTATCATGTGTCCCTGTGTGTGAATATGTGTGTCTTCATAACCTCCTGTCTAGATAGGAAATTTGATGGAGATGAAGTTGAGTTACTTTCATAAAATATTCTACTTCAAAGATTTACACTGTGGTTTCCTTTTTAAATGTTTACATGTGTGTTAAATTTTAAGCTCTAACCCTTACTTAGGTATCTTGAAATTTTGACAAAACTGGTTCCCAATTCTTCCTTACTATGTAATCTTGAAACATTGTGTGTGTGTCTGTGTGTGTGTGTTTGTGTATTTGTTTAAACATATTCCCGTATATCTACATATGGAAATAATTATTCTTACAGAGTTGGTGTAAGGTGCTTAGTGTAGTATGTGGGACACAGTAAATGTCCAGTAGATTGTAGTTACATTAAAAATCATAAAGTTTGATATGTAATCTATAAATGACTTTTTATAACTAGTTTTCTAGAAGTAATACCGTGCTATTCTTTCTTTATATACAACACCTTGTTCATGTAGTTTAATTTTTCCTTAATGATAAAACAATATATCACTAGTTAATGACACTGGGGAGATTCTGACAGAAAATACTATAATACCTCATTATTGTTTAGGTTGAATTACTTGGAATATATGTAATATGTTTTATAATGGTCTCAAGTTTAGTGAGAAGGACTTCTCTATGGATTATTTGGTATATTTAATATGTGATTCATTTTCTATTGCGGAGAGGAAAGACTAGTTTCTGATTTCTACCTTTAAAACTTAAGCTAAAGAGACATGCAGTTTAACCTTTCAAATGACAATAATAAAGGTGAAGTTGCTGAAGTGTTAGTATCCACCTGCATTCCCAGAATTTTCTGGTGCAAAGGACCCATGTATATTTCCAGTCAACTACATAACTGATCACATTCACAGAAACCTGGTATTTGTTATGTCCTTAAGTCCATAGGGCCGAGTAGTGAGAAACTGGATTCTTAGGGTTTTGGAAGGAATAAGTCATCAGGAAGAACATGTATAGACATATATGTCCTGTGATGTGCTAGTAAGGTTTAACCACTGGTTCTCTGGAAAAAAGTTAGCATGTATATATGCACATAGACTTATTATAAATTCTACTTATCAATGGGATATGTAGTACCAATTTGACAAGTAATATACAATATCGCTTATTATAAATTCCATGTAGTCCATTGATTCTCATAAAATGCTTTTATGGATTTTTGCCTAACTTGTATCTGTAGCCTAAAGATGGTTGTAATTGATAAAATAATGTAGCTCCAATGTAAATGTTGGTTGATATTTTCATTTACATTAATAAGATGAAAGTGAAACAATGAATATTTCAGAACTTTACTTTTTCCACATGGCATGTTTTCTACATCTTAGAATATTTTATGAATACTAGAAAAAATTTTCTCAATTTTTGAGCTATTCAGAAAGTAATATCTGTAATATCTATACATGACACACCTTAGTTTTATGTGCATTAATATTTTATTCATTACTGTATTAAATCTAGATAATTAAAAAATAAAGCCCTGATTTATAGTGTTTTCTCATTTCTGTGGTATAAATACTCCCACCCTTTAGAACTTAAGCTACCAAATTGACATCATTGAATGCTGCCTCTTGAAGAGGTGTGCTATAGCACAGCACTATATAATGTTTTTATCAAACAGGGACAAGAGCCATGAATAACTTCAAGAGCATGTAAAATAGTAAAATATAATAAAATAAGTAGGAAGTATTGCATACTTGATATGTTTATTTTTAAAATAATTTTAATATTTCCATATTTTATTTTTTTAAAAAATTATTGAAGTATAGTTGATTTACAGTGTTGTTAATTTCTGCTATACAGCAAAGTGACTCAGTTGTACATATATATTTATATATTCTTTTTCATATTCTTTTCCATTATGGCTTATCATTATGGCTTTTCATTATGGCTATTGAATATATATCCTTGTGCTATACAGTAGGACTTTGTTTATCCATCCTATATGTAATAGTTTGCATCAGCTAATCCCAAACCATCCCTCCCCCACTCCTCCATCCCCTTTGGCAACCATAAGTCTGCTCTCTGTGTCCTTGAGTATGCTTCTGTTTCATTGATATGTTCATTTGTGTCATATTTTAGATGCCACATATAAGTGATACCATATGGTACTTGTCTTTCTCTTTCTGACTTACTTAGTATGATAATCTCTAGGTCCATCCATGTTGCTGCAAATGGCATTATTTTAGTCTTTTTAATGGTTAATATTCTGTTGTATATATATACCACGTCTTCTTTATCCATTCATCTGTTGATGGACATTTAGGTTGTTTCCATGTTTTGGCTATTGTAAATAGTGCTGCTATGAAGATAAGGGTGCATGCATCTTTTCAAATTAGAGTTTTGTGTGGGTGTATGCCCAGGAGTAGGATTGTTGGATCATATGGCAACTCTATTTTTAGTTTTTTGAGGAGACTCCATACTGTTTTCCACAATGGCTGCACCAATTTACATTCCCACCAGCAGTGTAAGAGGGTTCCCTTTTCTCCACACCCTCTCCAGCATTTATTATTTGTAGACTTTTTAATGACAATTCTGACCGGTGTAGGGTGGTACCTCATTGTAGGTTTGATTTGCATTTCTCTAATAATTAGTGATGTTGAGCAGCTTTTCATGTGCCTCTTGGCCATCTGTATGTCTTCTTTGGAGAAATGTCTATTTAGGTCTTCTGCCCATTTTTCACTTGGATTGTTTTTCTGTTATTGAATTGTATGAGCTGTTTGTATATTTTGGAAATGAAGCCTTTATCGGTTGCATCATTTGCATATATTTTCTCCCAATCTGTAGGTTGTGTTTTCATTTTGTTTATTATTTCCTTTGCTGTGCAAAAGCTTATAAGCTTGATTAGGTCCCATTTGTTTATATTAGCTTTTATTTCTATTGCCTTGGGAGACTGACCTAAGAAAACATTTGTACGATTTACGTCAGAGAATGTTTTGCCTATGTTCTTTTCTAGGAGTTTTATAATGTCCTGTCTTATAAGCCATTTTGAGTTTATTTTTGTGTATTGTGTGAGGGTGTGTTTTAACTTCATTGATTTACATGTAGTTGTCCAACTTTCCCAACACCATTTGCTGAAGAGACTGTTTTCTTCATTGTATGTTCTTGCCTCCTTTGTCAAAAATTAATTGCCAATTAGAGCTAAGGCCAAACTCTTATTTTGGGGGGCTTTACTTATTAATCTGTAAGATGAGAGAGCTGAATTAGGTGTGTAGGTTTATTTCTGGGCCCTGTATTCTGTTCCATTAATCTGTTTGTCTGTTTCTGTGCTGATACCACACTGTTTTGATTACTGTAGCTTTTTAGGATTGTCCAAAATCTGGGATGGTTATGCCTCCTGCTTTGTTCCTTTTCCTCAGGTTTGCTTTGGCAATTATGGGTCTTTTATTGTTTCATATGAATTTTAGATTATTGGTTCTAGTTCTGTGTATTAAAAAAAAAGTCATTAGTAATTTGATAGGGATTGCATTAAATCTGTAGATTGCTTTGGGTAGTATGGCAATTTTAACAATATTAACTCACCAGTCCAAGAGCTTGGGATATCTTTCCATTTCTTTGAATCATCTTCAGTTTCCTTTATTAATGTTTTGTAGTTCTCAGCATATAAGTCTTTCATCTCCTTGGTAAGACTTATTCCTAAGTATTTTAATTTATTATTTTGATGTACTTTTAGAAGGGATTGTTTACATTTTTTCCTGATATTTCATTGTTGGTGTAAAGAAATGCAACCAATTTCTGTATGTTAATCTTGTGTCCTGCTATCTTGCTGAATTTGTTTATCAGTTCTAGTAGTTTTTGTGTGGAGTCTGTAGGGTTTTGTATATATAGCATCATAACATATGCATGTAATGACAGTTTTACCTCTTCCCTACCAATTTGAATACCTTTTATTTCTTTTTCTTGTCTGATTGCTGTGGCTAGGACTTCCAATACTATGTTGAAGAGACATGCTGACAGTGGGCATCCTTGTCTTGTTCCAGATTTTAGCGGAAAGGCTTTTAGCTTTTCACCATTGAGTATTATATTGGCTGTGCGTTTGTCATAGATAGCTTTTATTATGTTGAGAGATGTTCCCTCTGTACCCACTTTCATAAGGGTTTTTATCATGAATGGATGTTGAATTTTCTTAAATGGTCCTTCTGCATCTATTGAGATGATTGTGTGTTTTTTGTCTTTTGTTGATGTGGTGTATCACACTGATTGATTTGTGTATGTTGAACCATCCTTGTGGCCCTGGGATGAATGCAACTTGGTCGTAGTGTATGACCTTTTTAATGTGTTATTGGATTCTGTTTGCTAATATTTTGTTGAGAATTTTTGCATCTATATTTGTCAAAGATATTGGCCTTCAGGGAAGAGATATGGGAACATATGTATATGTATAACTGATTCACTTTGTTATAAAGCAGAAACTAACACACCATTGTAAAGCAATTATACTCCAATAAAGATGTAAAAAAAAAAAAGATATTGGCCTTTAATTTTCTTTGGTTTTGGTATCAGGATGATGGTGGCTTCATAGAATGTCTTCATAGAATGTGTTCCTTCCTCGTCAATATTTTGGAAGAGTTTGAGAAGGATCAATATAAGTTCTTCTTTGTATGTTTGGTGGAATTTGCCTGTGAAACCATCTGGTCCTGGACTTTTTTTTAGGGAGTTTTTTTTTTTTTTTTTTTTTTCAACAGATTCTATTTCACTTCTAGTGATTGGTCTGTTCAAATGATCTATTTCTTCTTGATTCAGTTTTGGTGGCTGTGTGTTTCTAGAAAGTTGTCCATTTCTTCTAGGTTGTCAAATTTGTTGGCATATAATTGTTCAAAGTATTCTTTTTTGTGTGTGTTTCTGTGGTATCAGTTGTGATTTCTCCTCTTTCCTTTCTTATTTTGTTTATTTGTGTCTTCTCTCTTTTCTACTTGGTGAGCCTGGCCAGAGGTTTGTCAATTTTGTATACCCTTTCAAAGAATGAGCTCTTGGTTTTATTGCTATTTTTGTATTTTTTTTAATCCCTATTTTATTTTCTCTATGATCTTTATTATCTCCTTCTTTTTTTAGTTTTTAATAATGGCATTGTTTAGTAAACTGCTCACAAAATTCACGAAAATCTAACAGCTGTCCCTCATGGGCTGGTAAATGCTAGCCCCTGAACACCACTGGCTACAGTTAACCATTTTAAGGTAACTATAAGTGAGAACATTCTAATGATGTGTATGCATGAGAAGAGAACTACATAGCTGCTAAAATCCAGGCAAAAAAAGAAATCAGCTTTAAACACAATCAGATCCTGAAAGCAGACATGTCTCAACAAAACCAGGCAAGTAAGAACTCTCTGACCCCCTTAACTCTTTTCCCCCTCCAACCATTCATACCTTCTGAGCAACCCCAGGCCAGAAGGAGGAAGAGTAGAAACTCACTGGGCTATGGAAGGACAGAGGAGCCCATCACAGTACTTTTCACTTAATACAGCTCCCACTAACACTCCCTGTGGCTGGGCTAAGGAAGAGTATTACCATTAAATCAAGTTCAACATTTTGATTATTAACATGAGACAGGCATACAAATTTCTGTTGTTAGAAAGTATTTGCCCACTTAAAGTGAGGTTAGTAATTAATATTTTGTAAGAGATCTGAGGAGAGATGGTCTTATTACCCTTGAATTTTAAAAGGGTAGGCTTAAAACAGAGAAGGAAATCAGTAAATATGTTGTGATTAGATCCCACGAGACATAAGTAATCTATAAAGTTATATACATTTTTATTGCCCTAGATGTTTTATTTAAGTCAACAAATATATTTTAAAAATTGGATATCAAGCATATTTCACATTAAAAGAGATTTCTGTGGTAATTACATACAGAATAACTTACAGGAAAGTAACCTAATTTGTTTGTTTCAAGTGGAAAAATATTGAATGTTTGAAATGTTTTGAAAAATTTTCTAAACTGTTATGATTAATTGATTAAAAATAATAAATTCAGGTGACTCATTATTTATATTTATGCCCATCAAGAAATAAGGCATAAAGTAGAAAAAGATAAGATAGATCATCTGGATTCAAATACGAATCAAGAAGCAGTTGTCACAAGGAAAAATAACCTCTTTACTATGTAAAGTTATTAGCTCTATTTAATTTAAATGCGTGTTTATTCTTAGTTTTCCTCCGAACATTCTAATTGAGTTTAAAGGTTTATACTCACTGGGTAGATGATCATTAAAGTCTCTGTATGTCTTAGAAAAAAATTTTAAAGAAAATAAAGCTAAATGAATGAAAATAATAATCCACTTACAGCCACCACCCAACTACGTGAATGTATAACTTCCACGTGTAGCTCACCAACTCAAGGAAAAGTACTTCTCTAACATTCTGGTATTTAGCACAACCTGACCATCAGTCAGAATTTGTTACTTGTGGTTACATATCTTAACAAAAGAACTTTAGGACCAATTATTCTGCCTAGGGAAATCTCAATAAAAAAAAAAATCACAAAGAGTTACTAATATGCATATTTAAAAATTAAATCTTAATGCATGAGGATCAATTTGAGAAATATTGTTACTATTTTACTGACAATTTTCTTGATTTTTGTTTAAGATCTTCTTCAAGCCTCAAAGTACATTTTTTGATCCATCTGGTAAAAAAAATAAAAGGATATTTAAAAATGAATTTTTGTATGAATAAGTATATATTGTGTATATTGGGTGAGAAATTGTGATTATGGTGGGTCTATGTATATAAAACTATGAATTATAATAAACATGATTTAGATAAAACTATTTGTACTGATTTATAGTTATATGTAGCAATGATAGTGTTTTAGATGTATTTTTTGTCATGTTAAAATATTTTGTATCTCAAATATAAATTTTCTTTATCACTATGTGTTGAAGTTATGTCAGTTAAAAAAAGAACATTTTAGTATAACGAACTGGTATTATAACTTTGGGGCATTGTAAACATTTGTTACATAATTAGTATAGTGTGGAAAACAATAAGAAACAGGAATTATCAGTTATATAAACAATATTTAATAGTTTGTGAGCTTCTAAAACCTTGAAATTGATGTGAAGACTAAGGTCTATAGCTTGAAATAAGGGGTCTGGAATAAAAATTTTAAACTGATTAGAATTTAACATTTACCAGTTGATATAAATGCATTGCTGTAGTTTTTTTTTTTTTCTGAGGTTTTTGAAATATTAATATAAGAGATTATGAGTGGAATTCCATAAAAAAGGGCATGCAAACAAACCATAATGTCAACATTATGGTTTCCTACAGTTTATTAATATTTTTCTTATTAGTAATAAAACTCATTGTCAACTCTAATTGTTTAGAGATTATATTACATATAAAGTGAGAAGCTTTGAGGCATTGGGCAATGCAATGGCATAGGCCAGGTGGTCCTCATCTGTGTTATTATTTATATAGGTTAATGGAGAGACTAGGTAAATTCTTATATACAAAGTTGTTTTCAGAGTGTATACCAATCAGAGCTCCATGAATATAAGTCATTATAATGTTGTTATAATTATTTTAAGGATTAAAATTAATCATGCATTTAAATAATCTATCATATCTGCCTCATGACTCTCCTTAAATGTACTTTCTTTTTCTCTTCATCCACCTCTTGGATTGCAGATACATTCACATAGGTAAAATCGTAAAATAAGAAATAATATGTTCATATCTTTCGTCTTAAAATAATTTGATAATAGTAAAATAATTATAAAGCTAGGCCAATTAGCTAGAGCTAAAATCTTGGTTCCTCCACCTCTCAAGTGTGTGGCATTGAATAATTCCTTTAAAGATTTTGTATCTTAATTTTTTCATCTTTAAAATTAGTATAAAAGTTCCTTCCTCGGTTACTACATGTAAATTATTTAAAACATTAACTGGTAAATTCTAGGCTCTCAGTAAGTAAATGTTTGCTGTTGTTATCAGGTAGGCTACTTTTGCAGAGATGGGAAAATAATTTCACATTCTATATTGTAGACAGGATTTCCTTGAGGGAGATAAATGAGAATCTTTTGCCTTAAGCCTTCAAGGACATTCTTGAATTACCTATATAAATAAAATAGGTAATATGGCTTGAATATTTTCCTTGGGTATATATCTTGGAAGAAAAGCTTGTCTCTATAGAGAGGGAGGAGTTCTGTATCAAAACAAGTTCTTGACTGTAGTACAAAACATGAAGGAAATAATCCAATTTTAAAGTGTCAGCATATACCATGCACCTATACTTGTCTGTTCTCCCTAAACATGGATGCAAGTGATATGGTCTTAGATTAGACTAAAGGGCATATAGTGATAACTTAGTGAACCATTAAGTATTTCATGAAGGGTAGAATGAGTTTATTTTTTATTGTTTGTGATTTTAGATTGCTTGGTTAAAAAATAAGCATGATTGAGAATAGATTAAAAATACGGAAGACATTTGAAAGAGGAACACTTTGTGGGAAATTTTTTTGTAGAAAGAAAAATCCAAGATACTGAAAAAGGCTAGAGAAGTGTCAATGGGAACTGTTACAGTAGATAGTATCCTATAAAATGGCAAATTTAAGGACCAAGTCTGAATAGTAAATCCCCTAGAATTAAGTATAGAGTCCACTAGATACTAGGTAGTTACTCCCCTGATTAAAATAAATATAGATTTACATGTTGCCATGTGGTAAGAATATTAATGGAAGGCATAAAGAGTATTATACAAAATATGGAAGATCGCTTCATGCTGTATGTTCTTTGTATTTATTCATTGTTAGTTTCAAGGATCTTTAATACATGTAATCAAATGTTATATTTAATTCAGTGGCACATACATGGAAATTTAATGTTCTGTCAGAAAGCTCTGTCTTCTCCATTTTGTGACCTTATGTTAAAATGGATAATAGAGTGTGGTACTGGCACAGGGATAAACATAGATCAATAGAATAGAATATCGAGTCCAGAAATACACTGCACGTATATTGTCAAGTGATTTTTCTACAAAGGTGCCAAAACCGCTCAATGTGGCAAGAATAGTCTTTTCAACAAATGGTGCTGGGACAACTGGATAGCCACATGCAAAGAATGGAGGTGGAACCTTGCCTACTGCCATATACAAAATTTAATTCCGAATGCTTCAAAGACCTAAATGTAAGAGTTAAAATTATAAAGCTCTTAGAAGAAAACAGAGGTCAGTCTTCATGAATTTGGCAAAGGATTATCAGCTATGACACCAAAAGTATGAGCAACAACAACAAAAAATGGACTTCACCAGTACAACTTCTGTGCTTCAAAGGGCACTGTAAAGAAAGTGTAGCCCAGAGAATGGAAAAGTGTATTTTCAAATCATATATCCAATAAAGGACTTATATCTGGAATATATAAGGAACTCTTATAGCTCAACAATAAAAAGCTTAAAAAAATGAGCAAAGGATGTGAATAGACATTTTTCCAAGAAAGATATACACCTGGCCAATAAGAACATGAAAGTGTGTTCAACATCATTAACCATCAGGGCAGTGTAACTAAACACAGTGAGATATCACCTCACACCCTTAGGATGTTAGAAGTGAAATTGAATTGATGAGTCAAATAATAAGTGTTAGCAAGGATGCAGAAAAATGAGAACTGTCATACACCGCTGATGAAGATGAAATGTGGTGCAGCCTTTTTGGAAAGCAGTGTGACATTCCTCAAATGATTAAACATAGTTATCAAGAGAGACCCTGCAATTCCTGTCCTAGTTATATACCCAAGAGAAATGAAAACACATACCCAAACATACACACACAAATTTGCACAAGAATATTTATAGCAGCATTACTGGTAACTACCAAATGTTGGAAACAACATAAATATCCATCAGTGGGTGGATAAACAAATGTGGCATATCCATAAAATAGAATATTATTCAGCCCTACAATGGACCAAAGTACTGGTACATGCTACAACTTGTATGAACCTTAAAATCATAATGAAAGAAGCCATTCAAGTAAAGTCCGTGTATTATGATTCCATTTACATGAAAGTCCAGAGTAGGAAAATCTATAGAGACAAAACAGATTAATGGTTGCTTAGGGCTGGAAGTGAGGAAGATGAGAAAATAAGAGGCTGATCACTTAATTGTACAGTGTTTCTTTTTTTTTAAATTAATTAATTTACTTTTGGCTGTGTTGGGTCTTTGTTTCTGTGCGAGGGCTTTCTCTAGTTGTGGCGAGCGGGGTCCACTCTTCATCGCGGTGCGTGGGCCTCTCACTGTCGCGGCCTCTCTTGTTGCGGAGCACAGGCTCCAGACACGCAGGCTCAGTAGTTGTGGTGCATGGGCTTAGTTGCTCCACGGCATGTGGCATCTTCCCAGACCAGGGCTCGAACCCGTGCCACCTGCATTGGCAGGCAGATTCTCAACCACTGCGCCACCAGGGAAGCCCCCAGAGTTTCTTTTTGAGGTGATGAAATGTTGTAAAATTTATTGCGATGTATCTGTATCATACCAAAAAATCATTGAAATGAGTGACTGAAATGAGTACACTTGAAATGAGTGACTTCTGTGGTATGTGAATTTTATTTCAGTAGAAATTATTGAATTTCTATTTAAATAAAGAAAAGAAAGGTATAGTATGGATATAAAGAATGTAAATATGTGTGTTTATGCCACATAGCATACTTTTAGGTCTTAAATCTTCTTGCATTGTATTGCAGGTTGATTCCTAGGAGCATAGTATATTTTTGGAGTGTCATCTAGAAATCTCTATGATGTGTGAGAGTACTCTCCAGTGGTATATTTTGATCAAAAAAACTATAATGTGAATTTTTAATCCAATATAAATGGTTTAAATATATGAAAATTTGAGAACTACAAAAGGCAGGATAGTGAGGATGTTAGAAGTATCAATTCTGGAGCCAGACTTCAACCAGTTGTTATCTGTGTGACTTTGAGCAAGCTTTTAAACCTAGAGAGGGCGTGAGTTTCCACATACTTAAGTTGGATAATACTTCCAACTCATATATTAGGTAGGAAACTAATACTACATGTAAAACACTTAGAATAGGGTCTGGCAAATAGCAAAGATTCAGTAAGTAGGAAAATCAAAGTTATCTTTGGTCTTACATGTACACATAAATGCCACTTTCTTATGGAAAGAAATGAAAGGCTCAGTTATTTTCCTAGACATTGTCTTCCCATTGAATGCAAAGAAAGAAAAAAACATAACCTAATTCTGTGACCTTTTCTCATTTCTCAGAAATTGGTTCCTAGTTTTGTTATTACTTTTATTGTGGTAAAAGAAGCATAACAAGATCTACTCTCTTAACAGTACTTAAGTATTAAATCTAGCAAAACATGTACAAGATCTACATGAGGATAACTGTAAAGCTCTGATGAATGAAATCAAAGAATAAAAGAATGCAGAGAGATTCCATGTTCATAGATGGGAAGACTCAATATTGTCAAGCCGTCAGTTCTTCCCAACTTGTTCTACAGTTTCAGTGTGGTACCACTCAAAATCTCAGCAAATTATTTTGTGGATATTGACAAAGTGATTCTAAAACTTAAGTGGGGAAATAAAAGACAGAATAGACAGTCTAGACAACCAATATTAAAGGAGAAAGACTAAATTGGAGAACTAGCGCTACCCAACTTCAAGACACACTATAAAGAAATGAACTATCAGGCCATGAAAAGACATGGAGGAACCTTAAATGCATATGACTAAGTGAATGAAGCTAATCTGAAAAGGCTCTGTACTGTATGATTGCAAACACATGACATTCCGGATAAGGCCAAAACTATGGAAGCCAAAAGTTCAGTGGTTCCTAGGGGTTGGGGATTCGGAAAGGGATAAATAGGTGGAAGACAGAGGATTTTTAAGGCAATGAAAATATTCTGAATGATAGTATTATGATGGTTACATGTTATACGTTTGTCAAAGCACATAGAATGTATAACACCAAAAGTGAATTATAGTGTAAACTATGGACTTTGGGTGAATGCGATGGCAGTGTAGGTTCATCAGTTGTAGCAAATGTACCATTCTGTTGGGGAGTATTGACAATGGGGGAAAGTATGCTTGTGTGGGAGCTGAGTGAGTATGCAGCATCTCTGTACTTTCCTGCCTATTTTGCTATGATCTTAAAACTGCTCTAAAAACAGAAAATCATCTCTCTCTAGAAGTTTGAAGCCCTATTTGGGAATTTTGAAAGTTGACATTACTAAATACAAGTCAAATTTAATGTGTCAAAAAAAAAAAAAAGGAAATTTCCAGGTGGGTCCAATTAAGAGTGTATAATTAGTGAGTGAGATGGTCGTTTCCTGAAAGCATCATGAAAAATGTAGCATTTAGGCTGACTCTTGAGTGGTGGGTAATATTCTAACAGCTGTGGAAGAGATGAATGTTTTAGTTCAGTTGATAAGAACAGTCCACAGCCAAGGACTCTTCTATTAACAAACGCCTACCTCCCAGACTAAAGAACTTGTCAGAAAATATATCCCAGCTAGGGAAAGGGAGCTCCTTCCCATTTGAGTCCCCTCCTGCCTTTCTGTTTCACTGAAGGGGGTGTAGGTACAGTCAACAGGGCAATGAGATTCAAAGAAATAGACTACAGCCAGGGACTGAAATTCATTCAGAAGATTATAGAACAGTCTTCCTCTACATCTCTTTCCACACCAAGAAAGCTGCAATATAATAAGAGTGGATGCAGGTGAAAAACAAGACACAGGATTTCTCTAAAGAGCAGCGCATAGGCAACCTCAGACAGAAAATAAAAATAAGTACAATAGAGGAATTGGAAGCTTCTGGCACCCATACCTACAGCAAACATAAAAACAGCACAACTTCTATCCAACTTGACGTAAATTCTCCCACTAAAGACCTGTATATATCAATTTCTATTATGTAATAAATGTCTAGCAGTCAGCAGAAAATTTAAAGGCATGCCATAGGGCAAGAAAAAAGTCTACTTTTCTTGAATATTTATTTAAAGTATTCTATAATTGCATTCTGCTGGCTCTAATTCCTCAAATTCTAGCCTGAATTTCCTGTGTTTGTTGTGTGCTGTCACCAACTTTTGGTGTATATTTACATGACACTGCTGTGTCATCATCAGGAAATCATTGCAGTCATCAGAGGATAAACTGATGAGCAGTATAGGCATCATCTGTCCTTGTCATGGGACCTAAAGACTAGTGAGACTGATATTAATGAAGTAGTTTCAAGGATTAGGAAGGATATGAGAAAGAAATTATAAGGTTCTTTGAGAGAACATCAGATTAAAGAGGTCTTCTTTAAGAAGTGGTACATTATAATTTGTTCCATTATGTCACTGTAATATGTAAGTATTCAGTACATTTATTTGAATCATTGTTATAATGTACTTTGGCGTATTCTGGATTACTAGTTCAGTTGATCACCTTACTGGTCTAAGAAGCATGGACACATGGAGCTGGATGGTTCAAATTAAAAAAAAAGGCTCCTGTCTCTGTCTCTCTGTCTCTCTCCTTCCCTCCCTCCCTCTCTTCCAGATATAGATATGGATAGATAAGAATAAATATACTTGCCAAGCCACCATTGTAATCAATTACCTATTTTATTCACCAATTTTTCTGGAAAAAGTGATTTTAAAATATTTTATTAATTTAAATATATGCTTTTTTAAAAATATCAAAAACCTTTATTTGGGTCTTTAAATGTACTTTGCACTTTGTTACAGTCTACAAAGATGAATTAGGCATGATACCTTTCATGAAGAAACTTTACCATCTTATTTTTAGTACATTGTTATGTATAAAAATATTTTACATTTTAAACACATCATATAATGGGTCTTCATTTGCAGTAATATGATTTGCTGCTATATCTGTTTTACTCACATTATTACATCCAAAATTTGAGTCACAAAATTTGCACATAAAGCTTAACAGATGGAGTCCTTAAATTTTATCCAGCAAACAATAATCTACCACACGTGCTTAAGAGTTCTATTCTAACAAATTGAACAGATGTAATTCCAGTTCAGTACATCTATTCCTAAATGAAAGAGCCCTTTTGAATTTGATGTTTTGTTCATTTTTGAAATTAAGAATATGATAGTTTGAAAATGGTTGTCAGTCCTTTTAAAGTAAAAAAAAAGAAAATTAAACTTTTGTCTTATGCTTTTCCAAATTTTATAGGATACATATTTACTGTTATATATAGAAATTTTAAATGGATAAAGAAGTTACTTAAAAGCCTGCTGCAAAATTTTAGAACAAATGGTTTAGTGCTTTACATTAGTGCTTTTCCAAATGAAAAATAATTTAGCTTGACTTGGCAAAATTAATCATCTTTGTGTTAAATGTTTATGTCTAAAACTAAAAAGTATAACTTGCATTACCATTCCGTGCCTCTGGATATTATAATTGTATTTGTATACCTACTTCAAATTTTATGAATATATTTTCTGCCTAATATCATTATACCAGCTGGCTTATTTTAATGTAACATAATTATTGGAAAGAAAAAAAAAAAGAACCTAATACTGCCAGTAGTCATTTTGAATCACTACAACTGTGGGTAAATCAATATATTGTTTCCTTATACATACAACGTATTGAGTAAACCTGGGATTTTAATTCATTAATGTTCAATAAACCATATGTGGCCTACACAGACCTGGTTTTCTCATAATCAATTTTTAGTCTTCTAGGACAGATTATCCTTAGGTATGGAAAATAAAATGCATATGTCTTTCAGTCTTTATTCAGAACAGGAATTTGACTCGTTAGGTAAGAATAAAAGAGTACAGTGGAACTAGAAAGTACAAATTAGGTTAAAATTACATATTTAATGTTAGAATAAAATAGTACTAATTGATATACAATTATTTACTATAAAAATAATTATAAAAATATTATTTTTTATTACTTAAAATAATTTTATTATTGTGTAAATAATAAAATTCAGACCAGGGCAGAAAAATTCCTTTGAAGGTTGAGAATGAATTATTCTGATTATTCTTCTTTATCAGTGATTCCTTAGTAGGTCCTAGTTATTTTCCTATGTAACACCTTTCCCGTTTCTTGCCAAATGCAAGCAGAGTGACAGAATGATGAAAATATCTAGCCACTAAACATGCTTTTTTTGCCCAGTTTGTTTGACAGCGGTTACCAAAATTCATCATTGGTCAATTTTAAGATAAACAGCCTATCTCTGTAGCTTAAAGGAAGGGAGAAAGAGTCAGCAATATGAAATGAGTAGGAGAAAAGGCAGCTTGTGTACAAGAGCAAGAAAAGAAGGAATGAGTACATATTTTCTCTTGTCACTTTTTTTCACTGTTAAATGCTAATTTTTGTTCGTGTACTCCTAGAGAAGAAAAAATATAACATTGTACTTTGGTAGGGGAAAAAACCCCTGTATATTTAGTTTCGAAGACAAATTGTGTGTGTGTGTGTGTGATGTATATATACAAAGTATGTGTGTGTATACTTGTTAATTCTTAAGCTGCTCCATCATCGTTTTTCCTGCCTTTTGCTATGAATGGATTGATATTTTAAAGGTTACAAGGAATCCACAATTACTGGCATGTTTGCTGATTCAAAGCAGGAAAAAAAAACAACTAAGATTGATAATTCTGTGGTGGCTGAAGACATTTATTTTATTAACTCCTCTCTAATAGGCTTGTAGGAAAGAATATGTTATTGGGTCTGCTTGAAACGAACTCCTCTTATTTATTTGATAACTAGCTTCCAAATGATCAGTGAAACGTGACATACCGATTATTTTGTGTTTTCTTTAACATAGTGAAATGTTATAGGTAAATACAAAAAGCAATCTTTGGATGTATAAAATATACCAGCAATAATTGTCTATGGCAATGGATATTTGTGCAGGTGCTATGTTAAAAAATTCATTGCAACTCTTCGTTTTCCTTAATCTAAATTTTTCTTTATCTACCTGCATTCCTAGGGAATGCAGGGATTCCGTGATCCGGCACCTAATTTGGATTACAGAAAATATGAAGATAAGTACAGATCTCCTCCCTCCCAAAATATGCATGGGCATATACACTGATAAAAGGTGCATGTAATTTCAAAAGACTTTACAAAACCTCTGAAAATCATATATGGATCCAGGAGGTCCTCCAACTAGAAATAGAGGCTGTTTTTAAAAACTACCATCAGATCTAGCCCTGAAACAGATCTGTTCTTTTCTATCCTTTATAAGTCAGTTTATCTACAGACTTACCAGAAGTGTGGCCTTTTGAATGGCATTTGTATAACTTTGTTTAAAGTTGTATTTCAGTTCCTATTTATTGTCTCCATTGGGAAATGTAAATATCTTCCTACTGACATGTAGTTCAGTTTTAACTTTGGAAGAAATTGTTAGTGGAATTGGAATGATTTAGACACATTTAGGAACAAAGGAAAGAGACACAACCTTTACCATTGAATTTTAACTTCTGTGGTGACTTGGAAACAGTTGAACAGTGTTCTCCCAATCAGGCTTAAATGCAATTTGCTTTATGATGTAATAAGTTACATATACTCCATAATATCTCCTTAATTTTTTTCGCCTCACATTTGTGTTAGCTAGCTTCATCCACCCTATAACAGCTCCGTTTATAATATGTCCTATTCTGTTTTAAGAAGGAACAAACATAAAACAGTCAAATGTATGCAACATTACAAAAACAGCAAGAAAAACAGAGGTTTTGGATTTTAAAAGAGGCATGAGTTCAGAGTATGTTGACATGATTGGCAGATATCAAAATGCTCCTTCCTACATACGATTGAAAAGTAATAAAAGAAATAATTCAGCTGTCTGTGGGTTTGTCTCACAACTGTAATCACAATGTTGCTGTACAAAGCTCAAAATGACAGCTTCCTAATTTTTATTGCTTATTTAATTTATTAAAGTTGCCAAACCCCCAAGGGCTAAATTTCACTGATTTATTCATTGTTAGAGAAGCTGAAATAGAATAATGAGGCGTTGGGTGAGAAATAACATTAAAAAGTAAGGAAATGAACAATAGTAAAAATGCATGGGTGCATTTCACATAACATTATTTGAATTAAAATACAACAATGACAAAATTTCCAGTTACTTTTGTGTAACTTTGAACTCACAAACCTTGAAACTTTATTATTCAATCTTGCATTTAATTATATGCTTTACTGAGCACTTGGCTTTATGTTAGGCAGTGATTCTATATAAATCACACTAAAGCCTAGATAGATATTTTTATTTCTACTATTGCCATTTATATATTGTTAACAATTAATATATTTAAAATATGAACATCTATGACTTTATCTTAGCCCAATTCCATGCATTAGTTTGAGAGAGAATATAATGCTTTTCAGTTTTTTAATGTTCACAAGGGTTTTTATGTGCATCACCAAATATACGCTCCCTTAGCTTTTCTTTCTTTCTCTGATCAGACATCCCACAGTATTATTCATTGACTTATACTTTTTAAAGGTTTTTTGGGTAATTGCCATTTTTTTCTTTCATTACTTTAATATTTCACTTTGTTTCACTCTACTTTTAATTTACTTTTGCTCACTTTTTGAAATGAAGATTTAATTCATTTTTCAGTATTGTGTTTTTTAATATATACTTTAAGGTTATACATAGCCCCCTAAATTAATACTTAGTTTGCATCTCAGGGGGGTTAAAATTTGTGTTATTGTCAATAGGTACAAATATTTCATAAATTCCTTTAACTCATCAGTTACTTGAAAGGCATGATTTTTTCCATACATTCTTTTAAATGTACAATTTAATACTGCTGTGAAGCAGGAGAAATGAATAAGTACATGCATAGAAATGGATGAATCACACAATGTAATATAGAGTCAAAAGGCAAATAATAGAAGAGTCCATTAAAGTACCACTAATATTAGTTAGCTAATTATTAGTTATCCTCCTGTTAAAACAAAAGACTTAAAATTACCATGGCTTAAACTAAATGTATGTAAATTTATTTCTCGCTCACTATTAGTGCAGAAAGAAAAGTTTCACCTTAAGATTATACTTCTAGATTATTATGCAACCATAACCTATACTCTCTTGTCTTTCTTCATCCAGAAAAAAGCAAAAGAGGGTGAATAGAGAACAAGCCATTTTCTCTTAAGCAGTGTTGTAAGTCACACACAACAATTCAGTCACACTTCACTGGTTAGAAACTAGTTTCCCTGGTCACTAGTAGCTGGCAGGGAGAGTCACAAATGTGGTGTCTCTGATCTAGATCTGTTTGTACTCAGTAAGGTGTAGTGTGTGTGCCTGTGGTGGTAGGGGGTTATTTCTTAAAGAAAGAAGAAGTAGAAGTTTCTGTCACATCACTTAAAGAACATTAAAATTCAGAACAGATTAATATATTATTTAAGGTTTCATATGTATATGATAAAACCACGATGAGTAGCAATAGAATAACAAAAAAAATTAGACTTGTTAGAGTTTTTTAGTTATGATTTATAGCTGATATCTATCTACATGGTTTGAATAGAAAAAATATAAATGGTATACTTAAAATCTCTACCTCCTAAATCTTTCCCATCTACCCAGTCATCTTACAGAGATAAGTTATGCTTTTATATGCAGATATGTACGTGGATATGTAGTCTGTCTTAAGCCACTTTCTTATTTTACTTGATATATTTTAGATATTATTTATAAAAGAATATGAAGTTTCTTCTTGTTTATTTTCACAGCTCTTTGATATTTATTGTTTAGATTGATACAACTTTGTATGTTTTTTTTCTCTAAGCATCAGTTATGGCATATGTTTAATGGGGGAAAAATACTATCCACTTAATAAATCTATACAGGTATGCTAGTTTCTTACAGTGAAATCATTGTCTAGTTGTTAGTAAAATATGCCATATGTATTAGTTACATGTATTAGTTATTATTAGTAGTAGTATTGCTATGTCAAGGTTGTTAGCATTTTTTAGCAATAAAGTATTTTTAAATGAAGTTATATACATTGTTTTTTAAGATATAATTCTGTTGCACACTAATAGACTGTGGTATAGTATGAACATAACTTTATATGCACAGAGAAACCAAAAAATTTGTGGATTGCTTTATTGTAACACTGGCTTTATTGAGGTGATCTGGAACCAAACCCTTAATATCTCTGAGGTATGCCTGTATTATGTTGTTGCAAATGGCAAGATTTCCTTATTTTTATGCCTAAATAATATTTGTGTGCATATGTGTATACATGTATATACACACATACATATATACATACACATACATAATAATTTCTTTATCCCTTCATCCATTGATAGACATTTAGGTTTTTTCCATATCTTGGCTATGATGAGTAATGCTGTGATGAACATGGGGGTGCATATATTTCTTTGAGTTAATGTTTTTGTTTTCTTTGGACAAATACCCAAAAGTGGAATTGCTGGATCTTGTAGTAGTTCTATTTTTAATTTTTGAGGGAAGTCCATATTGTTTTCCATAGTGGCTGCACCAATAGACATCTCAACCAGTAGTGCACAACAGTTCCCTTTTCTCTATGTCCTCATCAGCAGTTGTTATTTCCTGTCTTTGGTGGTAACCGTTCTAACAGCTGTGAGGTGATACCTTGTGTTTTTACTTTGTATTTCCCTGGTAATTAGTTATGTTGAGCACCTTTGCATGGATGTTGGCCATCTGTATATCTTCTTTGGAAAAATATTTATTCAGATCCTCTGCCCTTTTTTTAATCAGACTGTGTATATTTTTGCTATTGAGTTGTATGATTTCTTTATATATTTTGAATATTAACTCTTTATCAGATATATAATTTCCCTTTCAGTAAGTCGCCATTCCATTTTATTGGTGATTTTTTTCTTTTTTTTTTTCTGTGAAGAAGCTTTTTAGTTTGATGGAGCTCTATTTGTTTATTTTTACATTTGTTGCCTTTGCTTTTAATTTCAAATCCAAAAAATCATCACCAAGAACAATGTCAAAGAGCTTACCATTTATGGGGTTTTTTCTAGGAGTTTTATAGTTTAAGTTCTTTCAAGTCTTTGGTTCACCTTGAGTTAGTTTTTGTGTATGGTGTTTGATAGTGATCCAGTTTCATTCTTTTGTGTGTGCCTGTCCAGTTTTTTAAAAACCATTTATTGGAGAGACTCTCCTTTTCTTACTCTGCATTCTTGGCTTTGTTGTCATAAATTAACTAACCGTATATGCATGAGTTTATTTCTAGGCTCTTTATTTTGTTCCATTGATTGATATGTCTGTTTTTAGTCCAATACGATACTGTGTTGATCATTATAGCTTTGTAATATAGTTTGAAATTATGGTGAGTGATGCCTCTGGCTCTATTCTTTTTTTCTCAGGATTGCCTTGCTTATTTGAAACCTTTTGTGATTCCATACAAATTTTAAGCTCATTTGTGCTATTTCTTGGAAAAGTGCCAAAGGAATTTTGATAGGGATTACATTTGAATTTGTAGATTTCTTGGGGCAGTATAGACTTTTTAACAATATTAATTCTTCCAATCCATGAAGAGAGAGTAACTTTGCATTTATTTTATGTCCTCTTCCAATTCTTAATATCTTATGGTTTTGAGGATACAGGTCTTTTGCCTCCTTGTTTAAATTTATTCCTAGATATTTTATTGTTTTTCATATATTTGTAAATTATATTATTTTCTTAATTTTTGACAGTTTGTTATTAGTGTATAGAAATGACCAGGTTTTTGATCATTGAGTTTGTATCCTGAAACTTTACAGAACTCATTAATTCAAATAGTGTTTTGGTGGAGTCTTTATGGTTTCTATTATATAATATCCTGTCATCTATAGTGATAGTTTCACTTCTTCCTTTCCAGTTTGAATGCCTTTTCTTTTTCTTGCCTAATTGCTCTGGCCAGGACTTCCAATACTATGTTGAATAAGAGTGGTGAGAGTGGGCATCCTTGTCTTTGTTCCTGACTGGAGAGGAAAAATTTTCAGCTTTTCAATGTTGAGTATGATGTTAGCCGTGGGCTTGTTATAATGGCCTTTATTATGTTGAGGTACATTCCCCCATACCCACTTCTTTGAGAATTTTTATGAGGAGTGGATGTTGAATTTTGTCAAATGATTTTTCTGCATCTATTGAAATGATCATATGGTTTTTAGTCTTCATTTTGTTAACGTGCTCTGTCACACTGATTGATTTGCAGATGTTGAACAATTCTTGTATCCCAGGAATAAATCCCACTTGATCATGATGTATGATCCTTTTAAAGTATTGTCGAATTCAGATTGCTAGCATTTTGTTGAGAATTTTTGCATCTATTTTTATCAGGGATATTGGCATGTAATTTTCTTTTCTGGTTTTGGTGTCAAGGTAGTGCTGGCCTCATAAAATGAATTTGGAAGTGTTACATTGTCTTCTGTTTTTTGAAACAGTTTAACAAGGATTGGTTTTCTTTGAATGTTTGGTAGAATTCACCAGTAAAGGCATCTGGTCTTGTAGTTTTGTTTGTTTTTGATTACTGATTCAATCTCTAGTAATGATTCAATTAGTAATTCTAGTACTGATTCATTACTAGTAATTAGTCTGTTCATATTTTCTGTTTCTTCATGACTCAGTCGTGGCAGATTGTGTGCTTCTAGGGATGTATTCATTTCTTTTAGGTTGTCCAATTTGTTGCCAAGTAATTGTTCATTGTACTCTCTTATGATTTGTTGCATTTATTTGATATCAGTGGTAATATCTCCTCTTTTGTTTTTTACTTTATTTATTGGAGTCTTCTGTCTTTGTTTCTTCGTGAGTCTAGCTAAAAATTTGTCAGTTTTGTTTATCTCTTCAAAGAAAAAAGCTCTTAGTTTCATTTATCTTTTCTCTTTTTAGTCTGTATTTTATTTATCTCCGTTCTGTTTATTTCCTTCTTTCTACTAACTTTGGTCTTTGTTTTTTCTTCTGTTTTTAGTTGCTTGAGATGTAAACTTAGGTTGTTTACTTGAGATCTTTCTTGTTTCTTAATGTAGGCATTTATTGCTATATAAACTCCCTTCATAGAACTGCTTTCTCTACATCCCATAAAATCTGGTATGTTATATTTACATTTTTTAATCTTAAGGTATTTTTTAACTTCTCTTTTCATCTATCTGTACCTCCTGGTTATTCAGAAACATGTTGTTTAATCTTCATAGATTTGTGAATTTTCCAGTTTTTTTATTGTAATTGATTCTAGTTTCATATTATTGTGGTCAGAAAAGATGCTTGACATGATTTCAATCTTCTTAAATTTAAGACTTGTTTTGTGGCCTAACACATCAGTTCTAGAGAATGTTCCACATGCCCTTGAGAAGAAAGTGCATTCTGTTGCTTTTGGATGGAATGTTCTGTATGTCTTTTAAGTCCATCTTGTCCAATGTGTCATTTAAAGCCAGTGTTTCCTTATTGATTTTCTGTCTGGATGATCTATCCATTCATGAAAGTGGAGTATTAAAGTCCCCTACTATTATTGTATTACTGTCTATTTTTCCCCTTTAGGTCTGTTAATTTTTTTTGTGTGTGTGGTACATGGGCCTCTCACTGTTGTGGCCTCTCCCATTGCAGAGCACAGTCTCCGGACGCGCAGGCTCAGTGGCCACGGCTCATGGGCCTAGCTGCTTTGCGGCATGTGGGATCTTCCCAGACCGGGGCATGAACCCATGTCCCCTGCATCGGCAGGTGGACTGTCAACCACTGCGCCATCAGGGAAGCCCCGGTCTGTTAATATTTGATTTATATATTTAAATTCTCCTATCTTAGATACATAAATAAATATCCTCTTTTTGAGTAAAAATATTTCTTATCTTTTACTAATTGCTGTAAATAATTTAATGGCTTGACAATATGCTCATGTTAGGTAAAAATATATGTCATTTATCAAAATCATATTTAGAAGGTTTACTTAGTGTATCATAGTAATGTAGCAGATATGGAAGTTAAAGAATCCAGTTTATGAGTTCAACTGAGAGTTTGAGTCTCTTAAGTGTAGCCCTCACACGTGAAGAAAGTCTAAGCACATTGGTGTTTAACTCTACAAAGTTTTATATTTTCATGTGACTGTGAGCTCCGTATATTTGGAATATAACTGACCAAATATGTGGCCAGTTGTGGGGGTTGTTTTGGGAGCTGTTCTTATTTTTCCTTTCTTTTGAAATGGTAATAAAGAATAATATTTGAGAGCTCAGTTATTTGCATTACCTAATTGAGCTTTATCACTTACTGTAACACCATTTGAGGATATACATTTCTCCATTATTTGCTGTTTGGTCCAAGTATTAAAAATCAAATGATGACAGGATATAGGATGTCTACTTTCCAAGTATATTCATAGGAAGTTTTGATACTTTTCTCTTTAAATTTTTTTCCCCTAAGTTATAAGAGTGTGCTCTCAGCAACATTTCTCAGGAGCCTGAGGAGCTTAAAAAAGTTGGAGGGACTCTGCTCTGGTCCCTACTGTCAAGAAAGTGCATGGTGAGATTTGTTTTGGTGGTGTTATTGTTTGCTGTCCTTCTGATCTTTGTCAGTACCTCTGTGTGTCAGTGGCTCCAAATTGTGAAAGACAGCCAGGATATAAGGAAGCCACTGACTCTGTTCTCTTCAGTGCCTTCTTTAGATATCTGATTTCTTTTTGCAAAAGTTTTTCTGGTTCTGTGATGGCTTATCCCATGAGAACAGATCCTTAGAGTCTACACTTCATCAGCCTCCTGCACTTCATAATCTGATTTTCCTAAAATTTCCAAAATACCTGGGAAATTTAGCATTATGCTTTCAAAATAATTCTGAAAATGTACCTGTAAATTTTCTTTCTTTCTTTTTTTTTCTCTTCTTTCCTTTTTTCCTTCCTTCACTGCTAATTTATAGGACTTTGGGTCCTTATTTCTGTATCTTATTAGTTATATCTTATTTTCCTTTTTTCACTATGCCATCTCTCTGCCTTCTTTTGATGGCAAAAGAAGAAATGTTATTTGTTTCCATGAGAGAAGAGTTTTTTAAAAATAATATATATTTAGAAAAGTTAACTATTTGCAGTAGAATTCTTAAATTAGTGGTTTCCCTACTTAGAAGGAGTAATACTATTACTATACTATACTAATACTAATAACACTATTACTCAGTGTTTATAAGATTCTCATATTGATATGACGTTATTCAGTGAATATATATATATATATATGCAAAAATCATAGTATTATTTATAATGATTACACCTATATTCTGGATTGACAATCATAAAGAGTTTACTATGTAGATAATATTACAGTTGGTTTAAATTAAAAGAAATGCATGTAAATTTTGTTTGGTATAATTTTCTGTTCAGGATATGAGGGATAACTAGTCATGTTAACACTATTCTTAATTGATTGTGTGGATATCTAGAAGAATACAGCTTCTATGCTGACCTGTCCTAAAATACTAGAGTGGTATGTGATGGCACAGCTTGCAGCATTTTTGTCTTCCTATTTTCCCCTTTAAATAGTATATTAATCTAATAGTATATTAGTTTAAAAGCTATATATTTAATCCTCATATTAAAAGTAAAGAATTTTCAAGTTTTTAGTGAATTGAAATAATTTTTAAAAGGAGAGGACTGTTTCTCATACCACCACCCCCCCCCCCACAATAGTGGAATGGAACAGGCCAACATGAACATTTCTCTAATCAATAATGGAGCAAAGAGTGAGGAAGAATAATATCTTTTTAGCTTAAATACAAGGAGACAAGAAATTATTTGCTATTTTTAGAAGTATAATTAGTTAATAGTATATTCACACATAAAAACTTTAAAAATTTCTTGTAACTCAAATATAATCTTAAATCTCTATTTAATCTAGAACAGCAACTTAGTATATCACTAAATTGGAATTTATACCAATGAAGAGATTTTCTTAGGCTGAATTAAAAAGTTAGAATATTAATCTAGTGCTTTGCCACTTATGAATAAATATCATTTTTTCAGGATTTTCCTCATCATTTGTATCTCATTTTATTCTGTGGTCTGCTAACATCTTGTTGAGCTGTTTTATCCATCCTATTCCTTGGCATTGAGGTCTATCTTTATTGCCATGGGATTGGTTGGAGTCATCCATTTGGACAATATACTCACATTCTAATAGCCTATGACTATAGTTACCTTTTTCTTATACTTCCCCTCAAAGATTTTCTTAACTCAGAATTCCAGTTTTCACAGAATTAGGAGCCTAACAACACTGAGGCCCCTAGAATTTTGTATAGTTTTTTCTTCTTAATCTTGATTGGAGATTCATGGGCCTCAGGCTATATGCTGGCCAGTTAATCCAGGCACTTGATTAACATTGCTTCTATACTACTCACTTGCCACATGTAGTCACACTGGTTAGTGCATGAAGAGTCCCAAATAGGAAGATGCATGTACCCACCATTCCCCTATATTTGGACTCCCTAGCGAGTAAACCATGTTTTCTAGTGTCTCATGACTCTACCCAAGCCTTAGTCAAAAGAACTGAGGCAGTGTATCCTCCATACGCTTCCCCTTTGACACCTCTTTATGATACTTCCCACTTAAAATATTTATATAGTCATTTTTTACTTAATGTGGTATGCAGTATGATAATATTTTGATAACATATCAACTTAGAAACTTTTTATTTAAAAAAAGACAATATAAGCACAAATTGTGGATCAAATCACTCTTAAGACAAAATTTTATAAATAGATATTTTGAAGTCTATTGTGTTATACAGGTATGCCCTTTTAGGTTCTGAATGAATTGCTAGATCCTGACTTTAAACCGTAACTCTGTTTTTGGTCATGCCAAAACCCTTTCACGTATTTTCAAATAGAATTTGCAATAAAAAGAAAATTATTAAAAATTCATGAATGTGGTAAGAAGAAACTTGGGATAAGGCCACTAGTGTCTGTTCAGTTCCTTAGGAAAGAAGATGAAAGATAACAAACATATCAAGATTTATCATGTTTACTCTAAAAATATGGAGATAGCTTTTCATGTGAAATATATTCCATTTAATTAATTTTAGGTAGTCTTGAGAAACAGAATGATTCAACATAATTGCTATACGAATTTTCATGAATAAGAGTCTAACTGGAGTTTATTATCATACCTTTGTTAAATGATTAGTTCCACAAGATAAAATCAAAATGATTGCTCATGAAGTACAGTCCTACTTTGCACAGAAAATGACTAAATCAAGAAGATGTAAATCAAGAAGGTGATTCAAGAATGGAAAGTGTATGGACAAGTATATGTATGTTATTTTACTTAAACATTAAAATGCTTCTAAACTTAATTTTCTGATTTTATTATTCATGAAATTTTCTAAAAGTTCATGTATTTGAAATTTAAATAATGTAATATTATCAAGAGGAGCTGAAGTATATGAAACATTTAAAAGCATGACAAGAATTAAATTTGTGTTCATTAAAATCAATTGCTTTTTGAGGCATCTAAATAAAATTTAAATGTTGCACTTAAGGAGTATTAATTGCGAGATTATTATTCACTATAGTAGTTTTAAAAAAAATTTATTGGAGTATAGTTGCTTTACAATGTTGTGTTAGTTTCTGCTGTACAGCAAAATGAATCAGATATATATATATATATATATATATATATATATATATATCCCCTCTTTTTTGGATTTCCTTCCCATTCAGGTCACCACAGAGCATTGAGTAGTTTCCTGTGCTATACAGTAGGTCCTCATTAGTTATTTTATACATAGTGGTGTGTATATGTCAATCCCAATCTCCCAATTCATCCCACCTCCCCTTGCCCCTTGGAATCCATATGTTTATTCTCTACATCTGTGTCTCTATTTCTGCTTTGCAGATAAGTTCATCTGTATCATTTTTCTAGATTCCACATATAAGCAATCTTATACAATATTTGTTTTCCTTTTTCTGAGTTAGTTCACCCTGTATGACAGTTGCTAGGTCCATCCACATCTCTGTAAATGGTACAATTTCATTCCTTTTTATGGCTGAGTAATATTCCATTGTATATATGTACCACATCTTATTTAAATTTCTTCTATAGTAATTTTAAAGAAATCAAAATAAGAAAAATCATTTAAGAATATCAGTTTGAGAATCTTTCCCTATTCATTTGTGTTCCATGCTTATATGGCATTCCCAAAATCTATTAATTGTACATGTCTTATTAGCCTTTGACTTGCTGTTAACTGTAGACTTAATATATTTGTAATTTACTATATACATTATAAAATGCTAAAATACTGTCCCTATGATAAGTTAAATTTGAGCGTCAAATAATTATAATAACACAAATCAAAAGTCATTTTTAGAATTTTAGAGTAGAATAAATTGGCAATGTTAAAAAGCATTAATAACAGATTTTCTAATAACAGAGTTTAGGTACAGTGTAATAGAGCAGAATTAACAGAAGTTTCTTGTTTTCCCTGTTAGAGTAGGGAAAGGGTTGGGCTAGGTATTAATACATGTAAATATGATCGTCTTTGAGCTACAATACCACTGATAATGGGAACCTCATTTGCTCATTTTTCAATTGACTTTTGCCTTAACATTCTTAGGTTGGACGATCAAGCCATAATTTATTCTTTCTAGTACAAAAGGTCAAGAAATACTAAATATAAAGGCTGTTATGTGACAGATATATTAAAACACTGGGTGAGGTATTTTGTCCTTTTTTTCT
Source organism: Grampus griseus (assembly GCF_964374135.1). Classification (NCBI taxonomy): domain Eukaryota; kingdom Metazoa; phylum Chordata; class Mammalia; order Artiodactyla; family Delphinidae; genus Grampus; species Grampus griseus. The sequence goes on from NC_139012.1 coordinate 25,083,591, forward strand.
TGGTAGCAAATAACATGGAAAGCATCTTCCATTGTTTAAAAAACCCAAGTATACCTAATGCAAACAAAGAACAGGAAATAAAACAGCAGTTCTGCAGGAAATACAAGAAATTTAAAATATTAGGGTGCATAGAACTTGCTGAGTTCAATTAGAACCAGTTTGTAAAGGGTACTGGCTGGGCTGTTACTGACTTCGGATATTTACTATGGTGAGTAAAATTCGAAAGTAGAGTTCTAGGCAGAGGATTAACATGGATAGATTTGATGTTTTTCTAAAAATTACAGAGGATGGATAGAAGTGGAGAATAGACTGCTGGAAGAGAAACAACTTAGAAGCCTGGTGTAATGAGATAATGAGGGTCTGAGTAAAAAGACAAATGCAGTTGGGAAAACAACCAGATTCTGGAGACAGTTCTGCTTAAGATTAAAATCTTACCCAAGTAGGGTAAAGATTTTGTTTACAGTATCTTTTGAAAGCCTCAGACATTGAATAATTCTCTGCATTTGGCTATTTCTAAGTCTGCAGTAAAATATGCTTGAGCTAAAATGATTTCATTGGTCAGTGTCACAGTGGTATCTAGTATGGTACCCTGTTCGTTTACACAGGGAGAATTCCTCCTATAACAGGAAAAAGGAAAAAAGAAAAAACAAGAATGGATAGAAAATAAAATTTTCTGATTTCTGTTTTACAAACCAGTGTAACCAGTTTGCATATAAATTTTTAAAAGAATAACCCCACTGCCTTTTTTTACCTCCTTTTAAATGAGTAATAAATAGTGTTGAGTAATAGTATTGTTTCCTGTAAGTATGGAAACCACTAATTTAAGAATTCTACTGCAAATAGTTAACTTGAGTTTTCTAAATATATTAATCTAGTTCTATAATATTTCCATCACCTGAAAAAGACCCCACTCCCATCCCTTCCCTAGGCAAACACTAATCTTCTGTCTCTAAAATTTGCCTTTTCTGGAAGCTTCATATAATAGAATTATACAATATGTGATTTTTGTGTTTGACTTTTTTACTTAGCATAATGTTTTTGCAATCATCCACTTTGTAGCATGTATCAGTACTTTATTATTTTAAATTGTTGAACAGTATTTTATTGCATGGATGTAACACATTTTATTTATCTATACACTAATAGATGGACATTTGGGTTGTTCATGTTTTTTGAATTGATGACTAGTTCTCCCGCACACTGCATATCTGTGCCTTTCTGTGGATGTATGCTTCCATTTCTCTTGGCTAGATACCTACGAGAGAAATTGGTGTGTTATGTTTTAAGTTTATGTTTAACATTTTAAGAAACCGTTTGACTGTTTTTCAAAGTGGCTTCATCGTTTCCACAAGCAAAGTATGAGGGCTTCAGTTTTTCCATACCCTCATAAACACATTTTATGATCTCTTTTTGATTATAGACATCCTAGTGATTATCTAGTGGCATCTTGATTTTTATTTAGAGCTGGCGATGGTGTGGTTGTTTTGTTATTCATGAGTTTGTGTTGAATTTTGTATAATGCTTTTTCTACATCTGTTGTATGTTTTTCTCTTCTGATCTGTGAATATTCTGAAATGTATTTCCTAATGTTAATATATCGTACATTTCTGGGCTAAACAATGTTGCCAGAAATGTCTGAGCACTGTAGAATTTGGTTGATATATATTTTTCTTAGTAATTTTCCATTACTATTTTTTATAATTTTGGGCTATAATTTTCTTTTGTATACTAACAATCATTTTTAATCAAGGTTATACCACAGTATAAACAGTAATGAGTCAGTTTACTTTCCTGTGTCGTCTTGAAACAATTTCAGATAAAGGTTTTTTTAATTAGGATGTTGTCTAAATTATCAGCATTCTCAAATGCATTTATATAAATTGTTTTTAATAGTCTATTATCATTATTACTAAGTCTTGTTGCTGCTCTCATTCTAATCCCTTATAGTAACAAGGTTCTTAGAAAAATGTGTTTCCTAATATCCCCTCATATTACATATGTTAATATTGTCCAGTGTTTTAATTCCAACTTGTTTTATTTTCCACCAAAATTGTCCATTACTTTTACTTTTGTTTATGCTGTCAGTCAGTGATAAAGTTTTGATTACCCATTTCTTTGTTCAAGTTTCTTTCTTGAAGCCCTGATCTTGGGTTTGTTTTCTTTCTTTCTAAAGAGTTTTCTTTAGACTTTTTTTGTTGTTGGGAGCTTACCATCTGTCAGTGGAAAATTTTATGGGTTTATTATTTGTTTATTGGCATATAATTTCATTGTGAATTGTCGGTTATTTGCTTCTTTTCTTCTTGGTTATATGACTAGTCAAGTTCCCTGGAGCATAATATGACACCAAGATTTTTAGTGCAAGCGATTTTTAGGGAACACGGGGGAAGGGAAGGAAGCTGCATCAGGCAAAGGTGTATGTTAGGATGAGCTACAGTTTCAAATAGGGCCACCATTGAACCCATGGACCTCTGAAGCTAGGATGACCCTTCAGAGTTATTCTGAGTCGAGTGAGAAAGCTGAGCCTTCCTTCTCTTAAAGGATCAGTCTTTGGACCCCAGCTGCCCTAAGGAAGGGGTGGTGATTTGGGTGGAGGCAGCTCTCCTCTGTAGGGGCGATTCCTGAGGAAGGCTGATAACTGCAAGTTGTCAAGTGACAGCATTTACAGCGAGTGGAGTAAAAAACCATTCATTCTTAAAGTGGGATCTGGATAGAATATCACAGTGTTCCCCTATAGGTTCAAAAAATTGAGAATATTGGGAAATCCTTGGAAGTCCAGTGGTTAGGACTCCGCACTTCCACTGCAGGGGACGTGGGTTTGATCCCTGGTGGGGGAATTAAGATCCTGCATGCCGTGGGGCCGAAAAAGCAACCAAAAAATGGGAGTATTTTCTCATTGTCTTCTGGGCTTTCAATATTTTTCTGGTGTGAACCATTTACCTGTCGTAATTTAAAGTGGCCTTTCTTTTCTGTTAATTTTTTTTTTTTTGCTTGTTTTCCAGTTATATATGGTTCCTTCCTTTTCTCCGCATCTTTATAATTCTATTTGCTATTAGTTTTACTTCCTAAATCAGAGTAGAAATGCTTTTAGTTATCTTTAAAAAAGATTCTTAAACATTACCTCTTATTCCGGCATTTACTGTCATCTTCTGGTAACTCTATTAGATACATGTTGAGATAAAATTTACTGATTTTATCCCTGGACATCTGAAACTGCCTTTGACACTTTCCTTGTTTTTTCTCCATGTACTGATTGTTGATTAATTCATACATCTTCCAGTTATCTAGCATTTCCTTCAGCAAAATTTAAATTCTCATTTAATCCATGCAACTAAACTTTTGTTCCAATCTTTATATATTTATTATTTCCCAAAATTCAGGGTTTTTTTTATTTTTAATTTTTTTTTTTTGCGGTATGCGGGCCTCTCCTGTTGCGGAGCACAGGCTCCGGACGCGCAGGCTCAGCGGCCATGGCTCATGGGCCCAGCCGCTCCGCGGCATGTGGGATCTTCCCGGACCGGGGCACGAACCCATGTTCCCTGCATTGGCAGACGGACTCTCAACCACTGCGCCACCAGGGAAGCCCCCAAAATTCAGTTTTTATATAAATCTTTCCAGTATTTTTAGTAGAAATTTTAGTTTAAAATTTATTTAATCATGTTATGGTTATATCTTAATGTACTTTATCTGGATTTCGGGGGTCCTAATCCACAGATTATTTTCCTGGTGCTTCTCACTCAGGTTGGTGTATTTCTTTATATAATTTATAAATTTGGTGAGGTCAGTATTATGTTATCTGTGGAAATGCAGTTTGTCTTGGGCGTAAGGTGGTTCACGCCAAGGAATTTTGTTTCTTGTTTGAGCCACTTCGGAGCTACTAATACCCAGAAAATAATGTTAATTTCCATGGCTTGTGTTTTTCTGGGTCATTCAGGAATCATAAACTCAAGTTCTTTTGACAATGGGCTGATGCTTGTAAATTTCAATGTAGAATCTTATACTTCTAGAGCTCAAGCCAAACCACAGAAACATCCTTATTCCTTCCTCTGTCAGTGGGGGAGATTTGTTTCTGGTCCACTCAGCCCCTGAGTTGTGGCACTGTATGTTCTGGTTTGATGTATGCAATGGGGATGGAAGTGGCATCTGGGCCTCAATTCTCCATGTGAAGACCTGCGCAAGGTCTTGTTTCCTATCCTACTGACCCAATAAAATAGAAGTTCCTTGGTTCTGAGGACAGGTAAGATCCCTTCAACACAGCTTCAGTGGTCACTGCCTTCTTGATGTTCTGGTTTTCAGCTTCTCTTTAGTGTGATTTCCTGAGGATATTTTCATAAGTTCAGGTACATATTTTAGTCAGTTATTTTAGCTGTTTTGTTGCAGGAGGTTTTTTTTTTTTGATATCTAGTTTGTTATTTATAGTTCTAGAAATAGAAGTCCAGATATTTCATAAATGACAATACTTAATGCTCCTGAGGTCATGGGATGACAGGCACTTTCATTTTCCAATAAGGAATCATTTAATATTTTTCCTGGAAATCCATTTCCAGCAAGAATCTTAATGTTTCATTAATTTTTCCAAATAACTTTTCAGAAAATATATCCTGAGCAATTAATCAAAAGGTAATATATTTAACCACTAAGAATAATACTTTTGCAGTTTTATTAAAGGAATGGTTGCATGCTACCGATAATTTAAGTTAAAAAATGCAAACTATTTTAATTAGTTGAGTATATGAATTTTATTTTCTTATTGTTATTTTGTTAGCTTTCTGGAATGGCCACGTTCTAAAATTGGTTATTCCAGACCACGGCTATCACATTAAGGCACTACATCACCATAACCACTGGTGTAGAAGCTCTAGGTTTCCTTACTCTCTGGAGATAATCTTGGAAGCTACGGTTGTGAAGGGGTTTGTGTGTGTGTGTGTGTGTGTTTCATGAGCCTGGAAAGAAGCTTTGAGACATTCTGTATCCTAAGAAACATAGAAACTGTTTAAATTGATACCAGGAGGAGAAAAAGAGAAAAGGTAAATGAAAAGAGGATTGGAATAATTTGTGTACTGTCAAAGAGAAATTGTACTGGATAGGTTAAATAGGCAAAGAAGATTTTTATCAAGATTATTGCAATAGGAGATAGATTGAATCGACTTTGTTGAAACATAGGGCAGGAAGGCTTTTAAGCACTAGATGGGCTAGTGAAAGAGTACTGGAGGACATTAGGGAGGAGGTTAGTGGTTGGGATTAAGCCATCTGTTTGCTAATTGTTGCTTATTGAAGTTAGTGCCCCTCCCAGTCTCTGAAGAAGGGTGGGAGTCTACCTTTTTCTTTTTTTTTTTTATTGTAGTACAGTTGATTTACAATGTTGTGTTAGTTTCAGGTGTACAACAACGTGAATCAGTTTATATATATTTATATATATATATATATATGCACACACACACACACACACACGCACATTCTTTTTCAGATTTTTTCCCATATAGGTTATTACAGAAAATTGAGTAGGGTTCCCTGTGCTATACAGTAGGTCCTTATTAGTTATCTATCTTATATATAGTAGTGTGTATATGTTAATCCCAATCTCCTAATTTGTCACTTCCCCCCAGAGTTCCCCGTTTGGTAACCATAAGTTTGATTTCAAGATCTGTGAGTCTGTTTCTGTTTTAGAAATAAGTTCATTTGTATCATTTTTTATTAGATTCCACTTGATAATTACATTTCCAAAGGACAGCTCAAGTCCTTGAGAAAGACAGCTCTGGGCTGAAAAGCTGGCAAGAGGCTGGGAAAAAAACTTCCATTTCAAAGGGAAAAGGAAAGAATTTACAATTTTAAGTTTCCTAAAGTAAGTGCTCTAAGAAAAGGCAGGACAGGGGCCCAGAGTCAGGAAGATAAAGTTTAGTTGAGGGGAACATTAAGGCCTATTTGGTCAGTTGCTGATGCCTTGTTGGATGCTGTGCACAGTCCTAGAAGTGAGGAGTAAGAGGGTTGTCCTGGGCATCCAATTCCCACTGCCGCACTGAGAATTGAGTGTGGCTGCTCAACTTCTTGCTGAAAGTCTGCATTCTACTCGGGAAAGCACACCCTAGCACGTGCCAGGCCAGTCGACTTTGTGGGACCACTCCTTCGCAGCAGTAATAGGAGCAGCAGCAAGAGACCCCTGGATTGTGTCATTTGTACTCACTCACTGCTTAACAACACTTTAAGTACCCAACAACTTTGAATCGTTGAAGGAGAAAATACAGAATTCCGAGAGAAATATTTGGCTCCTTCTTTGTCAGGAAGTGATTAAAAACTGTTTACTTTGGGAGGGAAAAAGAAATGAGATGTGATAATATTTATACCTAATCACAGTGCCCATGATTTTGCTGTTTGTGTTGGTATTCATTTTGCCAAATTATTCCCACAAACTGTCAGTGTTTAAGTTCTTTATTTGTCTGGATAAGGCTGACTTAATTTGACATATCTTAATATTGAAAGGGATATAGTTATTTTTATGTTACATGTATGAAATTTATTGTCCATTTTTAAAGGAAAAACCTTACTTTTATTAATAATTCACAGTAGATGATATGGAAAGTGTTTTAGTTCCATAGGTTGATTAAGAAAGTGAGACTGATGTCACATCATGAGAAAAAATATTGTTCTGTAATAGACTTAAGCTTTGGAGAATGCACCATTGATTATTCATTTCTATATTATGCCAAGAGTCACTCTAGGATGGAAGGTTTCGTAGAATTTGAAAGTATATGAGTTATCGTACCTCACAGTAGTGTAAACTGTAAAACTCAAGAGTCAGTGTCCCAGGTATACATTTATTCTTTTTACTTATATTTTTTATTGTTTAAAAACGTGTTTTTCATGACTTTATTTTTAGAGTAATAATACATTAGTCATGCTATAACAATAATGAATTATGATTAAAATTCAGTATTATATGGAAAACTGACAGGGATAAAAATACAGTTTTAAAACAAATTTATCAAATTGAGTAGAAATAAAGTACAACATTTGCAAATAATTTATGCATAATTTTTTGTGGTTCTACATGAACTAGACCTGAAGAAACTAGCAATGTCAATTAAATATAGTCTTGAATTACTATCAGAAGTTTTTTTTAGAACCAGTTAACTGGATAAATATTTTTAAAATTCATTCAAGTACATAAAAATGTTAAAATCACAACTGGCAGAAACATTTTCAGCTTTACTAGTTGCAACTCTGGAAAAAAACATACACTTCCTCAAAAGACTAAATCGAAATATCTGCAAAAATAATTCTCAGAAGGATGTGAGGAAGAAAGAATAAAGTAAACTTGTATTATAGTTAATTTGCTTGATATAACAAATATCATGAATTATAAGAAATTATACCATAAAACACACCAACACTGAGAGAGGTGATTACTTCCTTCCTCGTGGCTTCTGGGATAACTTGCCCTGCTTCACCTCTTCCCTCAGTGGGCACTCCTTTTCAGTTTATTTTGCTGATACTTTTAAATTCAGGGCCTCAGAGTTTGATTAGCTATCAGGACTTCTCTGTTCAGTGTGTTCTCTTGGGGTTCCATGTTCTAAACACTCTCAATTTACTAATGGCTCTCACATTTACACTTCGAACCCCTAGGTCTCGCCAGATCTTCTATTGATCCACTGTTCATACAAAATCAACTATCTAATAGGAGAAACATCAAAATCAAACTCTTGATCATCCTTCACAAACCCTCTCCTCCCCTGTCATTGCTGATCTCAGTAAGAAATCTAATCGACAGTTCATTCCAAAGCTCCAAAATGCTTAGAGTAATACTTAACTGATCTCTCCTTCCTCTCTCTCTCACTCACTACACACATTCATCAGTTGTTGACAAAACTAAAAAAATAATCTCTGATGCTCCTATAGGACTGGCCTCTAGCTGCCTATCTCTTGTCATTTTTCTACCCTATTTTCTTCACTCATTCTCTTTCAGTCTAATCAACATCTTCATTGTTCTTCTAAGTTACCAGAAAACACCCAGTTTAGAGATGTTCTACTTGCTGTTTTCTAAGGCTGGGATATAATTCTTTCAGATATTTTATGATACAGCTTTTCACGTTATTCAAGTGTCTGATCTGTAAGGCAACTCCTTAGAGATGCCTTCTCTGCCTGTTCTATCCAAAATAACCCACCTGTTGTGAGTTTCATTTTATTTAATGTTTCCAGTGTAAGTGCTATGAAACACTGATAACTCTCTGGCATTTTATTGTATTTGGGGTTTTTCTTTTGTCTGTTGGTTTTGTTTCTACTTCTCCTTTTAGAATGTAAGCTCTGAGAGCAGGAACTTTTTGTTTACTGCAGTTGTTCTCAATTGCCAGACCAGTGTCTAGGGCACTTAGTTGTGCCATTAATGTTTGTTGAATGAATAAATGAGTGAATAGTAGCAGAGAGAATGGTATAATATGAAAAAGGAATTTACTTATGAATACATAAAACTTAATACTGTGTCTACTGTAATTGGTTGTAGGTGAAGATACATCATCATAAAAAAGGAATTTTTATTTATTCTCTATAAATAAATTGGAACTCTTTCCACAGTTTGCATTTAATCAGACCTATAGCCGATTATTCATTGTTCTCCTACATCTCTCTTTTGCATGCTGATTTGTAAAACTTCTTTATATATGAAGGAAATAGCTTTTCACTAGTCACATATATTATAAATACATTTATCACTTTGTCTTTTGCATTTTTATTTTTATATGAATTTTCTTTTATATGTAAAAATGTAATATAGTCAGAATGCATTATTTTTTCCTTTAATGGCTTATGCTTTTTATGACTAGCTTAGAAAACCTCTCACAACCCAAAGATTATTGTTTTTTTAACCTCCATATTTTTTCTTCTTGTAAGTTTTTGGTTACTTATATTAAAGCTTTGATACATTTTATTTTATTTTTAATATAAGGAAGTAGGGCTCCTTATTTTTTCTGTCTACCCTCTTTACCCCATACAGTTTCTCCCTAATTCTTTATCTTAATTTATTTTTTGTTTCTGGATTCTGGACCCTGGAACCACTTCTATTAATATCTGCCTGTTGTACTAGAAATAAAAATAGTAACATTAAATTAAATTGAAGCTTTTTAAAAAGGTAGAGGGCTTCCCAGGTGGCACAATGGTTAAGAATCCTTCTGCCAATGCAGGGGACATGGGTTCGAGCCCTGGCTCAGGAAGATCCAACATGCTGCCTGTGTACCACAACCACTGAGCCTGTTCTCTAGAGCCCACGAGCCACAACTACTGAGCCCTCATGCTACAACTACCGAAACCTGCGTTGCCTAGAGCCCGTGCTCCACAACAAGAGAAGCCACCACAATGAGAAACCCACGCACCACAACGAAGAGTAGCCCCCACTCGCCGCAACTTAAGAAAGCGCGCACAGCAACTAAGACCCAATGCAGCCAGAAAGAAAGAAAGAAACAAAGAATAACAAAAGGTAGAATTTGAAGTGGGTTACCAGAATTCATTTTAGAATGTAAAGAAAAATGGGGAAAACTGTAAAATATTGTACTTATAGCCTTCACCCTAAAAAATGAATCTAGCATTCAATATTTGCAGGTAGAATGGTAGAAGACATGTTGTAATACCTTTACCAGCAGAATTTATTGCTTTGTGTTGTCTTCTGAACTGTCCAAGCATGGAGTGAAAGTATTTACATATTACTATACAAAAAAATTTCATTTATGGTTCCATGTAGATTCCAAATCTACAACCAAATTGGTGAATAATTGATTTCCTTATTTCCTAAATTTCGCCCTTCCTTGTCTTTCCATAGGTACTCACTGACGATTGTTAAGTTGATTTGAGCCTTATGTCAGTTGTAAAAGTATGAGGAATGCTATTAAAACAGTGATCCCCAGCCTTGTTGGCACCGGGGACCGGTTTCTTGGAAGACAGGTTTTCCACGGACAGGGCAGGGGGTGGGGGGATGGTTCAGGCGGTAATGCAAGCGATGGGGGACGATGGGCAGCGGCAGATGAAGCTTCGCTGGCTCTCCCACCGCTCACCTCCTGCTGTGCGGCACGGTTCCTAACAGGCTGAGGACCACTACCGGTCCGCAGCTCGGGGGTTGGGGACCCCTGTATTAAAGGATAGGAGAGAATCCACTCAGCTCTACAAACTGGATTGCAAATAAGATCACTGAAAACATCCCTAGTGACTTTATTTTGGGTGATTTGCCTTGTTTTATATTAGAATGTACTTGAAAGAAAAGGAAGCCAGAATCTCAGTAGATAATTGAATGAAGAACTGTCCAGTGAAAGGAGTTGCTTATTATGGAAAAAGAATGTGATGTTCTGTCAGGGCTATAGAAGAAGATGGTAGAACGTTGATTGGAGAAACTCAACCAGGATTATATTGATACATTTTATACTGAAATGTATTCCTTTCTTTTTGATAGGAATAGAAATTTATTCAGGTCTTCTTCATAAAATATAAAAAGATATATTAAAACATTACATTTCGTCAACCTCAGTGTGTAATTTGTATTTAGAAAGGTGTATTTGCTCATGCATTATTTCATTGTGGAGCAGTGCCTTCATGTGCCTTTGGGATGTTGCCTTGAAAATATCCTTATCCTTACTAATTTATTTTATTAAAAAATGATAAATCAATTGTTAATGCTTAGACATTTCCCCATGTCTGTTTCCTTGCCGATGCCTTAATTTCACCCACAGTGTTAGTTTCATTAATTTTGCTTTTATTATTCTCCTTCCCCTCCCCCCCCCTTTTTTGTTTGATGTGGGTCAACGATGTCTATGCGAGGTTTCTATTTTTAAGAGGGTTTTCAATGTGGCTGTATCCAGTCTCTACTACAACTATCATATCCAGTCAGAAAGACAAGCTGGGTTTGAAATATTAGAAAATGTGAATACCGCTTGCTTTAGGAATAACGTCAGAGCCAGGGGGGACCTCAAAGACCAGGGAGCCAAGCCTTCTCCATTTGCAAATAAGGAAACTGAGGCCCAGAGGACCTCAGTCACAGAGCTAGTTCATATCAGAACCCAGACAAGAACCCAGGTCCCCTGACTCCAGCCCAGGGTCCTTACCCCTGATGATATGCTTAAAAGGAAAGGACATCCAAGTTCTCTTCTAGCCCAAATACTCTGGTCTGTAACACAACTTCTCCTTTCCTTCTCCTGCTAGAACAGACCTCAATCAATCATAGAACTCACCAGTGACCTCCTGCCCCTTGGCCAAACATGTGAGGTCTCCCTTCTGGATGGGTCACCTGCACATACACAGCTGCTGACCTTTTCTTTAGCAGTATGAGCCCCTCCTCGGTATTTCCCTCACTGCTCATTCTGTCTCCCTTATAAAAGAAAAAAAAAGAAAAACGTTTATATGTTATATATGTATTTGTAATAAATTATGTGCACATAGATGGTTGAAATTGTTTAAAACTTTGTAATTACTTAGGAATTATTAATCATAAACACTGATAGTATTTCGAGATGCAGGGAAGCAGAGAAAGGGCGATTGCAAGTAACTGTAATAAGAAACTACACAAAATACTACACGTGGTTTTACATCTTGGTTTCAATAATCCTTTTCCAATATTTTCACAGGAACTACCATTTTTAAAATGTCAACAAGAAAAGTAAATGTCCATCTGCTTGCTTAGTGTCACAAAACTCACCATTAATCTAATAAACAGCAGTTCTCTAGGCTGGAAAACGTATTTAAAATCTTTCGGAGGCAAATATCTTTTCATGATCATAAATCACTTTCTTTTGAACTCTATCTGAACTCAAATTAGCATAAAAATATTGAGATGAGCACTATTTTATAACTCCCATGCGTGAAGCACCTTATCTAGATATTTTAATTTGATTGTCATTTTATAAATAAAACACTTGTTAATAGCATTTAACATAATTTTAATCAACAGTAAAAATAGGAGTGCTTCTCTCACCTGATTTTTGGGTTGTGATTGGCTTGTCGTGTTACTTTTCCTGAAAGACACGTAAGAAGATTGAACTTTCTTTAGATCTTCAGACTTTTGTTCTCAATATTATGATAGTTCTTAAGTTTCTCAACGTTACTTTTTGTAAAATAGAATAACTGTTTGCTTAATTATTACTATTTTGATTCAACACTTTATAATAGATTATCACATACACAGAAAATAATTAAAATTGCAACGTTTGGGTTTCTGATATATTACCATAAATTAGATAGGAGCTGAAATTAGGAAAATATGTTTATTTCCACTTTATAAAGCACCAATTTATATAAAATACTAACACTGTAAAAATGTTATTCTTTGGGTTTTCAAAATTATATTAATTTATATATTGAGATAAATGGATTCACACCATACTGCACACATGTGCACACATGCACACATACACACAGCCACATATATATGTAACGGCTGAACCGAAGTGACTGTGATCAGTGTTGTAACAATAAGATATTTCCTATAAAAGTAACTTATTTGTCAGCATATATACATATATATATATAATTTAAAATGTATGTTCATGGGTATGTATTAATGCACGATGTGCGTAGTATGTAGTATATAAAAATACGTCATCATTTTGAACAGCTGCATTTAATGCAGTTCTTTTGTGACTTTCAGGTGAATAAAACATATTCACAAAAGTGGTATCAGGACTGGCTTAGTTGCAGAAACTTGTATTACATCACATTTTCTCTGAAACTGGAGTGAACACTAATGACAGTCATGGTGCTTCATTCCTGAGGTTCATATATACTTTTCTCCAGTATTAACATGTAAAGACACCTGGCTCAGCTGTTAACCTTTATCTGTTTAAGTGGGCACTACATCATCAATTTTCAAATCAAAAAAAGTCAAGCATAGCTGTTGGTGAAAATCCATGTATGTCTTTTCAGTCTCAGCTGTCAGAGTTAGACATTTTGCATGAAATTTTAAACGAATCCATGTACAAAAAACTTGTGTAGTTACCTCAGTACAAATGAGTTTGTTTTTTAAAGTAATGGTGACTATGGCTTATAGATGCTTCATTAAGGAAAGCAGCTGATGTAGTCACAGTCTTTGTATTATGTTATATATGTTGACAAACTATAAGATTTATAGAATTTCTTTTGATATTTAGTACTAATACTGACAGTTGTATAATATATTATGGCCATTAGAACACAAATCTAACAGTCTAAGGGCAAATGTACAGTGTTTTTTTTTTAATGCATTGGTGACATTTTTAATTTTTTTTAGATTTTGTGTTTCTCTGTGTTTGATTTTTTTTAACATATTTATTGGAGTATAATTGCTTTACAATGGTGTGTTAGTTTCTGATTTATAAAAAAGTGAATCAGCTATACATATACATATATCCCCCTATCTGCTCCCTCTTGCGTCTCCCTCCCACCCTCCCTATCCCACCCCTCTAGGTGGTCACAAAGCAACAAGCTGATCTCCCTGTGCTATGCAGCTGCTTCCCACTAGCTATCTATTTTACATTTGGTAGTGTATATATGTCCATGCCACTCTCTCACTTCGCCCCAGCTTACCCTTCCCCCTCCCCGTATCCTGAAGTCCATTCTCTAGTAGGTCTGTGTCTTTATTACTGTCCTGCGCCTCGGTTGTTCAGAATTTTTTTTTTTAGATTCCATATATATGTGTTAGCATACGGTATTTGTTTTTCTCCTTTTTTTTTTTTTTTTTTTTTTGCAGTACGCAGGCCTCTCACTGTTGTGGCCTCTCCCGTTGCAGCGCACAGGCTCTGGACGCGCAGGCTCAGTGGCCATGGCTCACGGGCCCAGCCGCTCCGCGGCATGTGGGATCTTCCCGGACCGGGGCACAAACCCGTGTCCCCTGCATCGGCAGGCAGACTCTCAACCACTGCGCCACCAGGGAAGCCCTGTTTTTCTCCTTCTGACTTAACTTCACTCTGTATGACACTCTCTAGGTCCATCCACCTCACTACAAATAATTCAATTTCATTTCTTTTTATGGCTGAGTAATATTCCATTGTATATATGTGCCATATCTTCTTTATCCATTCATCTGTTGATGGACACTTAGGTTGCTTCCATGTCCTGGCTATTGTAAATAGAGCTGCAATGAACACTGTGATACATGACTCTTTTCGAATTATGGTTTTCTCAGGGTATATGCCCAGTAGTGGGATTGCTGGGTTATATGGTAGTTCTATTTTTAGTTTTTTAAGGAACCTCCATATTATTCTCCATAGTGGTTGTATCAATTTACATGACCACCAATAGTTCAAGAGGGTTCCCTTTTCTCCACACCCTCTCCAGCATTTACTGTTTGTAGCTTTTTTGATGATGGCCATTCTGACTGGTGTGAGGTGATACTTCATTGTAATTTTGATTTGCATTTCTCTAATGATTAGTGATGGTGAGCATCTTTTCATGTGTTTGTTGTCAATCTGTATGTCTTATTTGGAGAAATGTCTGTTTAGGTTGTCTGCTCATTTTTGGATTGGGTTGTTTGTTTTTTTTGTTATTGAGCTGAATGAGCTGCCTTGTAAAATTTGGAGATTAATCCTTTCTCAGTTGCTTCATTTGCAAATATTTTCTCCCATTCTGAGAGTTGTCTTTGCATCTTGTTTATGTTTTCCTTTGCTGTGCAAAAGCTTTTAAGTTTCATTAGGTCCCATTTGTTTTTGTTTTTGTTTCCATTTCTCTTATCAGGTGGATCAAAAAGGATCTTGCTGTGATTTATGTCATAGAATGTGCTGCCTGTGTTTTCCTCTAAGAGGTTTATAGTGTCTGGCCTTACATTTAGGTCTTAAATCCATTTTGAGTTTATTTTTGTGTATGGTGTTAGGGAGTGTTCTAATTTCATTCTTTCACATGTAGCTGTCCAGTTTTCCCAGCACCATTTATTGAAGAGACTCTCTTTTCTTCATTGTATATTCTTGCCTCCTTTATCAAAAATAAGGCGACCATATGTGTGTGAGTTTATCTCTGGTCTTTTTATCGTGTTCCATTGATCTATATTTCTGTTTTTGTGCCAGTACCATACTGTCTTGATTACTGTAGCTGTGTAGTAGAGTCTGAAGTCTAGGAGCCTGATTCCTTCAGCTACGTTTTTCTTTCTCAAGATTGCTTAGGCTGTTCAGGGTCTTTTGTGTTTCCATACAAATTGTGAAACTTTTTGTTCTAGTTCCGTGAAAAATGCTATTGGTAGTTTGATAGGGATTGCATTGAATCTGTAGATTGCTTTGGGTAGTATGGTCATTTTCACAATGTTGATTCTTCCAATCCAAGAACATGGTATCTCTCTCCATCTGTTTGTATCATCTTTAATTTCTATTATCAGTGTCTTATAGTTTTGTGCATACAAGTCTTTTGTCTCCTTAGGTAGGTTTATTCCTAGGTATTTTATTCTTTTTGTTGCAGTGGCAAATGGAAGTGTTTCCTTAATTTCTCTTTCAGATTTTCCATCATTAGTGTATAGGAATGCAGGAGATTTCTGTGCATTAACTTTGTTTCCTGCTACATTACCAAATTCATTGATTAGCTCTAGTAGTTTTTGGGTAGCATGTTTAGGATTCTCTATGTATAGTATCATGTCATCTGTAAACAGTGACAGCTTTACTTCTTCTTTTCTGATTTGGATTCCTTTTATTTCTTTTTCTTCTCTGATTGCTGTGGCTAAAACTTCCAAAACTATGTTGAATAATAGTGGTGAGAGTGGACACCTTGTCTGGTTCCTGATGGTAGAGGAAATGTTTTCAGTTTTTCCCCATTGAGAACGATGTTGACTGTGGGTTTGTCATATATGGCCTTTATTATGTTGAGGTAAGTTCCCTCTATGCCTACTTTCTGGAGGGTTTTTATCATAAATGGGTGTTGAAATTTGTCAAAAGCTTTTTCTGCATCTATTGAGATTATCATGTGGTTTTTCTCCTTCAATTTCTTAATATGGTATATCACATTGATTGATTTGCTTATATGAAGAATCCTTGCATTCCTGGAATAAACCCCACTTGATCATGGTGTATGATCCTTTTAATCTGCTGCTGGATTCTGTTTGCTAGTATTTTGTTGAGGACTTTTGCATCTGTGTTCATTAGTGATATTGGCATGTAGTTTTCTTTCTTTGTGACGTCTTTGTCTGGTTTTGGTATCAGGGTGATGGTGGCCTCGTACAATGATTTTGGGAGTGTTCCTCCCTCTGCTATATTTTGGAGGAGTTTGAGAAGGATAGGTGTTAGCTTTTCTCTAAATGTTTGATAGAATTTGCCTGTGAAGCCATCTGGTCCTGGGGTTTTGTTTGTTGGAAGATTTTTTTTTTTTTTTTTTGCGGTACGCGGGCTTCTCATTGTTGTGGGCTCTCCCATTGCGGAGCGCAGGCTCCGGACGCGCAGGCTCAGTGGCCATGGCTCACGGGCCTAGCCACTCTGTGGCATGTGGGATCTTCCCGGACCGGGGCACGAACCCGCGTCCCCTGCATCGGCAGGCGGACGCTCAACCACTGCACCACCAGGGAAGCCCTGTTGGAAGATTTTTAAAAACAGTCTCAATTTCAGTGCTTGTGATTGGTCTGTATATTTTCTGTTTTTTCCTTGTTCAGTCTTGGAAGGTTGTGCTTTTCTAAGAATTTGTCCATTTCTTCCAGGTTGTCCATTTTATTGTCATAGAGTTGCTGGTAATAGTCTCTCATGATCCTTTGTATTTCTACAGTGTCAGTTGTTATTTCTCCTCTTTCATTTCTAGTTCTGTTGATTTGAGTCTTAACCCCTTTTTTTCTTGATTAGTCTGGCTAGTGGTTTATCAATTTTGTTTATCTTCTCAAAGAACCAGCTGTTACTTTTATTGATCTTTGCTGTTGTTTCCTTCATTTCTTTTTCATTAATTTCTGATCTGATCTTTATGATTTCTTTCCTTCTGGTAACTTTGGGGTGTTTTTTGTTCTTCTTTCTCTAATTGCTTTAGGTGTAAGGTTAGGTTGTTTATTTGAGATGTTTCTTGTTTCTTGAGGTAGGATTATATTCCTGTAAACTTCCTGCTTAGAACTGCTTTTACTGCATCCCATAATTTTTGGGTCGTCGTGTTTTCATTGTCATTTGTTTCTAGGTTTTTTTTTTATATCCTCTTTGATTTCTTCAGTGATCTCTTTGTTATTTACTAGTGTACTATTCAGCCTCCATGGGTTTGTATATTTTACAGATTTTTTCCTGTAATTGATATCTAATCTCATAGCGTTGTGGTCAGAAAAGATACTTGGTATGATTTCAATTTTCTTAAATTTACCAAGGCTTGATTTGTGACCCAAGATATGATCTGTTCTGGTGAATGTTCCATGAGTGCTTGAGAAGAAAGTGTATTCTGTTGTTTTTTGATGGAATGTGCTAAAAATATCAATTTAGTCCGTTTTGTTTAATGTATCATTTAAAGCTTGTGTTTTCATATTTATTTTCATTTTGGATGATTTGTCCATTGGTGAAAGTGGGGTGTTGAAGTGCCCTACTATGATTTTGTTACTGCCGATTTCCCCTTTTATGGCTGTTAGCGTTTGCCTTGTGTATTGAGTGCATAAATATTTACAATTGCTATATATTCTTCTTGGGTTGATCCCTTGATCATTATGTAATGTCCTGTTTTGTCTCTTGTAATAGTCTTTATTTTAAAGTCTATTTTTTTTGATATGACAGTTGCTGCTCCAGCTTTCTTTTGATCTCCATTTGCATGGAATATCTTTTTCCATCCCCTCACTTTCAGTCTGTATGTGTCCCTAGGTCTGAAGTGGGTCTCTTGTAGACAGCGTATATATGGGTGTTGTTTTTGTATCCATTCAGCCAGTCTGGGTCTTTTGGTTGGGGCATTTAATTCATTTACATTTAAGATAGTTATCAATATGTATATTTCTGTTACCATTTTCTTAATTGATTTGGGCTTGTTATTTTAGATGTTTTTCTTCTGGTGTTTCCTGCCTAGAGAAGTTCCTTTAGCATTTGTTGTAAAGCTGGTTTGGTGGTGCTGAATTCTCTTAGCTTTTGCTTGTCTGTAAAGGTTTTAATTTCTCCATCAAATCTGAATGAGATCCTTGCTGGGTAGAGCAATCTTGGTTGTAGCCTTTTCCCTTTCATCACTTTCAATATGTCCTGGTACTCCCTTCTGGTTTCAGAGTTTCTGCTGAAAGATTAGTTGTTAATCTTATTGGGATTCCCTTATATGTTATTTGTTGTTTTTCCCTTGCTGGTTTTAATATTTTTACTTTGTATTTAATTTTTGATTGTTTGATTAATATGCATCTTGGTGTGTTTCTCCTTGGATATATTCTTTATGGGACTCTCTGCACTTCCTGGACTTGATTGTTTCCTTTCACGTATTAGGGAAATTTTCAACTATAATCTCTTCAAATATTTTCTCAGTCCCTTTCTTTTTCTCTTCTTCTTCTGGGACCTCTATAATTCGAATGTTGGTGCATTTAATGTTGTCCCAGAGGTCTCTGAGACTGTCCTCAATTCCTTTCATTCTTTTCTCTTTATTCTGCTCTGTGGTAGTTATTTCCACTATTTTATCTTCTAGGTCACTTAACTGTTCTTCTGCCTCATTTATTCTGCTATTGATTCCTTCTGGAGAATTTTTAATTTCATTTATTGTGTTGTTCATCATTGTTTGTTTGCTCTTTAGTTCTTCTAGGTCCTTGTTAAACATTTCTTTTTTTTTTTTTTTTTTTCTCCATTCTATTTCCAAGATTTTGGATCATCTTTACTGTCATTACTCTGAATTCTTTTTCAGGTAGACTGCCTATTTGCTCTTCATTTGTTTGGTCTGGTGGGTTTTTGCCTTGCTCCTTAATCTGCTATGTGTGTCTCTGTCTTCTCATTTTGCTTAATTTACTGTGTTTGGGGTCTCCTTTTCTCAGGATGCAAGTTCGTAGTTCCTATTTTTTGTGTGTGTGTGTGGTACGCGGGCCTCTCACTGTCGTGGCCTCCCCCGTTGTGGAGCACAGGCTCCGGATGTGCAGGATCAGCGGCCATGGCTCACGGGCCCAGCCGCTCCACGGCACGTGGGATCCTCCCAGACCAGGGCACGAACCCGTGTCCGCTGCATCGGCAGGTGGACTCCCAACCACTTTGTCACCAGGGAAGCCCGTTCCTATTGTTTTTGGTGTCTGCCCCCAGTGGCTAAGGTTTGTTCAGTGGGTTGTGTAGGTTTCCTGGTGGAGGGGACTGGTGCCTGTGTTCTGGTGGAAGAGGCTGGATCTTGTCTTTCTGGTGGGCAGGACCACATCCAGTTGTGTGTTTTGGGGTGTCTGTGACCTTATTATGATTTTAAGCAGCCTCTCTGTTAATGGATGAGGTTGTGTTCCTGTCTTGCTAGTTGTTTGGCCTAGGGTGTCCCGCACTGTAGCTTGCTGGCTGTTGAGTGGAGCTGGGTCTTAGCGTTGAGACGGAGATCTCTGGGGGAGCTTTCACCATTTGATAGTACATGGAGCTGCGCAGTCTCTTGTGGACCAGTATTCTGAACTCAGCTCTCTCACCTCAGAGTCACAGACCTGACACCCTGCCGGAGCACCAAAACCCTGTCAGCCCCACAGCTTTCCACTTTCCAGGTACACATCTGAGCAAGGCTGAATAGCTTCATTTTAAGTTACAGTCCAGAAGTTAAAGGAGGGTAGCCAGGCGGAGGAGGGGAGCCATGCTAACTGAACCTGTCAAGTGCGGGAGCCGCAACAGCAGTGGCCAGTTCCGCGAGTGGCTACACCACGGCAGCTTCTCTGGCTACACCTGGACCTCATAGCTGCACCCATAATTTTTATTACTGATATATTTACAAGATTTATACCTTACTATATCTTCTTTTCTCTGGTATACACACACACACACACACACACACATGCATACACACACACACAAACATAGCCATAATACATTAACACACACATTTTATTTTTCAAAGTATGGTGGTCTCTTTTTTGCAAAATAGAATCATGCTCTAGGCGTTAATCTGAAATTCATTTGCTTTGCCTGACAATATATACTTGATATACTTGAAATTCAGTCTAATTCTAGAAAGCCATATATTATATATAAACATATAAATATATATGTGTATATATATGAATATATATGTGTGTCTGTATATGTATATATATACACACACACACACGTGTATAACTGTTTTTTTCTCTTCCAGCTTCGTGATTCTCATGTTGAAGATCTTCACTACCCTAGGGTTGGGTAAGTAGTTCCTTAAAGCTTTTTAATGTTTAATTTTATGTTGACTTGCAGCTTGTAAATAGGTCTTTTGGAAAGTAGAAATATGATATTAGCACAGCAATAAAGTTGAAATAAGGTATGGTCTAAGGACAAGATACGCTGTTCCTGGAGTGACTTTATAGAAACCCACAGGTCTCAGCTATTCATGTACAGAATTATGTTGTACATGGCTGCTTGTTATCGTGAAAATATAAAAATTGCTAGTGACTGCAGAGGAACACACAATTCTCCTGGATGAAACATATACCAAAATAACCTAGTACAAATGGAGTATGTGAGAGTTTCATGGGTAAAGTCAGTGAAGAGGAGATAAATGGATACATTTCTGATTGGGGAGATTAGGGTAAGTTTTATTTCAGATTTTATTTGAAATGATATTATTTGTGTGTGTGTTACACACCCAGAGGAACAACAGTGTGGGTTTAGATGATAACTCAATTGCAGTTGTTGACTACAAAAATAAGTTCAACTTCAGATGGAGGTTTCCTAATAGAATATCTGTTATGCAAAATAAATTTCTCTTGCCTCCTTCTTTTCCCTGAAAACAGTATTTCACACTAAAACTACTTGTTTTTCTAGGTTTAAAATTGATGTCACCAATTACTCTGAATTAAAGATGATTTAGAAAATATTTGCTTTTAGGTATAATTCTAAACATAATCGTTTTAAAAATATTACTTAAATTTTGAAGAGTATTAGTTATTGATACAACAAACGTAGATAGCTCTTTATATTTGTTTTAAAAATATATTATCATTTCAAATACAACGTAAAAATAAATTTTATTAATATATGCATTGTAAATTTGAGTGAGAAAACTATTTCATTGCATATTGGCAGCTTAGGAAATAATACAGTACTTTTTAAAATATAACCATGTAATCATTATTTTAAATAGATTATACATTTTAAATGTGATTTGGTTTTATTAATGTTAAAGACAAATATGCACAGATTTACCATGCACATATTTACATGCAGAATTAAGTTTATGATATTACTTTTGTTATTTAATCCATTTTTCAATAAGATTTAATGTTAGCTTAGAATTTAGGCTCATGTTTGGAGAAAAGTTACTGGTGAAAATAGTCCTCTTCTTAGCTGTGTCTACTTCAGTATTTTTTTTAAGGTAAAGGAAGAAGTGAAGTATTTTGATGATCTGTCACTGAAATCGAAAGTGAAAAGGAAAGTTCTGTGAATGAGTTCTAACTTAAGATTTCAAGAACTTAATTAAATGATTCCAAAGATTTCAAAGAAGAGATCAGATTCTAGGAATTCTGTTAAATTTGTGCACACTGAAAATGTGCACAGAATAATTAAAACACTATGTTTTGTTTTTATAGAAGATAATAGAGTGAAATATGCACATTAATTTGGAAGGTTGATTAGTCAGGTATATTTCATTATTAATTATTTGAATACCAAGTAGAAAAACAGACCCTGGACACAAAACTAAGGTTAACCTGAGTTTTCTGTTAATTATAACAGGTTAAAAACTTAAAAAGAAAATAGCTTTTTGTCAGTGCTATGAGAAAAGATATAAATTTCATATATTTATAATAAAACGTTTCACTTGACTATGTCACCTTATGGGTTTGCTGCTACTTTTCCATCTTAACATACAGAAAATTATGTATTACTCTTTACTTTTGTGTATTCACCATTGGTTTCTAAATTTATATAACTACATTAATGATAGGATTAGAATTTGACTAATTAATGTACTTTAAAATATTTTATTTAATAGAAATTTGTATAGTTAATGAAGACCTACTGAAGAAAATGAGATTTTTCCTCTAGTGGTAATTCCTTTCAGTTATAGCCCTATTTTTTACTTATTATGTAAAAAAAAGAAAAAAAAACTATAAAAATCTTTACCAGTGTAACAAAGTTCATACTTAACAGCAACAGAAATTATTGTAGGCTAGTTAAGCAGAAGATAAATGTATTAAAGGATGTGAGATAAAGTGGGGAACCCTTTGGAAGTACAGGAAATTAGGTTTATAGAATGCATAGCCAGAAGCTATGTGCAAATAATTCCATGGCTGCCTTCTGTTAAGATCATACAGAACCAGCTTCATCATGGCTGTGCATGGGGCATGTCTCCCTCTTCTTCCTCTGCAAGTGAATATCTCTGTAACTCCCCCTCCCTCAGTTGATGCTATAGATAACAGCTCTTTCTTCATGCCACTCCCCTTCAGACTGAAATCTCTAGTGTAGGCTTCTGATTGGCTGACACAGGTCACATGCCTGTGCCATAAGTGCACAGCATTCTGCGAAAGCAAGTGTAGCTTCTGTCTTAAAGTGAGACTCACAAGTTGGAAAATGTAAATACGTAAAGGATATTCAGATGGTGAAAGAATGAAAAACATCCACTAACAATGCAAAAGTAAAATCCCAGCCTTAAGAAGGTAACCTGTAATATTTTATTCTATGTATTATATGTGAACTAGCAGACTAGACATTTAGCCAGATTCTTTATTTTTCTGGAGATATTACTTGAGCTTATAAAGTCATGAAAATAGAATACTCATGGCAAATGCAGACTGACACAACCATTCAAAACATAGTAAAAACATACTGAACTCCTTTTTGTCGTTCATGTTATTTAATATAAAAATATTGTTATAAAAAGGCACTAAAATATTTTTCTTATTTATTTGGCATACTTGTAGTTTACCATAATACGTATGTGGGTGAAACCTGGATTAAATTGGCCTGTACTCCCAATCTGGTTGTGCCATTTACTAGCCCTGTGACTTTGGACAAGTTAGTAGACTAATCTGAGGCTCAGTTCTTGAGGTGAGAATTGAAGGAGGAGATGGGGGCAGCAGTGTTAACAGGAGGAAGAGACTTCCAGGAAGCCATAAGCATAAGGGCAAACGTGCTGAGTTAGGAAAGAACCTATTGTGTTTGAACAGCATAAGAAGGATGGCAGGGCACACTGATTAAGAAAGACGAAATTTTGGAAAAGTAACTTGTAGTTGAGACTTTATTCCAGGTGCAAAGAGAAGATGCTGGGGGATTAACACACAGGAGGGACATGACTGGACTTATATTTTTGAAAATATCCTCAGGGCCTTCCCTGGTGGCGCAGTGGTTGAGAGTCCACCTGCCGATGCAGGGGACACGGGTTCGTGTCCCGGTCCAGGAGGATCCCACGTCCGCAGAGCGGCTGGGCCCGTGAGCCATGGCCTCTGAGCCTGTGCATCCGAAGCCTGTGCTCCGCAACGGGAGAGGCCACAACAGTGAGAGGCCCGCGTACTGCAAAAAGAAAAAAATATATATATCCTCAGGCTACAGTATAGAGATGGGTTATAGGATATGCAGAAATGAATGAAGACCGTTCAGAGAGGCACTGTTACCGTCTTATATGAAGGACGGCTTGGATTAGCATGGTAGGGAATATGGATTTGAGATAAATCTACTTTTGAAATCTTATAATAGTTTGTTGAAAATCTAGTCTGTGTCAGTCTTGTGACTAAAACAATGGTTGCTTTTGGAGATTGTGACAGACATAGTGATGGGCCCCACAGACTCTGTCCACCTTCCTTAAAGAAAGACGTGTTGCACCAGCTGTGGAGGGTGCTGTCAGCAGATGGCCTTCAGCTTTATCCTCTTCATGGGTTGTTTCAAGTGCAAAGAGCCACCTCCTCCAAGGTCACACTCTTAGGGATGGTCCATATTCAGTGACGGATCACGTCAGAGTTATAAAGTCTTGTATTCCCGTGGTTTGGGTTGAGAATGTCAGGCCTGCATTATAGCTGCACTTCTCTCTTTGCTCAGTCCTCCACAGACGATGGATGATCTCAGTGGCACCCCCTGGTAAACATCCTGGATGCTAAATCCGGTCTCACAGTCTGTTCTAGAAAACCCAAACTGTGACAAATAGTATGGAAGTCAGAGATAATGAAAGAAAGAAGGAATGGGGGATGATTTATAGATGTTTTACTTACTCTATTTTATAGGTTCCTATGACATTTCTGAAATGAGGAATATTGGGGGGAAATATAGGTTAGATTTTAACTCAAATACTGTTTTACAGATGTTGAACTTGAGTTTGCCTGTGTGACACATTAGTATGAAAACTATTTGGTAGCAGACTCTATGAGTTTACATCTCAGGAGATATATTACAATGGGTTATGCATGTGGGAAGGTCCAGAATTTGGATAGTATTTGTAATGATGGAATAGATGGGATAACCCAGGAAGTGTGTGCAGGTAAAGATGAGAAGGACAAAGAATAAACCTTACATCAAACTGAAGTTTAAATGTTGAGAAGTACTTCTGGTATCAGCTTAGATATGAAAAGAGCTTTCGAAATTGCTATTTCTATCCCTACATCAAGAAAAGGCTGGACAAACAGGAAAAAGCAACTTTTAGGGGGTTTATAAGAGAACTTAGGTTGCAGGGAACACCTTCACTCTAAAATCCAGGAGAAAAGTACATTTAGAGAGAGACATACAACAACTGCTTACATGAATGAATTGCTGGAGGCTGACTGTGGATTAGAGTGGTAGTGAGAAACTCCTAGGGGCCCTCACATATTCTTATGGTCCTCCAGGGACCTACCAGATTCTTGTGGTGTTCACCCCCAAGAAAGATCCCCTCATTACTCTGAACCTGGGAGGGAACTATTGTGAAACATACCTAGAAATTTCTCTGTAGCAAGGTGCTGCTCTACAGAGAGAAAACATTTTGCCAGAGCACAATTCTGAAGTTTTATATCAGCCAGGAGTACAGGAATTCCATCCCACTCAAACCCCCTGCAGCCTTCCTCTCTAACCTAAAAGAAAAAGAAGAAGAAGAAAAAAAAAAACTAGTCAAAAGGGGGCATGGACTTAAGGAAATGGACTGGGAAAGAGGTAGACAGGAAAGGAAGTGTGAGGCAGAAGGAAGTAAAACCTGTGTAAGCAAGGGAAGGGTCAGACCCTTGTTAAGGCCACAGGTCAAGACATAGAACCAGCAAGGTCTGGGCAAGTCTGGAGAATTCTAATTGGAAGAGTATAGACCCCCACCCTACCCACCACATTATATAACCATGTCAAGGTAGCTCCAGTATAATTGCATTTCAGCTAAAAAACCTGTAAGGCACAACTCCCCCTGACCATCAGTTTATAGGGAAGTCCATCAACTTACAAAAAAAAAAAAAAAAAAAAAAAAAGCAGTGTGAAGAGACACAGCTATCATGAGAACAAGACTTAGATATGATAATGGTGTTGGAATTATCAGTCAAGAATACCATGATTAATATGTTGTGAGCTCTATTGTAAAAAGGAGACGACATTCAAGAACTGACAGATAATGTAAGCAGAGTTAGAAAACTCTAAGAAATTAACAAAAAAAGGATTAGAAATTAAACAAAATGTAACAGAAATGAAGATTGGCTTCAGTGGACTAAGTGGTAAACTCAACACAGCCAAGAAAAATATCACCAAACTAGAATACAAATCAGTAAAAAGTCACAGACTAGAATGGAAAGAGAATGAATAATGAAAAAAAACAAAATCAAACAGAAGATGAAGGGCTGTGGGACAATATCAAAAAGTGTACCATATGTGTAACTGAAGTACCACAAGGATAAGGAAAAGAGAATGAAGAAGAAATATTTAAAGAAGTAGTATCAGATGACTTTGCAAAATTACTACAAGACACCAAATTAAGTATACAGCAAGCTTTGGGAGCACCAAATATAAATAAATCAATACCAGTAAATCTGTACCTAGGCCTATCATATTCAAGCTGTAGAAAACTGCAAAGAGAAACTCTTGAAGGAAGCTAGAGAATTTAAAAATGCCTTATAGAGGAACCGAGGATGAAGACAACAGCAGACTTCTCATCAGAGACATGCAAGTAAAAAGAGAAGAATGAAGTAGTTAAGATGGTGGCAGGAGTTGGGGGGAGACACCAATCTAGAATTCTGTATCAAGAGATAGTATCCTTTAAAACAAAACTGAGAGAATTTATTACCAGAAAATTTATCATTAAAGAAATGTTAAGTTATTCAGGCGGGATGCAATTGAAGCAGGTCAGAATCTTGGATCTATATAATGAAAGGAAGAGCATCAGAATACTGAAAGGAATATTGAAGGTCAAATAACATCTTTTATGTTTTGTATTCTTAATTGATCTAATAAAATAACTGTTTTTAAGCAATAGTATGGCAATGTATTACATGATTTAAGAAACAAATGAGAGCAGTGTCTCAAGGAATGGAGGGGAGAAATTGGGAGGACTCTGGAGGTACCTGGACTACACATGAAACGAAATAGTGTTAATTTGAGGATGAATTTAGATTAAAGTGTGCATTGTAAACTCGTGGGAAACCACAAACTTTTTTTAAAAGAAGTGTAATTGACTTTCTAAGAGAAAAGATACACTGGAATAACATAAAATGCTCAATTAAAACAGGAGAAGGCAGAAGAAGAAATAAAAGAAAGTAATCAATACAAAAGAGTTATAAAGATGATAGATAATTATCCAAATATATCAATAATCACTTTACTAAATGTGAAAAGTTTAAAAACACTAATTTGAAAATTTTATCCTGTGGTTATCATTTCTGGGGAAGTAGAAATAATATAAGAATAAATTGCGATGTATTCTAGGCTAGGGAACTTACACATATTTCCTGTGTCATAAAAGGGATAACAAATATCAAAGGCAATGCTCATGTCCAGGGAATAAATCCTCAACCACTAAACTGTAGAGCTTATATCTCGAACTAGATTTCTTGGAAGAGCCTAAACTTTAAAAGTTGAAAGTTTGTTAATATGTTGAGGTCTGGACACCAGAGCTTCCTATCTACCCATGCTTTTGACTTAACCAGAGGTAGAACTTCTTTCTTCCTAATTATATCTTATTATTATCTTGATTATATCTTTCTTAGTAAAAAAGTATACTCATGCAATTTTAAACCATGACCCATTAAATTTTCCTTTATTAAATATACTTGGATTTAATATATGCTCACACATAGAGAATCTACAGTGTTGGTGAGGCTGAGTACTGATTATCACTAATGAATATCAAATTTCATGAGTGACTGGCAAACCATGCTTAGTATATATACTGTGGCTGGAAACTTTTAAGTGAAGATTAAGTAGAGACAGTGTTCACAATGACCTCAAATGAAATAGCAAAACATGATTAAATGTTTAGTAAGAAGAGGCAAAAATCTTAAAATGGGTTAAAATTACCAAAATATGTTAATAATTGAGATCCATGCTATATTTGTATTATTCACACACATATGTATCTAAGACTTATGCAGGCATTTCTATGGCTTAATGCTAAATACTTCTGTGAAAATTTAAGAATACTCAGCATACAAAGTGGAAGTCATAATTAATATTTTATAAAGCTTAAACAGTCTCTTAATCTCTACAGTTACAAAAATTAAAATTAACATTCCTACCTAGACTAAGTTAGAAAATAGCTCTTTAGTCGATGGTCAAATTACTTGGAGATATTAACAGAGCATAATCTTTTCTTCTCTGAAATGTATCATTAAGATTCATTTAAAATGAAATATTCATTCAGATATAATTTGCTTCAAGAGACAGACAAGGAGCCTCATTAGTTTTTCATACATAATGTCAATTTGAACTAAGCCACTGTCTTTCAAGAGTCATAATAGGGGAAGGTGTTTAAGGCTGGGGAGTGTTTCTTATAACAATTCTGAGACTAACCACTTCCTTTATACTAGACGCTGTTATCTGTGTTTTTTAATTCCTTTAATTTTCACAAAAACTTTATGACATAATTATTCATTTGTAGACTTAGGCACCTAGTGTAATGGTGGAACTTGGATTTCACCTTTGGCTGAGTGCAGAGACTGTGCTGTTTTAACCAACCTTCAGTCCAGTAATGCCCCCCTCCCTCCCAGTTCTTATTTATTTATACTACATCTAACTGTATGTGACTAAAATTCGCTTAGGATTTTAATATTATTATTTAACATATATATTAGGGAAGACTTATTTTCCAAGAATAAGGAATCCATATTTCTTCTTCTGAATAACAAAAATAGTATGTGGACTTTAAAATTTGTGTTAATGCATTTTCAATCAGCATATTTGCTTACTATTTCATTTGGTATACATTTCATACCATTTTAAAATTATAGAATGTGTCATATTTGGTAGAATACCTTGATTCAGTATCATGAAAGGTCATATTCATAAATTTCTTAATGTTAGTAAAAGCTAAAGTTCAAAAAATGATCTTAGCCAAACCTCTATAGAGGAAGTTTGAAATGAATTTCCAGTTAATACTTGTAAGGTCAGAAACTCAGATGACTTTTTGCTGTCAGGTTAAACGTGACAGAAAAATAAAAGGAAAGAATCTTTGAAAATAGCTTAAATATATTATTTCAGTTGAAGTACTTTATTTCTCATAACAGACTAAAGTTGTGTCCTGAAAATGTTAATAAATTTTATTTTAAGAACCTGCATTTTTACTTGTTATCAAGTGAAATAAATAGATGGAAAGGTGGTGTTTTTAAAACAAATCAGTAAAGAGTCACAAACTAGTTTCCTATGTGATTCTGTTGCACAGGAAATCTTAGGAAGTAATGAATATGCTACTCAGGTAAATTTGGGATTTGGGATGGCAGAGAATTAATGTGACCAATACAAATCATCAGGGCACACTGGAGATATCTTCTAATCATGAGGCTAATTACTCTCCTGGCTGTTTCTAATCCCCTGATTTGTTTGATGAGAGGCACTGGTTGTGTAGCAGTGTTTGGGGACAGAGACTTGACTGCTGTAAAAGGCAGTTGATTGGAGCAGGAAAGGTCCCTAGGAGATGCTCAACCAAAATGGTTGGGAAAAATGTTGAGTATCTATCACATGTAAATATATGGATATGAATTGAATGAGAAAAAGGAAACTCTGGATTCTGAAATGGGTTTATCTAAACTATAAAGACTAATGCTTATTTAAAATGGATCAGGATTTATCCAGGAAATTTCAAGGAAAAATAAGGAAGATCTGTAAGAACAAATAAGGAATGGAGGTTAGGTGGCTACTTACAGAAAGTAGGCAAACGTGAAAAATCAGTGAATTTCCAAGTCAAAGTAAAGCAGTCATGTGGTTGAAAAATAAGTGAATGAAAACATGGCAAGGTCAAGGCCTTCCTAGGCATTTTCAAGACCAAGAGCTGAGTTCATTGAGAGATTTATAAATTGCATTGCCTTAACAGTGAAATGCCTCAAGATTTTACCAATAGCTGTTATGTATAAATCCCTCCTAGGTTTAAAGAAGCAATGACTTTAAGAAAAATACCACTTGGAGTAATGTGAGGTATCAAAGGGAAGACCAGGAATACAGCTTATTTCATACAAAGGCAAACCATGTTTATTTTTAGTTTTTGTACCAATATCTGTCTGTGAAAGAAAAGGATTACATATTTCTATTGTTACCATTATGCTTTCTTAAAATTTTTTAGTTTTAGAAATTTAATACATTAAGTATTAATCAATGGATTAAATAATACATTAAGTAATACTTAATAGATAATACATTAAATGACTCTTGATATGGTAGGAAATACATTTTTCATTGATTTCTTACAAGCAGCCAAAAAGGAAAGATTTTCACAAGTTGCTGGATTCAGCAAATAGTAGAAAATTTGTTATCCTTTCCTCAGTCTCCTCCTGAAGTGAATTCAAGGACTTAGAGCCAATATCTATATATGTAGAATCAAGCATTTTCTTGTGTGTGATAAATAGGCACGTTTTGAATTTCTACGGATTATCTACATTTTCTTAAAATGCAGAGAGTTTACAATAATTATATACACAGTGGAAAACATAATTTTTTTAACAAGTTTCTGATGGACTAAGCATAACAGGGATGTTAGTACTTTTAAAGACCTGACACCTCTTTATCTCTTTTTCCATTGCTGATATAAGGGCAAGATGTATCTTGCTTTCTGATGCAGTTCCCATACCCCCCACGTGTCACGGTAATTGGCCAGGAAGACTCACCTTTATAAAAAATGAGTGAACCATAGTAAAATAAATGTAGAAGAGTGAAACTCTTTATAAATTATTATTTTAGATAAAATTGTTTAATCTTTTATATAACTTTCACCTATGTTTCATTCAAAACCTTACCCCAAGTATGATTATTTTGAACTTCAAATTTGTTTCAGTGAATTCACCCTAAGAATATGACTCATTATTTTAGCAGAAAATATTAGTTATTTAAATTTTAAAAGTCACCTTTTTTTTTCGCTATATGTAAGATATGTGTTTTCAGTATGATTAAGAGATAAGAGCAACCCTTTGGCAACCGTGTTTCCTACATAGGTGTTGAGGAACTTATGCAAACATGTTGGTTTATGTTGTATTTCTTTTTATAGCCTGGGGTTCATTTTCTAGAGTATTTGATTGCTTTGACTCATGACTCCTCTGGATAGTCTACCTATATCACTTTTCTTTCATAATTTTGTATGATTCTGAATATATCAAATTGTTAGACGGATCACAGTTTATGAGTATATTTGGCTAGCAAAATTACTATCATTTTAATTCAGAGCTATATAAAATTTTGACCAAAATAAGTATAAAATGTGAAATACAGCTTATTATACATGTTTTTCCTGTACCTATATAGGAAAAAAGTGGGTAGAAATTTTCTATAAAGAGAGGAAACCCTTTTTATAGCGAAGATCTAAAGCAGGAGACGTGAAGGAGAATATTATTAGAATATTTTTGTTTGTAGTGAATATTGCCTCCTTTATGTAATAATGCCAAATGAAACATGAACAGTCTAATGTCAAATTTGTCATAGCATATATTTTGAGTGAAATTTTCATCCAGAATTAGCCATGTCACTTCACATGAGTGAACAGCATGAACTGTTATGTTACATAATGGATGTCCTTGAAAAAATAATTGCATTCACTATTCAGATGCACATGCTAAACTATTTTACTTCCTTGTTTGTTGCTTTAACCATTGCATTGTAGCACATTATTGTAATTTTAATTGAAATAAACACCAGTAAAACTTTTAAAATTCAGTTTTTCCCAAAAATGCTTTAAAAGTTGGTTAAAGGTTTTTGTTTTTTTTTTAACTCTCTGCTTGTCACATATACTAGAGAAAATTGCAGATCTTAGAATTTCCATTGAAAATTTGTGCAGTGATAAAATAGTCTTGGAATATTGCAGCTTAAAT
Organism: Grampus griseus; assembly: GCF_964374135.1. Classification (NCBI taxonomy): domain Eukaryota; kingdom Metazoa; phylum Chordata; class Mammalia; order Artiodactyla; family Delphinidae; genus Grampus; species Grampus griseus. The sequence goes on from NC_139012.1 coordinate 25,114,993, forward strand.
ATAAGTTTAAGATCATCCAAACTTTTCTTTGAGTTCCAGGCTTTCTTCCTCTTGTCTGTGAGCAAGGGGATATCCTTGTAAGGTGCTTCTGGTTTTTCTCACTTTAGTACTAGAATTGAAAAAGTATGCCTTGGACCTACCAAAAGGTGTTGCATTAAGTAAAACTCACATATAGCCTGGATTTCCCTGAAAAGGGCTTAAAAGTGCCCACATCCAAAGACTTCTGGCACCAAGCACCAGGCAGAAGAGAATACAATCCTTTTAGAAGGAAGCATTTCCTTTTAGTGTTTCAGAATCTTTACAGATTAAATTAAATCAGACATAAGTTTACAGTTAAAATTATCCAAACTAAATAATCCACCATAAGTAGGTATCAGCAGAACAAAAAAATATAAATGTAGAATCCCAACAATTTAAGATTTTGGAATGGTACTGATATGCAATACAAAATTAAAACTATAGAAATCTTTTGGAAAGAAAAATAGAATTTAAAAAAGAGGAAGCAACAACACCCATCAAAAATGACCAGGATATTTGAAAGAACCAAATAAAACTTTAAAAAATATATTTGATAAAATTCAACTTTTCTTCTTAATTCACGTACTCATGATGACAAATTAACCATTATCTGGTACTTGGTGAAGGATAAAAACAAAGTGTAAAACTAAACTATTTTAGGGTGTTCAAACTTCTAGACAGACATGGAATAAATTATGACTACTCACATTCAGTGGCTAAAGCAATTAACATGGCCATATCCAACATATCAAGTCCACATTTTTATGTCAGTATAGTTTTGATTGTCTTATGTTCTTTTTATTTTAGGTAAAATTTACTTTCCATAAAATGAACAGTTTTACCTAATTTTGAATATGGTCTGATGTAAAGGTAAAATTTGACTGATTTCTTAGAATAAGGAATATTACAACACCATTTTAGTTAAAAAAAAAAAAAAAAAAAAAAGTTTCTTTTTTCCACTGAGTTACCTTGGCACCTTTATTGAAAATCAGTTTAGCATAAAGCGTGGGTGTGTTTCTGGACTCTCCTTTGCACAACTGTTTTACATGTCTTTATGCCAGTACCTCATTTTCTTTTTTTTTTTAACATCTTTATTGGGGTATAATTGCTTTACAATTGTGTGTTAGTTTCTGCTTTATAACAAAGTGAATCAGTTATACATATACATATGTTCCCATATCTCTTCCCTCTTGCGTCTCCCTCCCTCCCACCCTCCCTATCCCACCCCTCCAGGTGGTCACAAAGCACGGAGCCGATATCCCTGTGCCATGCGGCTGCTTCCCACTAGCAATCTACCTTACGTTTGTTAGTGTATATACATCCATGCCTCTCTCTCACCCTGTCACAGCTCACCCTTCCCCCTCCCCATATCCTCAAGTCCGTTCTCCAGTAGGTCTGTGCCTTTATTCCTGTCTTACCCCTAGGTTCTTCATGACATTTTTTTTTCTTAAATTCCATATATATGTGTTAGCATACAGTATTTGTCTTTTTCTTTCTGACTTACTTCACTCTGTATGACAGACTCTAGGTCTATCCACCTCATTACAAATAGCTCAATTTTGTTTCTTTTTATGGCTGAGTAATATTCCATTGTATATATGTGCCACATCTTCTTTATCCATTCATCCGATGATGGGCACTTAGGTTGTTTCCATCTCTGGGGTATTGTAAATAGAGCTGCAGTGAACATTTTGGTACATGACTCTTTTTGAATTTTGGTTTTCTCAGGGTATATGCCCAATAGTGGGATTGCTGGGTCGTATGGTAGTTCTATTTGTAGTTTTTTAAGGAACCTCCATACTGCTCTCCATAGTGGCTGAACCAATTCACATTCCCACCAGCAGTGCAAGAGTGTTCCCTTTTCTGCACACCCTCTCCAGCATTTATTGTTTCTAGGTTTTTTGATGATGTCCATTCTGACTGGTGTGAGATGATATCTCATTGTAGTTTTGATTTGCATTTCTCTAATGATTAATGATGTTGAGCATTCTTTCATGTGTTTGTTGGCAGTCTGTATATCTTCTTTGGAGAAATGTCTCTTTAGGTCTTCTGCCCATTTTTGGATTGGGTTGTTTGTTTTTTTGTTATTGAGCTGCATGAGCTGCTTGTAAATTTTGGAGATCAATCCTTTGTCAGTTGATTCATTTGCAAATATTTTCTCCCATTCTGAGGGTTGTCTTTTGGTCTTGTTTATGGTTTCCTTTGTTGTGCAAAAGCTTTAAAGTTTCATTAGGTCCCATTTGTTTATTTTTGTTTTAATTTCCATTTCTCTAGGAGGTGGGTCAGAAAGGATCTTGCTGTGATTTATGTCATAGCGTGTTCTGCCTATGTTTTCCTCTAAGAGTTTGATAATTTCTGGCCTTACATTTAGGTCTTTAATCCATTTTGAGCTTATTTTTGTGTATGGTGTTAGGGAGTGATCTAATCTCATACTTTTACATGTACCTGTCCAGTTTTCCCAGCACCACTTATTGAAGAGGCTGTCCTTTCTCCACTATACATTTCTGCCACCTTTATCAAAGATAAGGTGTCCATATGTGCGTGGGTTTATATCTGGGCTTTCTATCCTGTTCCATTGATCTGTCTTCCTTTTTTTGTGCCAGTACCATACTGTCTTGATTACTGTAGCTTTGTAGTATAGTCTGAAGTCAGGGAGCCTGATTCCTCCAGCTCCGTTTTTCGTTCTCAAGATTGCTTTGTCTATTCGGGGTCTTTTGTGTTTCCATACAAATTGTGAAATTTTTTGTTCTAGTTCTGTGAAAAATGCCAGTGGTAGTTTGATAGGGATTGCATTGAATCTATAGATTGCTTTGGATAGTAGAGTCATTTTCACAATGTTGATTCTTCCAATCCAAGAACATGGTATATCTCTCCATCTATCTGTATCATCTTTAATTTCTTTCATCAGTGTCTTATAATTTTCTGCAGACAGGTCTTTTGTCTCCTTAGGTAGGTTTATTCCTAGATATATTATTCTTTTTGTTGCAGTGGTAAATGGGAGTGTTTTCTTGATTTCACTTTCAGATTTTTCATCATTAGTATATAGGAATGCCAGAGATTTCTGTGCATTAATTTTGTGTCCTGCTACTTTACCAAATTCATTGATTAGCTCTAGTAGTTTTCTGGTAGCATCTTTAGGATTCTCTATGTATAGTATCATGTCATCTGCAAACAGTGACAGCTTTACTACTTCTTTTCCGATTTGGATTCCTTTTATTTCCTTTTATTCTCTGATTGCTGTAGCTAAAACTTCCAAAACTATATTGAATAAGAGTGGTGAGAGTGGGCAACCTTGTCTTGTTCCTGATCTTAGTGGAAATGCTTTCAGTTTTTCACCATTGAGGATGATGTTGGCTGTGGGCTTGTCATATATGGCCTTTATTATGTTGAGGAAAGTTCCCTCTATGCCTACTTTCTGCAGGGTTTTTATCATAAATGGGTGTTGAATTTTGTCAAAAGCTTTTTCTGCATCTATTGAGAGGATCATATGGTTTTTCTCCTTCAATTTGTTAATATGGTTTATCACATTGATTTGCGTATATTGAAGAATCCTTGCATTCCTGGAATAAACCGCACTTGATCATGGTGTATGATCCTTTTAATGTACTGGTGGATTCTGTTTGCTAGTATTTTGTTGAGGATTTTTGTATCTATGTTCGTCAGTGATATTGGCCTGTAGTTTTCTTTCTTTGTGACATCCTTGTCTGGTTTTGGTATCAAGGTGGTGGTGGCCTCGTAGAAGGAATTTGGGAGTGTTCCTCCCTCTGCTATATTTTGGAGGAGTTTGAGAAGGATAGGTGTTAGCTCTTCTCTAAATGTTTGATAGAATTTGCCTGTGAAGCCATCTGGTCCTAGGCTTTTGTTTGTTGGAAGATTTTTAATCACAGTTTCAATTTCAGTGCTTATGATTGGTCTGTTCATATTTTCTGTTTCTTCCTGATTCATTGTTGGCAGGTTGTGCATTTGTAAGAATTTGTCCATTTCTTCCAGATTGTCCATTTTATTGGCATAGAGTTGTTTGTAGTAATCTCTCATGATCTTTTTTATTTCTGCAGTGTCAATTGTTACTTCTCCTTTTTCATTTCTAATTCTATTGATTTGAGTCTTCTCCCTTTTTTTCTTGATGAGTCTGGCTAATGGTTTATCTATTCTGTTTATCTTCTCAAAGAACCAGCTTTTAGCTTTATTGATCTTTGCTATTGTTTCCTTCATTTCTTTTTCATTTATTTCTGATCTGATTTTTATGATTTCTTTCCTTCTGCTAGCTTTGGGTTTTTTTTGTTCTTCCTCCTCTAATTGCTTGAGGTGCAAGGTTCGGTTGTTTATTCGAGATGTTTCCTGCTTCTTAAGTTGGGCTTGTATTGCTATAAACTTCCCCCTTAGAAGTGCTTCTGATGCATCCCATAGGTTTTGGGTCGTTGTGTCTCCATTGTCATTTGTTGCTAGGTATTTTTTTATTTCCTCTTTGATTTCTTCAGTGATCACTTCGTTATTAAGAAGTGTATTGTTTAGCTTTTGTGTGTTTGTATTTTTTACAGATCTTTTCCTGTAATTGATATCTAGTCTCATGGCGTTGTGGTCGGAAAAGATACTTGATACAATTTCAGTTTTCTTAAATTTACCAGGGCTTGATTTGTGACCCAGGATATAATCTATCCTGGAGAATGTTCCATGAGCACTTGAGAAAAATGTGTATTCTGTTGTTTTTGGATGGAGTGTCCTATAAATATCAATTAAGTCCATCTTGTTTAATGTATCATTTAAACCTCATTTTCTTGATTACAGTAGCACAGTGATAAGTCTTTAAGTTAGTATAAGGTACTTAACTTTGATCATCTTCAAAATTATTTTTTCTATTTAAGGCTTCTTACAGTTCCATATAAATTTGTGAATAAGGTGCAGATTTCTTCAAAAGTGTCTGCTGAAATTTTGACTAGAATTGTTTTGAATATATATATATCCTTTTGGGGAAAATTGATGTGTTAACCAAAGTTTAGTCTTTCACTTATAGTTTGTTATTTTCAATGTGGAGGTCTTGTATATATTTTGTTGTTTATTCCTAAGTGTTTCATATTTTTTATGCTATTGTGAATGGTATTTCTAAATTTCAATTTCCAATTGTTTTTTGTATACAGAGATACAATAGACTTTTGTATATTGGGTTTGTATCTGTCAACTATTCTAAACTTCTCTGTTCTAGTAATGTTTCTGTGGACTCCTTGTGGATATTCTACAGAGAAGATCATGCTATCCGAGGCAAAAACAAACATAGTTTTGCTTATTTCTTTTCATTCTCTATGCAGTTTGTTTCTTTCTCTTGTCACATTGTAGTGGCTGTGACCTCTAGAACAGTGTTGAAATACAATGGATACTAATGGACATCTTTGACTTGTTTCTGATCTTAGAAGGAAAGCATTCAGTCTTTATGATGCAAGTGCTAAGATTTTCACAGATGCTCTTTATAAGGATGCAAACATTTCCTCTGTTCCTAGGGTTGTTTTTAATAGTATTTTTATTATGAACAAGTAGTGGATTTTATTAAATGCTTTTTCTGTGGTTGTGTATAATTTTATTTTTTAATTTGTTTATATGATAAATTTTATTGATGAATTTTTAAATATTTGGCCAATCATGCAACCCTGTATCACCCTACTTTTCATAGGATCATATCCTTCATTCATTACCTTTAAGTGGATTTTTTTGCTTATTATTTATTAACTTTTACACTTTATTTTTTTAAAGATGTTCTTATTGGTGTAGTCTGATACAAGGTACTCTGCTGTAGTCGGAAGCAGTAGTCCTCCAATTTGCAGTACTTCCAGTTTGAGAAAGCTCTGGTTCCCCCACCATCCAAGTAACTCTTCCAATGATGTGTTCAGGATACTTCTAACCCACTAATTAGCCACAGCTTTATACTTTACTCTTTGTTCTTATTGCCAGAATGACTGCATTATTAAACATTCTGATTTATGTCTTTTTGCCTCTTTAAAAGATTTTGGATTTCTGGAAAAATCTACGTATTTGTATTAGTGTCATTTAATACCTTCTGGAGATTTTTAGAATCCCAGTGAATCTTTCAGCTGTCTGTGTATTATTATCAAGCTCCCTTACAGTATGACCTAGCATAATTTTGAATTCTTACTTTAAAATTATAAATCGGTTTCAGGGGCTGCCACATACAATACTGGGTATCTAGAGCTTTCCTTAACTTTCTTAAGAATTTTACTTTCAAAAAAAACCTATCTTGGACTTCCCTGGTGGCGCAGTGGTTAAGAGTCCGCCTGCCGATGCAGGAGACACGGGTTCGTGCCCCGGTCCGGGAAGATCCCACATGCCGTGGAGTGGCTGGGCCCATGAGCCATGGCCACTGAGCCTGCGCGTCCGGAGCCTGTGCTCCGCAATGTGAGAGGCCACAGCAGTGAGAGGCTGGCATACCGCAAACAAAAACAAAAACAAAAACTCTATCTTGAGTACTTGCAGTCCTTTGGATTTATTTCAGGAGGCGAAGAATTGCTTCATGTTAATGCTTTCTAGTACCTTATCTGATAGCCCTCAATTTTACTCTTTAGGGCTACTCTTTGTCCCAAAGTTTTCTAGGATTTCTAACCATATTTCTACTATTTTAAGGTGTCTATCACCATTGTATCTATTTTTCCTATACTACAGGTACTAGACTGTGTATCTATATCATAGTGTACTATGCTCTACCGTTCTATGCTGTACTACAGAGCTCCTTGGTGCCGTAGGAGTTAATTTCCCATGCTACTGTAGCTCCAAGGGGGTTAGAGGCTTCTAGGAATATCCATTTAATTTTAGCTTGTTTATTTAAAATGTCTTTGTTGTTTATAATTTTTCTCTTTTTCTATTGCTGAAGCTGTGGTAATAGGTAGGAGCAAACACTTCGCCTGGCCTACAGAGTCTACCTCAAGGGGGACAGAGAGGAGGCAAGGCTGTCCTTCTGTAGTGAAGTCAGTGCCTCATTTTAGTGCATTTCAATTATTCTAGAAAAAACCTTTAATATTTTCCTTATTTTTTAAAATGAATAATTCTGCCCGTTAAATATAAACCCTGAGAATGGAAGCCAAATCTTGTTTCCTTTCTTTTGCACAGATTATTTCTTTTAGTTTTAAATTCTAGCCTGGGAGCCTTTTCTTCCTCACTTTTAAGTTGTATTTCGTATTTTGAATTTTTGTTCTTGAGAATTTTCAGTTTTCTCGGGGGCCAGCTCTATGTAGTAAAATAAATACTGGCTGGCAGATCCCTGGCAGTGGATCAGCCCTCACGCTATTAAAGAAGCATCATCCTTGAGCATCTTATGGTACAGACTTTTAAAAATGGTTAGATTGGGGCTTCCCTGGTGGCGCAGTGGCTGAGAGTCCGCCTGCCGACGCAGGGGACACGGGTTCGTGCCCTGGTCCGAGAAGATCCCACATGCCGCGGAGCGGCTGGGCCCGTGAGCCGTGGCCACGGAGCCTGCGCGTCCGGAGCCTGTGCTCCGCAACGGGAGAGGCCACAACAGTGAGAGGCCCGCGTACAAAAACAAACAAACAAACAAAAACAAAACAAAACAAAAAAACAAACAAAAAAAATGGTTAGATTATTTATTTATTGTATTTTTTTTTTTAATATTTATTTATTTGGTTGTACTGGGTCTTAGTTTTGGCAGGCAGGCCCCTTAGTTGCGGTTCACCAGCTCCTTATTGCAGCACTGAGCCTTCCCAGTTGTGGCATGTGAACTCCCAGCCTCGGCGTGCATGTGGGATCTAGTTCCCTGACCAGGGATCGAACCCGGGCCCCCTGCACTGGGAGCCCGGAGTCCTATTCACTGAGCCACCAGGGAAGTCCCTATTTATTGTATTTTTAACTGCCCTATATATTTGAAAAGAATGTAGGATTAATCCTGGCCATACTCTTTTGATTATAATGTTTTATATTTTTTAATCCAAACTAATAAAATGTCAACAAATCAGTTCCCCTTCCTTATTCAGTCAGCTTTTACTTCCCTAATGTTTTAACTTTGCTGCCGGAGAGTACCTTGGATCTTTTTAAAAGCATCCTTAGGTTCTCCGTCACTCCTCCTTCCCCTCCCTTTACAAACAAAGCAGTTTAAACAGGGACATGGTAACATGCTTCTAGCAGATCATCACAGGACAGAATAAAGATTTGTTCTCTGCTTTAGATTTATTATAATTTAAGTAACTAAATTATTTAATATAATTTATGTAAATATTATCATGGAAATTGTTGTAAGATATTTCAAAGTGTTCTAATGCAATTTACTTAGTCAACAATTGGAAGGTTGTTTTTTTTTCCTTCCCCTGGGAACTATATATTTTCTTTGTCACAGCAGTTGGTTCAGCCACATTCAAAGCCATTGAGTTATTAGATGTTTGCTGGGAATGTCAGAAGAGAGGAAGGACTTGAAACTGAGAGGGTTTAATGTACACAAGCAGGGAAGAGCACAGATCATTGAGTCCACCACTAAGTGGTGGTGCATTAGAATACAGCAAACACTTTGGAGGGTAGGGCCAGAGAATCTCAATCCTTGTGATCAATTTTATCTTTGATATCCAGGAGTTACTTATTTTATATCTGTATTTTCTCAGATTTGGGAGCCAACACATTTATTTCCTCTTAGCTTTCTGGACCATCATTTTTTTTTTTTTTTTTGTTACTTGCCACAGACATAGTCTTCATTGGTCCAAATGAGATCCTTATAACTTAGCATCTATACTTCCCATTTCCTGAAGTATGCAAAATAATCACAAGACATTTAATCCATTTATAGATATGACTTCTTACATTCGTTCAGCTGCTGTTTCATTCCAGTGTTCTACTTGGCTCTTTCTAAATAAACCACATCCAAACATCATTTAAATAAAAAATAAAAACAATCAAAAACAGATAAAACTTTTACAGCTTCCCGTCTTTTAAACTTTTGCTACACTCTTACGAACCTTCCTTTGTCTAATATTGTATACAATTGTTAAAGTTCCTGATTTTTCATGAAATATGCCAGTGAATAAAAATACTGTTCTTTTTACTGCAAAGTAAATATTTTCACCTAGAGACCAATCCTTAACCAGCAGACAACTTGTGCATCAGTTGTTACTTATGATGCAGACAAATTCACATAACTTGAATCAGACATTTGGCTTATAGATTTTTAAAGATAAATACGTATGTTAACACTTATTTGTTTTGATATAGCCTTATCAGTGAAGATTGTATCTTTTATAAGTAAAGATCAAAAGAATTACCGATAACTGAATCAAAAGGCTGAAAATCAACAGAGGTAAAAATTTCCCTTTATTTAATTTACATAAGATTGACTTGCATAAGTATAGACGAAAAAAAGTCTAGCTTACATGCGAAACAAACACGTTGAATTTCAAGTTCGATTTTTGTCAAACGATAGTGTTTTTTTTTTTGCTTGTTTTAATATTGCAAGGCTAGCATTTAAAAAGGTTATGCTTCACAGGGGAAAATAAAACTTTGATTCATATACAAAGGTTATTGAAAACCAGATGTTTTGTCTCAATATATATGGGAATTTCTAAAGATTCATGCAGAAGTGCAAGTATCCAATGTAGAATGTGGTTGGACATTAGCCAGAGGAGACATAACAATTATTTTTTCCATTTGGTGGAAAATTCACCTAGTTTAAGGTCCCTTTCATCTTTCAGTTTATATTATACCCCAAGGTGTGAGTTGAGTTCTGATTGCAATTAATTTATGTAATCACCAGGAGCAGCGCACTGAAATTCCATACTGATAGGTTACGATGGGATTCCCTAGAATTAATAGACTTGATTCTGTGGACTTGCCCATGCACAATTTTAAATTGTCATTCTGTTAGTAATAATTTAAATAAATATATTAGTCATATAGATTTAGTAAATATAGTGGTATTAAAGTTAATGAAGCAATAACTAATTTCCTGAGAAATTGTTACTATTATAATTGAAAATATTGAAAATGGAATTGGAGTTTCAACTTGTGAGTATGAATAGATATGTTTGCAAACATAAATTGTCAGAATTGAATACTGACAGTGAAAACTTAACCAAAACAGAATTATAATGTTAAGAAGACAGGGAATATCAAAATACCCTGAGATAAAGACTCTTAATTGAAATAAGGTGTAGGGGGGGGTCAATATCTGATGTGTCAGGTAAAAATGAAGCATGTTGGACCACACGTTTTTTATAGAAGCAGATTTTAACAAAGTCTGTTATCAACTGGTGAGGTGCTTGACTCTGGTTGGGGAACAATAAATTTTTTTTTTACCATATGAATGAGCTCATGTTTCCCTTCTGAATTCCACTTAAAATATATAAAAGTGCATTTTTGAACAATTTTCCATCAAACTAGAATTGAGCTTAATACAAGTCAATTACATTAAGTAAACTATTTACATTAACCCATAGAACCAGATGTGAGTGCGGATGCACACGTGGAGTTCTAGATTAATGCATATGTATTTCTGACCCTCAATGTCGATTCATATTTTAAACTTTTTTGATTATAACTTCTTATTAATAAAGTACCTCTTATTCCTTTTGTGCTACTTTAGTTTTCTGTTCCTTGATTTGCACAGTATATGTTGAGTTCTCCCAACAGAGATGCATGTATACTCTCATATAATAATGCTGTTACTTTGTGGGATTGTTTTCAAAAAGCCCATTTCTTTGTACTTGAGAAAAATTTGACAATGCTCCGGACATTATATTTTCCTTCCTTATAGCACAAGATATTATTGCCGCTCTGAGAAGAGTCATTAAAGGTGTCAACAAATTGTGGTGTCCTTTCCTGTAAAATGTCAATATTAGTTTTTATTATGTATTTATACCAACCGTCAAAAAAAGCCTTAGAAGGGATAATTTTCAGCTGTTATAAAAATAAAACAATTATCTTGGATATAATCTTATTAAACTTTTTCTTTCTGGTAAAGAACAGCATGATATTGTTTATATGTGGAATCAAAAAAATGATAAAAATGAACTTATTTGCAAAACAGACTCACAGGCTTAGAGAATGAACTTACGGTTACGAGGGGGAAGGGTGGGGGGAAGGGATAGATTGGGAGTTCGGGATTGACATGTACACACTGCTATATTTAAAATAGGTAACCAACAAGGTCCTCCTGTATAGCACAGGGAACTCTGCTCAATACTCTGTAATGGCCTATATGAGACAATAACCTAAAAAAGAGTGGATATATGTATCACTGACTGACTCACTTTTCTGTATACCTGAAACTGACACGACATTATTAATCAACTATACTCCAATATAAAAATAATTAAAAAACAGAAAAGAACAACATACCTTCTGCAGGTTGAACTATAGCAGTTTCGGAGCTGCATTAATGAACTTGAGTTTCAGAAAGTGCCGTAGAATGTATTTCAGTAATTAATCCCAAATAAGGAAAATTTCAGTGGCAGACAATCTTTTAAGAGATGAAAATATCTCAAGTATCAAAGAATTTTACAAAAGGACCTTCACACAGTCTTACGAGGATGCTCTGGTGTTCATTCAAAATGGTGTCTGTCACCTGAGGAATTCATGGCCGTGTCTCTGTCACCTAGATGAGAAATTTCCAATAGTTTAAAGATCCCCTTTAATTTATAAATTAGAGAAATAAAGTAAATCAAATATCCTTGTCCCTAGATAGAATATTCATTTAAATATGGAACTGAATTAAATCTGACAATTGAGAGGAAAAAAATGATCTTGAAACTGAAACAGAAAAACATTCAGTTTTATTTATGCAGCAGTAATAAGACATGAGGACACAGAACTAGAGGATCTTAAGCTTTCCCACTGTTAATTATTTTCTTTGTCAAAAATATTTAAAATTGTTGTAGAAAAACTGGAAGCATAAATTATGAGGATATTCTAGTCTTCATGTCTAAAGTGACTTCATCAGAAATCTGAACGTGTTAAAAACAAATAGGGTGAGTAGAGCCATGAAAGAAATATTATTTTATATTATTTCGTATTATATGTATGAATTATTATCTGTGATTAAAATTATTTACTAAAATCTTACCAGATAATATTGTCGCCAAATTGACTAGACAGCTTTTATTAACTCCAGCGTAATACATAAATGATATTATATATTTAATTTCACTTTGCTTACTATTATTTTAAAAACTGGAAGAAAAAGAGGAAAGGGAAGTTAAGAGAATCAACAGCATCTCAGAATTAGACCATGTGTTTATTTCTAGTCACTGCTCCCAAAGATAACTACCATTTTGAATTCTATTATCATATATATGTTTTGTATTTAAACAAAGTGATATAATACAGTATATACTATTTTACACCTACTTTATGTTACTTGACATTATATTTGTGAGATTCTTCCATATTTTTGCTTGTAGTGGTGGTTTTGTTCCTTGTCATTGTTGACTAGTATTCCATTGTGTGAATATACCATAATTTATTTATCTGTTCTATTATGGATAAATGGATTAATTTTTAGTTTTTGGCTATTACAGATAACATTGGTGTACACATATGTGTGCATTTCTTTTAGGGAATACAAGTTTGCCTTTCTGGTAGGAATATATTTAGAAGTGGAATTACTGGGCTAATGGATATTAATATATCCACCACCAGTTGATATAACAAAACAAGGTGTTCACCAGTCATAAGTCCCAGCAGCAGTAATGAGAATTCTACTTGCTACCCATCCTCACTAACATTTGATATTATTTGTCGTTTAGGCCTATCCTAAATTTGTGAAAATGGTCTGTGTTTTCTTTTAAAAGACTTTTTTTAACCTTATTGGAACAATTTTTGCCACATCTTGAACACTTTGTAAATTTTTTTTACAAAGTGTATTTGTATTTTTTATGAATAATATTTTAGTAAAAAAATAGGAAAAATTAGTTCTAACAACATAGAATTAATGGTGCTTTGGGGGTTTATCTCCTAAGTAGGTAAGTAAAGAGATTATAAGCAGAGAATCAAATTTGTAATTGTCTTAAGAAATACAGGAGTCCTGGTGACATGCTGGCCGCAAACCCCACGGAAGCTGGGGCCTGACACTTGCGCCGGGTGAGGTAACAAGACCTTGGAACCAGATTTGGTGGGTTTGTACCCCATCCCCAACATTTAAGCGCTCTATGGCTTTGGGCAGCCCAGCTAGCATGAATCTCATCAGCACAGAGAGAAAGCTTCACTGAAAACTCATTGCAGAGTGGCAGGGGAAGCCTGATTCCACAACGGCAGCAGCAGGGTTTGTGGCAAGAATCACGGCTTGGAGGCTGCCCTGGGTGGTCTCGTTTTCCTGCAGCTTGTGGACCTTCAGGCTTAGGAGCTGTTTCAAGCATACAGCCTTGAGAGAGTAAGGTGTTCAGAGACCATCTGTACCGAATCCGTGACTGAACCCAGTGAAGACCTCTATATAAACGTTTAAGGTTCTGGCAGCACATGTGGAGACCTACTCTTTTAGCCACTGGCTGCGGGAGACAGCCTCCTAGACAAAGTGCTCCCAAGTCAGCCTGTTCTAGCTGAACAGCTGTTGCAGACCCTCACAAACTGACTTCATAATGGAGACCACCACATTCACTGCTGTGCGGCTGACAGGGTCTTGGTGCTCTGGCTGGGTGTCAGGCTTGTGACTCTGATGTGGGAGAGCCAAGATCAGGACATTGGACCACCACTGGCCCCACATATCAATCAGCGAGAGCTCTCCCAGAGATCTCCATCTCAACGCTAAGACCTAGCTCCACTCAACGACCAGCAAGCTTCAGTGCTGGACCCCCATGCCAAACAAATAGCAAGACAGGAACACAACCCCACCCATTAGCAGAAAGGCTGCCTAAAATCATACTAAGTTCACAGACACCCCAAAACACACCACTGGATGCAGTCCTGCCCACCAGAAAGAAAAGATCCAGCCTCATCCACCAGAACACAGGCACCAGTCCCCTACACCAGGAAGCCTACACAACCCACTGAACCAACCTTAGCCACTGGGGGCAGACACCAAAAACAATGGGAATTACAAACCTGCAGCCTGAGAAAAGGAGACCCCAAACACAGTAACTTAAGCAAAATGAGACGACAGAGAAACACACAGCAGATGAAGGAGCAAGGCAAAAACCCACCAGACCTAAAAAATGAAGAGCAAATAGGCAGTCTACCTGAAAAAGAATTGAGAGTAATTATAGTAAAGATGATCCAAAATCTTGGAAATAGAATGGAGGAAAAAAAAAACAAATGTTTAACAAGGACCTAGAAGAATTAAAGAGCAAACAAACAATGATGAACAACACAATAAATGAACTTAAAAATTCTCCAGAAGGAATCAATAGCAGAATAACTGAGGCAGAAGAACCGATAAGTCACCTGGAAGATAAAATAGTGGAAATAACTACCGCAGAGCAGACTAAAGAAAAAAGAATGAAAGGAATTGGGGACAGTTTCAGAGACCTCTGGGACAACGGTAAATGCACCAATATTTGAATTATATGGGTTTCAGAAGAAAAAGAGAAAAAGAAAGGGACTGAGAAAATATTTGAAGAGATTATAGTTGAAAACTTCCCTAATATGGGAAAGGAAATAGTCAATTCCAGGAAGCACAGAGAGTCCCATACATGATAAATCTAAGGAGAAACACACCAAGACACATATTAGTCAAACTATCAAAAATTAAATACAAAGAAAAAATATTAAAAGCAGCAAGGGAAAAGCAACAGTAACATACAAGGGAATTCCCATAAGGTTAACAGCTGATATTTCAGCAGAAACTCTGCAAGCCAGAAGGGAGTGGCAGGACATATTTAAAGTGCTGAAAGGGAAAAACCTACAACCAAGATTATTCTACCCAGCAAGGATCTCATTCAGATTTGACAGAGAAATTAAAACATTTACAGAGAAGCAAAAGCTAAGAGAATTCAGCACCACCAAACCAGCTTTACAACAAATGCTAAAAGAACTTCTCTAGGCAGGAAACACAAGAGAAGGAAAAGACCTACAATAACAAACCTAAAACAATTAAGAAATGGTAATAGGAACATACGTATCAATAATTACCTTAAATGTAAATGGATTAAATGCTCCAACCAAAAGACATAGACTGGGTGAATGGATACAAAAACAAGACCTGTATATATGCTGTCTACAAGAGACCTACTTCAAACCTAGGGACACATATAGACAGAGTGATGGGATGGAAAAAGATATTCCATGCAAATGGAAATCAAAAAAAACTGAAGTAGCAATTCTCATTTCAGGCAAAATAGGCTTTAAAATAAAGACTATTACCAGAGACAAAGAAGGACACTACATAATGATCAAGGGATCGATCCAAGAAGAAGATATAACAATTGTAAATATTTACGCACCGAACGTAGGAGACCTCAGTACATAAGGCAAGTGCTAACAGCTATAAAAGAGGAAATCGGCAGTAACACAATCATAGTAGGGGACTTTAACATCCCGCTTTCACCAATGGACAGATCATCCAAAATGAAAATAAATAAGGAAACACTGCTTTAAATGATACATTAAACAAGATGGACTAAATTGATATTTATAGGATATTCCATCCAAAAACAACAGAATACACTTTCTTCTCAAGTTCTCATCGAACATTCCCCAGGATAGATCATATCTTGGGTGACAAATCAAGCCTTGGTAAATTAAAGAAAATTGAAATCATACAAAGTATCTTTTCCGACTACAACACTATGAGACTAGGTATCAATTACAGGAAAAAAATCTGTAAAAAATGCAAACACGTGGAGGCCAAAACAATACACTACTAAATAACCAAGAGATCACTGAAGAAATCAAAGAGGAAATCAAAAAATACCTAGAAACACATGTCAATGAAAACACGACGACCCAAAACCTATGGGATGCAGCAAAAGCAGTTCTAAGAGGGACATTTAGAGCAATACAATCCTACATCAGGAAACAAGAAACAGCTCAAATAAACAACCTAACCATACACCTAAAGCAATTAGAGAAAGAAGAACAACAAAAAAAAAAAACCCCAGAGTTAGCAGAAGGAAAGAAATCTTAAAGATCAGATCAGAAATAAATGAAAAAGAAATGCAGGAAGCAATAGCAAAGATCAATAAAATTAAAAGCTGATACTTTGAGAAGGTAAACAAAATTGATAAGCCATAGCCAGACTCATCAAGAAGAAAATGGAGAAGACTCAGATCAACAGAATTAGAAATGAAAAAGAAGTAACAACTGACACTGCAAAAATACAAAGGATCATGAGGGATTACTAGAAGCAACTGTATGCCAATAAAATGGACAAACTGGGGGAAATGGACAAATTCTTAGAGAAGCACAACCTTCTGAGACTGAATCAGGAAGAAATAGAAAATATAAACAGACCAATCAAAAGCACTGAAATTGAAACTGTGTTTAAAAATCTTCCAGCAACCAAAAGCCCAGGACCAGATGGCTTCACAGCCAAATTCTATCAAACATTTAGAGAAGAGCTAACACCTATCCTTCTCAAACTCTTCCAAAATATAGCAGAGGGAGGAACACTCCCAAACTCATTCTATGAGGCCACCATCACCCTGATACCAAAACCAGACAAAGATGTTACAAAAAAAGAAAACTACAGGCCAATATCACTGGTGAACATAGATGCAAAAATCCTCAACAAAATACTAGCAAACAGAATCCAACAGCACAGTAAAAGGGTCATAGGGTTTCCCTAGTGGCGCAGTGGTTGAGAGTCCACCTGCCGATGCAGGGGACACGGGTTCGTGCCCCGGTCCAGGAAGATCCCACATGCCGTGGAGCGGCTGCGCCCGTGAACCATGGCCGTTGAGCCTGCGTGTCCGGAGCCTGTGCTCCGTAACTGGAGAGGCCACAACAGTGAGAGGCCCATGTACCGCAAATAATAAAAAAAATAAAATGGTCATATACCATGATCAAGTGGGGTTTATCCCAGGAATGCAAGGATTCTTTAGCATACCCAAATCAGTCAATGTGATACACCCTATTAACAGACTGAAGGATAAAAACCATATGATAATCTCAGTAGGTGCAGAAAAAGGTTTTGACAAAATTCAACACCCATTTATGGTAAAAAAAAAAAAAAAAAAAACCCTCCAGAAAGTAGGCATAGAGAGAACTTAACATAATAAAGGCCATATATGACAGACCCACAGCCAACATCATTCTCAAGGGTGAAAAACTGAAACCGTCTCCACTAAGATCAGGAACAAGACAAGGTTGCCCACTCTCACCACTGTTATTCAACATAGTTCTGGAAGTTTTACCCACAGCAATCAAAGATGAAAAAGAAATAAAAGAAATCCAAATCAGAAAAGAAGAAGTAAAACTGTCACTGTTTGCAGATGACATGATACTATACATAGAGAATCCTAAAGATGCTCTCAGAAAACTAGTAGAGCTAATCAATGAATTTGGTAAAGTAGCAGGACACAAAATTAATGCACAGAAATCTCTTGCATTCCAATACACTAATGATGAAAAATGTGAAAGAGAAATTAAGGAAACACTCCCATTTACCGTTGCAACAAAAAGAATAAAATACCTAGGAATAAACCTACCTAATGAGTCAGAAGACTCGTATGCACAAAACTATATGCTAATGAAAGAAATTAAAGAGGATACAAACAGATGGATAGGTATACCATGTTCTTGGATTGGAAAAATCAATATTGTGAAAATGACTATACTACCCAAAGCAATCTACAGATTCGATGCAATCCCTATCAAACTAGCAATGGAAATTTTTACAGAACTAGAAGAAAAAGTTGCGCAATTTGTATGGAAACATAAAAGACCCCGAAAGGCCAAAGCAATCTTGAGAAAGAAAAATGGAGCTGGAGGAATCAGGGTCTCTGACTTCAGACTATGCTACAAAGCTAATCAGGATAGTATGGTACTGGCAGAAAAACAGAAATATAGACCAATGGAACAGAATAGAAAGCCCAGAGATAAACCCATATATATATGGTTATCTTATCTTTGATAAAGGAGGCAAGAATATACAGCGGAGAAAAGACAGCTTCTTTAATAAGTGGTGCTAGAAAAACTGGACAGCTACATGTAAAAGAATGAAATTAGATCACTCCCTAACACTATACACAAAAATAAACTCAAAATGGATTTAAGACCTAAATGTAAGGCCAGATACTCTAAAACTCTTAGAGGAAAACGTAGGCATAACACTCTTTGACATAAATCACAGCAAGATTGTTTTTGACGCACCTACTAGAGAAATGGAAATAAAAACAAAAATAAACAAATGGGACCTAATGAAAATTAAAAGCTTTTGCATGGCAAAGGAGACCATAAACAAGACGAAAAGACAACCGTCAGAATGGGAGAATATATTTGCAAATGAAGAAACTGACAGGATTAATTTCCAAAATATACAAGTTGCTTATGCAGCTCAATATCTAAAAAACAAACAACCCAATCCCAAAATGGGCAGAAGACTTAAATAGACATTTCTCTGAAGAAGATGTAAAGATTGCCAACAAACATATGAAAGGATGCTTAACATCACTAATCATTAGAGAAATGAAAATCAAAACTACAATTAGGTATCACCTCACACCAGTCAGAATGGCCATCATGAAAAAAATCTGCAAAGAATAAATGCTGGAGAGGGTGTGGAGAAAAGGGAACCCTCTTGCACTGTTGGTGGGAATGTAAATTGATATAGCCACTATGGAGAACAGTATGGAGGTTCCTTAAAAAACTAAAAATAGAACTATATGACCCAGCAATCCCACTGCTGGCCATGTACCTTGAGAAAACCATTATTCAAGAGGAGTCATATACCACATTGTTCATTGCAGTACTATTTACAGTAGCCAGGACATGGAAGCTACCTAAGTGTCCTTTTTTTTTCTTTTTTTTTTGTTCCCATATCTCTTCCCTCTTGTGTCTCCCTCCCTCCCATCCTCCGTATTCCACCCCTCTAGGTGGTCACAAACCACCTAGCTGATCTCCCTGTGCCATGTGGCTGCTTCCCATTAGCTATCTATTTTACGTTTGGTAGTGTATATATGTCCATGCCACTCTCTCACTTTGTCATAGCTTACCCTTCCCCCTCCCCATATCCTCAAGTCCATGCTCTAGTAGGTCTGTGTCTTTATTCCTGTCTTACCCCTAGGTAAGATGAATGGATAAAGAAGATGTGGCACATATATACAATGGAATATTACTCAACCATAAAAAGAAATGAAATTGAGTTATTTGTAGTGAGGTGGATGGAGCTAGAGACTGTCATACAGAGTGAAGTAAGTCAGAAAGAGAAAAACAAATACCGTATGCTAACACATATATGTGGAATTTTAAAAAAAAGTGATTCTGAAGAACCTAGGGGCAGTACAGGAGTACAGACGTAGATGTAGGGAACGGTCTTGAGGACACCAAGGGGGTGATGGGTAAGCTGGGACAAAGTGAGGGTGTGGCATTGACATATACACTGCCAAATGTCAAGTAGATAGCTGGTGGGAAGCAGTGGCATAGCACAGGGAGATCAGCTCAGTGGTTTGTGACCATCTAGAGGGGTGGGATAGGGAGGGTGGGAGGGAGACGCAAGAGGGAGGGGATATGGGGATATATGTGTATGTATAGCTGATTCACTTTGTTACACAGCAGCAACTAACACAACTCTGCAAAGCAATTATACTCCAATAAAGACGTTAAAAAAATTAAAATAAGAATTTTAAAAAATATATAGGAGGTCTGGTTTAAAAATGTTCGTAATTTCTATTTGAGAGTATTGTCAAGGAAGATACCTTGTCGTGTTCCCACCTCTTACTGACTTTAGGATTTTGATGTTTTTTATGTGCGTTGCAGATAAATTAAGAATATTTTCAAAACCTTTATAGTTATTTTATATTCTTTAATCATGATATTATTCATTCCATATTTATTTTGTAAGAATAGTTACATTTTAAAATGCTATATTCATTTTCAAAAAATAAATTTATTTGTTTTTGTCTGCATTGGGTCTTTGTCGCTGCGTGAAGGCTTTCTCTAGTTGAGGCAAGCGGGGGCTACTCTTCGTTGTGGTGTGCAGGCTTCTCATTGCGGTGGCTTGTCCTTGTTGCAGAGCAGAGGCTCTAGGTTTGTGGGCTTCAGTAGTTGTGTCACAAGGGTTCGGTAGCTGTGGCTCGTGGGCTCTAGAGTGCAGGCTCAGTAGTTATGGCTCATGGGCTCATGTGGCTCCACAGCATGTAGGATCTTCCAGGAGCCAGGCTCGAACCCATGTCCCCTGCATCGGCAGGCGGACTCTCAACCACTGCACCACTAGGGAAGCCCTAGCGATTATATTTTTAACCCAGTGCTCTGCATTTTCAATAATTGGTGTATGTTTTATAAGCGAATGCAAGATACTTCAGTAGGAAAAAAAAAAGAAAGGATAAAAATCATGCATCAAAAACTTCTTTATGTTCCAGGAAGTTGAGAGACTAAAAATATTGCAGTTGTTTGGCTTACCAGAAATGCTGGTCAATATTGAGATTGAATTCCCTGAGAAAATAGTTGCAATCAATTTTCATTTGAAACATTCAGCTACTCAGTGAGATTAAATGTTAGGATTTATAGTCTGGCTTGTGCAAATTATAGATTTCTTGCAGGGGTGAGGACATGGAAGGAGTAAGCAGTATATTTCTCATACTTGGTGTTCAGCTTTTGACTGAATACATAAACTAGTAGTGATCTGATAAGGAAAATAGGATAACATTTCAATTTGAAAGGAAGTTGTAATGATCTGAAATATTGTTCTTGTAGTTCACTTGGATTCTGCTCAAGCTATAGAAGTGAAAAATCTAAAAAAAGGAAACAAACACTTTAGAGGCAGTGAACTCCTCCATTGGAAACTGAAGCCCATTTCTATTATATGACTACAGGGACCCTGCATGTGTCTTGTTTATGAGAGTACTGGTGGTGTGGCTTAGAACAACTTTGACATTTCTTTAAAATGGTAACTGGTAAAGGAAAGAGGTAAAAATGATCATTAATTACATATATGTGTGTGTGTTAAAAAGGGAAATTAAATATTAATTTAAAATAAAAACATTAAAAGGTTGAGTATAAAATTTAATTCTAGCACTTCTTTCTATTAGTCTCCATTACTAAAATTAAACTCTGGAAATTCTAAACCCAAACCACTGCTTATCTGTAATATTCTACATGATTAACAGTCATTCAGTATAATCTTGATGTCAGAATAATAGGTCAAAAATAAATTGTTGTTTCTGCTCATATTAAAATAGAATCCCTGTCTGTCTTCTAACCTCCATCCTTTCCCATATATTATATGAGTATTATAAATCCAGTTTCCAAAATAATTTAATTTTTTAACTGTTAAGGTCACAGTTGATTCAATTGAGACTACAAAATTATATGTTTACTCAAAGCTCCAACTAAAGGTCAATGGGAAAATTAAGCAAGACTTTTTAGTAATATAAATATTAATATTGTATTATAATTTTAAAAAGCTGTGATATTCCCTGAATTTCTCATTCTGCCTTTTAGCATTTATTTAAGACTATTCACTAAGTTGAGAAGCCTTGACAGAGAAAAAGAAAAAAATGCCCATTTTTCAGTCAAAAATATGCTTAATTTTCATGCCAATATTATATAATATTATTATAATTGTTATTTTTTCATGAGCAGCAGCATCTAATTACATGTATTATCTGTTTCAAACTCTTCTAAAGCCCTCAAGCTGCATTAACTAGTTTAAGCCTTCCAACGACAGTTTGAGATCAATACTATTATTTTCCCCACATTTTAGAAAAGTAAGTAAAACTGAGATTTAGGTACTTACCACATGTTCCACAAAGGTGGTGAGCCATGTTCTGAGAAAAGCACTAGATGAGAATTCAGGAATCCTGTGTGCTTTTTTTTTTCCTGCTCTTTTCTAAAATCAGATAGGACGGTATGTGATTTGGGTATTCTGTTTCCAATGAGTCGAGAAAGATTGAGTTCTTACTGTTCAGGCATTGTTTTGCAGTGGATACTCGCTTTAATAATTCAACTTTGCATTGTTAGTATTTTACCTTTTTATAGATAAGCGAACTGAGGTTTGAGGAGTTGAACAGTTTCCCCCAAGATATACATTAATTGTGGATATAGGAATTACATCTAGTCCTTTTCAGACCTAAAAGGTTAAGCCTATTTCATTATCCTAATTCTTATCCCCACAATTTTATATCATAACATGATTATATTGCTGTACATACTTAAAATGGCTCTCCAGCGTCAACATTTCTCCACAGACACTGAGTAGCTTTAATGGTTCTATTAAATGACTTCTGTTCCAAATAAACAAATCTAATGCAGTTTGTGGTTTATTGCCCTACTTCTCATGAGTAGTTGATGCTATAGGTCAGCCTTCTCCTAGAAATGCTCTGCTTTCCTACTTCCAGTAAAGCACGCTGCTGGTTTGTTTTCAACTTCCTGGCTTCCTCAAGTGTCTTCATTAACTCTTTAAAGAGTGGTTTTAGCCACAGGTTCAGTCATTAGAGATGATTAAATTTGCCACGTAAGCAGAGACATGGAATCTATTTTTATGAAAAATTTCAAAGTGTTTATGAATGTCTATGTTAATATTTTCATTAAGAATGAAATCACTCTATTATTTATTAAAAACCTCCTCAAGTGCCTGGCTCACATATCAGGCTTTTATGTTCATCTTCAAATGAGATGGGCATAGTATTTTGATGTGCAGACATACTATTTATATTGAAATATAATGTAAGACTCAGGGAATTGAGAAATATTCAGTTGTGTGTTATTCTTTATGGAAATGTCACTTATGAGGGACTATGATACTTAGGACTCCAGTAATGATAATGAAGTGTTCTAGAGAGTAAATCTAGGATCACATGCCTGTGAGTATTGTGCATAAACTGAAAGCAGTTTGAGGCTGGTAAAAATACTTAAACTGCTAATGTATTTCTTGTTTAGGAACTTGGTTGTTCTTTATGTTTCAGCATCCTATGGATAGATTCTGAGTCTAGTGAACAAAAATGCTCACATTAAACTGAATTACATTGTATATTTACAAAAATACTACTATAGGAAGACATTTGGGAAGATTTTTCCTTTAAGTCAGCTAATTTTCTATCAGTAATACACACAAAAGAGAATGTAGATATGATCATAGGAGAAGAAATCAGAAACAACCGTTATAAGTTTGAACTATGGGGACTTCCCTGGTGGTCCAGTGCTTAAGACTCCACACTTTCATGGGTTGGATCCCTGGTCTGGGAACTAAGATCCCACATGCTGCGCAGTGTGGCCAAAAAAAAAAAAAATACGGGGGCATAATTCTTGCGTTAGTATCTAGGATTCACCATTTAACAGAAGTATGACCTTGGACAGGTTACTTAATGTTTCCATATCATATTTGTTCATCTACAAACTGGAAATAATAATATCTATTTTATAGACTTAGTGTTAAGATTAAATTTTATAAAAACGTTAATTTCTTGGGACAGTGTTTGCCACATCTTGAGTACTTTGCAAATGTTAGCTATTATCATAATTAAAAAGGCAGGATTTGGTATGAAAACAGGTCTGAACTAGAGGCCAAGGACCTAAGCTTAAATTCTGTAGCCTCAAAAATAGTGGGCAAGTAGTGTTGTTGACTGTAACCTGTAAAGATCTGTGCATACCCTACCTATATTAAAAAGTTGTTCTCTCAGTTTGAATATCTTATATAAGGCTGTATTGTAAATTAAATTGTTAATTAATGCTCTTAATTTGCCTTCAGCCCTGTTTCTAGAGTGATATAGCTACAGTAATCCTTATTAGACTGTCTGGTACAGGATGAAATATGTGTCTTCACGTATTGGAAAACACATTTTGGGGTTTTCTCTTCAAATGTAGCCTCTGTTTACCTGACTGGTATCATCTCCCATTGTGTCCCTTATACACAACACTTAAGTTATATGCAATTATTTACCACTTCCTGAAATAGATATTCAGACTCAGATAATGTTCTTTCTGGAATACATACCTTTACAAAGGATCTTCTCTCTACCAGAAGTGCACACTGCCTCCCCTGATTCACGAACACTTTAAGAGTGTACAAGTCATCTTTGAAAGCATCTATCATCCAAATGTGCCTCAATTCTTTCGTCACTTGTGTTTCATTGTCTGCTAGTAACGTGACAATAAATAGATCAGTATCAGTCAAGAGAAAGGCAAACATCATATAATTAAAAGTTAGATTAACTGAAGTGGAGTGAATGGCTCCAAACATTCCAGCCCGAGAAACACCCATAAAGAGTAAGGAGCTTAGCGCTGGGGTAAATAAGCATGGGGGAAGGATTTGTTAAACAAATACATATAACAGTGCTTTCCTGCGACAAGCACCAGCCTGTAAACTGACCAAACTATCATTGTATCTTCTCTCTGTACACAGCCCTGAAGAACCTTACAAAATATCAGGTCTTCCCCAAGGGATAGACCCTCAAGGATATAATGACCCACGGCAACCAAGAATGGGGGGTTGCTATTGTTGGTGTCTTCTGGCTACCCTAGAACCCCATACTTAATTTTTCCTGGGCAATTTCATTTGGGGCATTCAGTTGCTGATAAGTGATTCACGGAAACATCACATTCATTGTTTCTCTCTCAGAGACAAAAAGGCTTATAGGGGTCCTTCATAAAGGGCAGGCCTGTCTATGTAAACAAAATATAAGAGAAAAAAATGGAAGTGCCAAATAAATCTTTAGTAAATGATATTTGACTTATCGATTATGAATAATAAGACATTTTAATTTAGCTCACACAGTTTAGAAAAGAAATGACTGTAGCATCAGGTATCTGCCACTTACTCTTCTTTTCATCGTCTTCTAACTTAATTTTATACGTTGACAAAAAAAGCGGAGCATAGGGTAATGAAAAAGCTAAATTAGAAAATTTTAAATTAAGCACATTAATCTAACAGTGAATTAATATGAATTAACTATACATGAATGCAAATGTTTATATCTGGTATTTTCAAATGTATATGCACTTGAGACATAAGTAAAACTTACTGCATAGATACTGTGGTAAACTAGTAGTATGAACAAAGGTGAGTTTCCCATAGCAAATTTCCACTTATAGGATTTTTCTAACTCTATGTAACTGACCATAAGCATGTTTATCTGCATCTTCCACTATAATTATCTTGTCAAGTTTCAAAATCCATAGCTGATACATTTGTAAGAAACAATTTCCAGGTATGTCATGCTTTAGCTAACACCATTGAGAGTCAAGTCAGTCAAATCAGAAAAGGAAGTGACATTTCTAAGTTGTTGATGTATTGATATGTTTGGTCTTCTTTCCCGGTTCTCAACATGCAATGCTTAGTGAAATGTGGGGATTAGAAGCATAGAGTGTTATAGAGTGGAGGTGGCACTTGTATAAGGGAAACCTTGACTCTTAGGTTTTGAGATGAGTAGGATATGTACCTAGATTGAGATTCAAGAGTGTCTTGATAGAATTTCATGGGTTGGTATGGGACATTGGCTGAAAGAGAGCAGTATAAGGACTCATGTGAGTATACACTCTCGTGTGTGTGGCAAGGGGCAAGGGTTAAGGATTGTTAGGAGAGAGCATGGGGTGTTTTCTGGGAATAGGTGCATGCACTATTCAGTAAACTTGAAGATAATGAGATGCCTGATTTTTCTAAATTAGAGGCTAGAAGCATTTGGTCTAGACCTCTAAGAGACTAGAATATAGAACGAGTACTATGGGAAAAGATCTGAGATAGGGCTAGAAAACAGGGTTTATTCTACAAGTGTGGAACTGAGGGCTCTATGAGGTGTTACAGTAGGCCATAGGCCCTTATGAAAACATAGTAATATTATATATTACAGAACAAATAGAGGATGATCTTCATTTTTTATACACAGGGTTGGAGTCAGGACATGCATAAATGATAATTAGAAACCCAATAGTAAAAAATTCTTTTCGAGTATCAAAAAAAATAACAAAAATATAAAGTACTGTTAATGACCTAACTACCAACTAGAATAAAATATTGTAATACTGTGGAATTAAAGCTTAAGAAAAGAATATATATATTTACATATAAATATATTTATAAATATACATGCATATAAAATATATTTATATATAAATATATAAATATATATATAAATATATATATATAAAATATACTTATATATAAGATATATTTGTATAATATATATTTTATTATACTTTTATTTTATATATTTTATTATATCCAATATAATGATTCTGATATTTGTACTATGTTAAATTCTGATATAATGGTAATGACATTGCAAATAAATTTGTTTCCTTTATAAAACCATTTAATCTGTCATAACTCAATCAGGGACAAATAATCAGATTTTAACTTTAGAAACGTATACAAGTTCATCTTAATACAAAAACAAAGTTTTCGTGATTATTAACATCTTCTGACAAAGATATTCCAGATATTACTGCCTGCAATATATGAGCCAAAAACAACCCTCATTCATAAACATACATAAACTGAAGAGTCACTGTTCGTTCAGTTCAGGATTTACTGTTAAAAGTTGATTTGGCTCACAATTATGTTGCTTCGTTTAAAATACATGGGCAACGTCACTGAATTTTGTTGCAGCTTAGATTGCCATATGTGGCATACTTCAGTGTTGCCCAAGCATCAGGGGAAGTTTAGAAATTTGAACTAGGTATTTTGAGGCGGAATTGTTCTGTGTTTGTACAAGTATGAGGTGTGATCCCGCAATCATATGCTGAATGTAGACTAAGGTGGGGGAAGAAACTATCCAGACATTCTCTTTAGGATCATTCCTATTTTTTTTCCTGAAACTTCTGTTGTAGGGCCTCAAAACACTGTTGCTGTCAGGTATGGGAAATGCTGTATCTTTTTGTTTGCTTTGTATTTTTCTGTCTTATCCCCATCTCCATCCCATGCTCTTAATCAGAGATGCTTATTTTTAGAAAGAGTGTATGACTTCTTTTCTCTCTATGTATTTTTTACTCCAAAATCTAAACGTGAAATTCATTGTACTCCATTTTCTAACTGTGTAAGCTGAAGCTTATGCTTACACGGTTAGAAAATATGCTCTACTTTGCCTCATTGCTGTATGATTTAGTCTCCCATCCACAGAATGGGGATAATAATGGTGATTATGATGATAAGTTAGTATTTTCATAGTGCTTCCCATATGCTGCCCCTCATTCAAGGCATTTTTCACATGCTAATTTACTTCTTCCTCATAATAACTTACTGGGAGACAAAGAGGAGGAAACTGAGACGTGAATGTTTTGGTAACTTACACAAGTTTGTGCAGCCAGTAAATGTCAAATCTAAGTAGTTTGTCTTAACTCTTTCCTTGGTCTTAACCAAAATAACACCCACCTCATAAAATTTTTATAAGCATTAAATGAATAAATATATACATTTGTTTAGAATGGCTCCTGGCACATGGTACAACCTCAGTAACTGCTAGCTACTATAATCATCATTATTCAGGTATTTCTTATATAAAGGAAATGTATGAGGCCTACTTTTGCTTGTTCACTGTTTCCTGAAGCAAAGTTTACAAGAAAAATTCCTGATTCTTCACATCCATTGTACTTATTTTTTCCTCATTGTTTATCTATGTTACTCTGTATAAAGTTTTGTTTGTTTGTTTTTGGTATTCATTTCAGGAAGCTGTCCTTATATCTTTCATTGATATTTTTACTTTATTCACTTCTCTAGTTGCTGTAATACATATATAATTTGCATCCTCAATTAATCTTAAATTTCTGTAATATTTTTTCAGGGTTATACAGCTTTGCATTTTTCTTCTCAATTCTGTAGTATTCTTGACTTTTTTTCCAATTTAACTGCTTCAGATTTTCGATATTTAACTTACTTGTTCCATGGTTCTAGAATTTCAGTGATTATGTTTCGAAACAGTAAAAAGTTCTGATCTCAGATTTTTTTCTGTTATTGATTTCTGCATTTCTTGTTGTAAATACAGTTTTCGTATCTCTCTCTCTGGGAATATTGAGTTAAGTGATTATGTAATGCTTTTTTTTCTCTCCCCCCCCAACTCCCAGTAACTAAATACCTGAGTTTCACCCTCTTCTTTTGAATAAAACGTTGTGATCTATGTGTGTCCTGAATTTGAGATGAAAGGAGTTCTGACATAGATTGCATGGGGTTCTTGTCAACATGTTTTAGGCCTGTATAAAGAATGAAGGGTAGAGGCAAGAATTATTTTATTTTTGAGCTGTCAAATTTATGGGACATAGAATGGGAAGCAAAGGGCAATTCTGGCGGAAAGACTGTTGAAGTTTGCTGCAGAATCTCTCCTCCTTATATGGTGCACATGCCTCCATGAGAAACCAGCCTTTTAATATGACTTTGTGGGCAAATGGAAAACAGATATTTCATAGTATTGTAAATACGCATTTCCTGGGGGAGAAGAATGGTTATGAAGATTGATACTTGGGTACATAAATTGACTCACAGTCAAACCTTATAATACCCTGTCACTGCAAACAGTGGAATGTTTAGCAGTATTTTTTTTTCCCCCGGGGAATCTTTGTATCCCTCTGAAAGCTATAAACTTCTGGTTAGTCTGGACTCTTTTTAAGCTGGTCACATAAAAGCAAACTATCTTACGTCAGTTAAGTCTCTAATGTAGATATTCGTGTATAGTTTCAACGTTTATGTATGAATATATATACGTGTGTGTTGTATTCATGTATATGTACACAGGGTCATATATATATATATAAAACTTTTCTTCATTGTAATGAAAATTTAGAAATCTAGTAGATGTAGGTTTCATTGAACTGTTTATGTTAGAAGCTCAAAAGGAAATTGAACATTTTGGGGAAGCAAACAATATAATTTTAAAATATAAATAAGCATGCCTATTAAATGTTCTTTTGAAACAAAATATTTGGGAAATTTATCATTAAACATTATTCAATTGAATGCTAAAGCATCAGTAAGTTCACAATAGGGAAAGACAATTTTAGGACTTACTATAGAGGGTTCAAATCAGTCATAGTTGGTGCAAATCAGTCATAACAAAGAACTTCTTAATAAGGTCTCCTATTTTTTAAGGGTATAGTGAAGATCTTTTTTCAAATGAATAATTTGGAGATGTATATGACTTCCCTATCACTATTCACTATCTACATTTATTTAAGATTTGCCTGAATTTTTTATGGATGCCTGGAAATTGTGTAAAACTTAATTGTGTTCAGGATTTACTGATTTAAATAATAAACATGAACTTTTTTAATGATTTTCTTCAACAGTCACACTTGCAAATATAATTTTATTTTAAAGTACATATACAAAATACTTTCTCACTTTTTTCTTCTATTTAGAACATATTTTGTAGAAAAGCAGCACTTCAATTTAATATTAGGTATACATGATGCAACATCAATTACTGTTTGCAAACTGTGACATTTACAGGGAATACTAATGATGCATAATAACTCAAATCAGAAAACATTAGAAAGCAGAAACATGTTTATGAAATGAGTGATTTCTACATGCATTTGTGATAAATATTATATAGTTATTATATAGTTATATATTAATCTGATATAGCTAGCCAACTAAATTAAGAATTTTACCACAGTTATAAGAGCAGAAGTAAGAAACATTTCTGTGAAAACTTGTGTTTGTTTTGTGAACAGCTATATTTCAATAATGTACAGTTTTTTTCATTTTAATTGTTGATAATGACATTTAAATTTGGTATTTATTTTAGTGTGAATTTACTAGAAAGATGAACAAATTTATGAAACTGAAATTTACCTAAAGTAATATCCGTCATCACTTCAATCAGTTGGGTTTTTTTAAACTTGATTTTTTTTTTTACTTTAATACTAATATTTTTATTTTGATGAGTAGCATCCATTAAGTCTAGCACATCAAAGTCATCACCTCATGACTATTACAGTTTAACATAATGCTTAGTGAAACACAAGTTGAGTTTAATAATACTTAGCAAATACAGGCCATGTGTGAGAATGACTGAAGATGAGGAAATACCTCAGATACTATTCCTGTTTTCAATAGTGGGCATTTTCAGTAGTGTTCCTGGTGTGCAGGTAAAGCCCAGCAGTAGGCTGAGGAAATTAACGAAGGGTAACAAAACACTCTTATAGATCATTTAATTTACTAGTGAAGAAAGCATACTATTTTGCATATTCTTAAGCTCATTTTTCTGAGCTCATCTTCCATACAGACACAGGTTTAATATACATGTGATCCTTGAAAAAGCTGGGGTTAGGGGCATAGACCCCACACAAAATCCCCCTATAACTACAGTCCACCCTCCTTATGCATGGTTCCTCTGCACTTTTTCGGTTTAGCAGCTGCTGATTCAGCCAACTGCAGATCATGTCACACTGAAGTAGCATTTTTTGGGAAAAATGTGTGTAGAGGTGGAGCCATGGCCATTCAAACCCCTGTTGTTCAAGGGTCGAGCATAATTGTATCTTTTGTTACGGGTTAAATGTCTAGATTTGGAATGAATTAGTACTTCAGCTAAGTTATCCTGAGATCAAGTCTGCGGTCTTTCTATTGAGCTAAGTGCACATAATTTTAAGACTCTTGGTATAAAGTTTTAGAAACAGAAGGAAACTTAGAAATGTTTGTGCTATAAATTCGTTACATAAGATCATGTTTATAAAGGTGAATGATGAATGCCTCATGGTAGTGGTGGCATCATTGCTTCTACAAGCCAATTATTCTAATTGTACTAGACGTTTAAAAAAATACTTATAATTCTCATTCCTGCCTTTAAATATGTATCAGAACATTTTATGAGTAAATATCAGAGTCTAAATGTCAGTGACTATGGTTGTTGACTAAATTCCCAAGGATTAAATAAGTATTTGTAATTGTATATCCCTAGGGTACACTTGTATTAGAAAAAAAGTTTTGTTCTTTAATGTGAAGGTATATTAACAAGAAATGTAAAAAAAGGGACAAAATTAATGGCTAAAGTGCCTTTCACATTTTTTCTTCTATTTGATTCCTCTCTTCCTGTTTCATCTCGTAAAATTGTAGTGTCTGCCTAATTTAAATTGGAGTAACTTTAGAAATATAAGTACACAATACGTGAATCCTTTCCTAGCTGATAACTAGCATAATAGCACTTTTTTAGTTCTTTTGCAAAAGAAGGAAAGAAGGGAAAATTAATTCACTTATTAAGGTGTTATATGTATCAGTCACTTTGATTTTATTTTTTTAATTACTATATTTATGTAAAATTTCCCCCAGTTTTAACACATAAAATTTTGAATTCTCCTACTAGCCAATGTCACATATTTGGAAAACTGTAGATCCAAATGTCCTAAGAAGATAGAGTGGATGTTTCTGTTACGTACTTAAAAAGATTAAAAAAATTCACTTAACAACAGTTATGGCAACAAATAATATTTGGTCTTTACTGAGCATGTATAGTAAGAGTAAACATATAGGAATACTAGAAATCAATAATTCATTCAGTCAAAATGTAAATATTTATTGAGCACATAATTTTTAAAATAATAAAGTCCAAAGATGTTTTATTCTGATTTAAAAATAAGACTATTGTTATATCGCCATGGAAACTAAATAAATGAAACTATTTTATGTTGTGGGCTTTTTCTTTCTTCCCCAGAATGAGAAATTTAAAAATCTTCAGATGAGTCCCAAACAGAGACTTGGGGGTAAGAAAAAGAATCAGCTACTAGATAACATGGACCCTGGTCTTTAAGATTTGTATACTCAGCATCAAGAAGCTTTGGAGCTTGAGACTGGGGTGATTTATCATTCTGGAGCAAATACATCTTTTAATCATGTGGCTACATATTTTAGCAGAAGCATGTGTTTAAATTTTTTTTTTTTTTTTTTTTGCGGTACACGGGCCTCTTACTGCTGTGGCCTCTCCCCTTGCGGAGCCCAGGCTTCGGGCGCGCAGGCTCAGCGGCCATGGCTCACGGGCCCAGCCCCTCCGCGGCATGTGGGATCGTCCCGCACTGGGGCACGAACCCGTGTCCCCTGCACCGGCAGGCGGACCCCCAACCACTGCGCCACCAGGGAAGCCCATGAGGTTAAATTTTGAATCCTAACTCTGTTCTACTAATTTAGAAAACTATCCTAAAAATGATAATCATTACTTTTTATAACTGTAGGGATATTGATATTGATTCCATAAAGTTGTTTTTAGGTTAAATAAGAAAATAAATATAACAAAAACATAGTCCTGACTCAGTAAAGATTTATTTACTTTAACCATTAATAAATTTTATTGTGTGGAAATAAAAAAAGTTTTAGATTTAGTGTTGGTTTTCCTGAAGTTTATCATACACATTTTTTGAGAAATATGACTTTTTAAATCTATTGACTAAAGGTATAATATTGTTTGTGATATACTCAAAGTTAGTGATAAGGTTAGTGAATGTTGTAGGCATATTTATGTAGCTGAGCTACTCAAACAAGGCTTAATAGGTGGTGTTCTTTCTGCACTTACAGTAGTATAAGGGAAGTTAATGCATAAATCTTAGAACTTAAAAGATACTTTTTTTTTTGTCTGTGCCATGTGGCTTGCAGGATCTTAGTTTCTTGACCAGGGATTGAACCCCGCGGCCCTCGGCAGTGAAAGTGCAGAGTCCTAACCGCTGGACCGCCAGGGAATTCCCAGAAGATACTTTCAAAAAGAGTTCATAAAAAGTTTTCAGCAGGTGCATAGGGATCATGACAGGGAGAGGTGAAGTAAACATAGTTAGGTAATGCTAGAATGTAGTGTGTTTTGAAATGCTGTGTTCAGTAATTGAACTTTTCATTTTGGCTACTTTCTCAGCTTTTGTGTATGCCTGCTTTACATACTGCACTAAAACAGGAATTCTATTATGGTTGAAACAAAAAAGCTTTTTATCATCTAAGAACAGTTATGTTTTCAAGCAGTCTATAATTCTGTTTACATTTAGATTCATTTTAAAGGCATACAGTATGCATTATTATTAATGTCAGGAGTACATTTTATTGCTTTGGCATTCTAATGCATTGAAGTGAAAATAATTCCTTTTGTAGATAAAAATAATAACTTTGTATATTTTACTGCAAAAATAGCTATAAAGGCAAAGATAACGTATACAATTTTTTAAAGATAAATTGTTTACATTAACACGCAACAAAGATAATTTTGGTTAGTAGAAATAACCTGTTGTTTTCCACTGTATAGAACACAAAGGTAAAATATTCAATTTAATAATAGTGAGATGACATGTCACACCTTTTAATGAACCATGTGATTGACAGAAAGCAAAATCTTGTTTTTCATGTCTATCCAAATTACCCTTTTGTTTTGCTACCAGAATATGTTGAACCCATTGAGATACACTGCAATGACTATATAACATGTTTATTCATATTTTCATTAATTCATTCATTTGGACTAGTGAAATTTATTCAACAATAAGAGTGACATACGGAAGTGGTTATTTAGAAAGATTATTTTCATGTAAAATGTTGTGACATGATTGAATGCCAAAAAATCAATGAGGAGACTATTGCCAGAGTGAGTTAGAGGAAGATACAAAAGAAGAAGTGATGCAGATGTATTAAAAAGAAGTAGTAATGTACTTGGGTAATCCAACTGAATATAGGGCATATGGGAACGTGAGGAGAAAATTGTTTATAGTTTCAAATATGTTCGTATAAAAATGTTTATAGTTTCAAATATGTTCGTATAAAAATACCAAATCATTGCTCAGTTATTTGTAATCATCCCCTGTCCTACCTAAACTTGTTTTACTTCCCTGGTTTTCCTCAATTCCTCTTCTTTTCATCCTCTTTTGATTTGCAGTTTGAGCTAGTCAGTCTGTAGAAGAGAAAACCCACTTTAACAGTTTTAAGTAGAAAAAGAATTATAGAAAGGAAACTCAGAGACTTGGACATCACACTTCAAAGAACAATGCTGAAAATACACACTGAAAGCCCCTGGAAGCTCCCCTCTGCCTCAACCACCTGACATAGGTGCAGCTGTTAGCTGTCTCCAAACGTTTTCCACTACTGCTCTTAAAAACCAGAGCTACCATTGCCATATACCCAGATCCATAGCTGTTTCCATGCCTTCACGTTTGATATAAATGATTACTATCTGGGATTATGAGTTTCTGACTTCTGTTTTAGGAAGGTGGACCCAGTGTGGGAAATACCTTTCTTTAATAGCGGCTGCTCAAAATTCTGCCGGCAGACAGAAAGTGTAGAAATAATCCATTTTTATACTTAACTTTGTTCATTTTTCAACAATCACTACTTAGCCTGGCATTTTCAAAATGTTTTCTATATTCTTACCCCAAACTGTGAAACACTGATATTGACAGTCAACTAAGAAAACCAATTGATGTGAATAGATATGATGATAAAAATATATGAATTAACCTGTACTTATTACTATGACAGTTTCATGTACATTCAAAATTAAATTACTGGGTATGAATACAGATGAAATTTTGAAATTGACTCTGTACTTATTGAACATGAACTATGTGTATTAATTTTCAACTTTTGACAAGGTTGGTTTCTTCTGTTGGTGTGTGTGTCTTTGGGAAGAAGTAGATGGCTGATCTTAAATATTGAAGCTAGGGAAGTTGGTTTCTATTTATTTTACATTTTCCCATAGTACTTGTATAAGTTTACTAGAGTTGCCGTAACACATTACCACAAAGTTGGTGGCTTAAATCAACAGCAGTTTATTTTCCCACAGTTCTCCTTGCCAGAGTTTAACATCAAGATGTCAGCAAGGCAGCACTCTGCATGGAGGCTCCAGTGGAGAATCCTTCCTTTCCTTTACCAGTTTCAGGTGGCTGTCAGCATTTATTGATTTCCCTGGCTTGTGGCCACATCATTCCAACTTTTGCCTCACCTTAACATCACCTTTTCCCCTGGGTGTTTCATCTCCTCCTCTGTCTCTTGTTAGAGCATTTGTCATTGAATTTAAAGCCTATCGGGTCTCTAGGGTAGTCTCATTTCAAGATCTTTAATTATATCCGCAAATATCCATTTTCCAAATAAAGGTTTGCAGGTTCACGGATGCCAGGGATTTGGACATGGATGTATCTTGTTGGTGTCCACCATTTAAGCCATTAGAGTTCTGTATGGGATAATTTAAATGACATATTTTACTTTCATTCACTTGTTTATTACTGATTCCATCAGTCTCTTAGGAAGCATGACAGAGCATCCACCATGTGTGTTTTAACCTTCAGAGAAGGCACTGGTGAAACAAAAATGAACAAGTGAACATCCCCGTCTCTAAAAAACTCAATATGCTCGTCTAAAAAATATATATATATATTTTAAAAACAGAGTATTTATCTAATAGAAATGTATAAAGGTGCATCAATGGATATGGGAAGTAGCATCAATTTTAGATCTTAAAAATTGGAGGGAGGTTATAGGAAAAAATGTGGGAGAAAATGACACTGATTTGAGATTGAAAAGTGATTGGGAAGCTATCTGGGATACAAACAGAAAAGCAGCTACTCAGCTAAAGTTCATATGTGAATGTTTATAAACAGTTGTGTCTGTTTTCATCATATTGAAATCTAGTACATTCGCACATAGCAATAATTATGCTAAGTGTAATAAATAACTTGTAGATTGATTGTTTACTACCAATATATCCAATTTATTTTTAATTAAGCAGAAGCCACTAAATCCATGAGTGCAGAAATATATCAGAACGATTTGCAAAAGAGTAATTGGAAAAATTGGCCCGATTATATTTAAATGTCAGTATTAATTTAAAACTTTATGATAGTATTAGAAAGATATGTATCTTAGACCACATGATATTGGCACTATCACTTAACAGATATTATATTGGAAATAATTCTTATGAGGTAGCCAAGATATTCAATTAGTTTAGGCCATACTCTCAAAATTGTATGTAGCATTATTTCTCTGAGAAGATTTTCTAGATCTCTAGTATATTATCTTTTCCTTAATGACACTATGTCCTCCTAAATGTTCAGAATTAAAATGCAAGTGGGAAAAATGACTCTGTAACAGTTAACTTATAGAAAAATCATTCTTTTACTAATGTGTATATATATATATACATTTATCACATAATGTGTGCTGTTTTTGGCATTAGACTGTTGCCATTGCTGGGAGGGGACCACAACTTAAGAAATTTGTGCAGCTTCCAGAATGTAGGAAAGGCAAAGAAGAAATTCTTTCCTAGAAGGAAAGGAATGCAGCTCTGCAGACACCTTGATCTTAGCTCTGTTACACCAATTTTGGACTTCTGATCTCCAGTACTGTACAATAATAAATTCGTGTGGTTTTGAGGAATAAAATTTGTGGTAATTTGTTAATACAACAATAGGAAACTAATACAGATTTTGGTTATGATATGCTAGGTCCTCTTCTCAAAGATTGTTTTCCTATGACAGTAGAAGACTGAGTTAATTATTAGCAACTATCACATAATTATTATACATTCAGTGTTTAGTTTAGGGGTAGACAACCCTTATATTGCTAATGGAAAAACACTTGGGGGATCACCAACAATGGATCAGTGATTTTTTTATCTAAATATTTATAACCATATATTATTCCTCTTTACTGAGTTCTTCTCCATGATAAACAAGTACACGTTTGAGTAGAGCTCTACAGTGAATTGTTTTGCTAAAGCTAGTCACCAACATCAATTTTAAAATGTTTGCTCCTCTTTTTTTCCATCTTAGCATGGCATGACAGAAGTAATTCAGTTATGCTATTTTCAAATTTAAAATGATGAAAACTAAAGATTATATTATTCTATTGAGAGCATATTCATATTTTTGACTTGCAATTCCTACTCTTGTCAGCAAAAGCGTAACAATGACTATTTTGAGAAAATGGCCTGTGTGCTTTTTGCACATTATGGATTAGTTCAGAGTGTACTTGTCTGTTTCAAGTGGTCACAATGTCATAATAATTAAATGTTAATTTAATAGTAGAATTCTTAATTGGAATGAGTAGAACATGGCAAGCCATGAAAAGCATTTGGACTAGAGCAATAGTGAATGTTTTAAAATGTTCTCCCTTATCCCCGTTGAAATAATCATTTAGTTTTACACTCTTGTCGCTAGGGGCTTGATGCTGTAAGAGCTCTGCCTAATATAAATTGCAATGGAAAAATATGATGAGAATCGTATTGTTCTGCATTTTTCGAAAATAAATTGAACCCTAACCATTTAATCAAAGAACATAGCCAACAATCCCTTGCTGTCACTCTTATCACATGTATTCTAGCTGATGCTGTTGTTGGAAAATTACCACTTGCCATAACATTTTAAAATTTTTATTTGACCTTGATGAGAGAAAGATGTTTTCTGTTGAAAGTAACATGCTGCTCACAGCTGCACCTTTTATCTTGCATTAAAAAGTACTTGACAACACATGGTTGTACTTTGAACAAACCCATGTTTTTAAATAGCCTGTGTCCTGTGTGTTGATCTTGGGCAATGATTAAGTGGAGACTGAACACCCATTTGTTAGGACAATTTTCCATTCAAGAGTTTCTTGTAAAAAATAATTTGTTCCTTATGTGTTCTTTCTCTCCAAATTTTTATTTTCAAGGGTTCATTTTTCACCCTAATTTACTGAATTCTTCCTCTTCTTTAAAAGGAAGTGGAACTGCTGCTGCTACATAAATTTTCTTTGCTGGGCCCAACATCTAATTAATTCCAGAAGAAAACCTCTTTCCATTAAGTAATGGCCTGTACGTGGCCAGCATATTTCTAGGCCTCCTTGCAGGAAGAAGGAAATGGTAGGAAGAAGTTCCAAAGAGTCACATCACTGAATTCACAGCCCTCCTAGGAAGCACCTGAGGTGAAAGACAGACAATGTCCCTTCTGTGGCTCCCACCTCAGATCAATATTTGTAGAGAATCTTCAGTGTAGGAGAACACATCTCATTCTAATTTATTAAGAAATGTGGAATCAAGGTATTATTTAGTGAGTCGCACAGTAAAAATGTTTTTCTAAGGTAATGCCATGAGGCGTTAATAATAATAATAATAATAGGCCTGAGGACCCAGATAATGCCCGTGTTCAACAGGAATTCTGAAAGCGAGAAACAATAAATGGAACATGAAAAATAGAAAGGTATAAATGGTATATTTAATGTCTTCTATCTTTAATTCTGTTCACTATTACCCTCTGTACACATTGAGATTATTTTCCACATTTACTCAATTTCCGTAAATTAAAGTAAAAACAATATTTTTAGGTAACAGTTTTCAAAGCACTTTCACACATTTTGTTTTGTGACTACCTTTGGAGTATGATAGAAGAAATAAGGAATAAGGAAACTTTTAGTAGATAAAAATGAATGCTTAAAAGTTAATTTATTATTTATAGATATAGTAGATTATAATTTGTGGGATTTTTTGAAAATAGACTTTTTTTGAGCAGTTTTAGGTTCATACCAAGATCAAGTAGAAAGTACAGAGGAAGGGAACTATATTTAATATCTTATAATAACCTATGATGGAAAAGAATCTGAAAAAGAATATATATATGTGAATCATTTTGTTGTACACCTGAAACTAATACAATATTGTAATCAACGATACTTCAATAAAAAAATGAATACACACACACAAAAACAAGTAAAGGGGGTTCCCATATCTCTCCTGTCCCCCACTCCACAGCTTCCCCTACTATGGACATCCCTGGCTGAAGCGGTCCATTTGCTACAATTGATGAACTTAAATTGACACATCATTATAACCCAAAGTCCATAGTATACACCAGGGTTCACTCTTTTTTTTTTTTTTTTTTTTTTGTGGTACGCGGGCCTCTCACTGTTGTGGCCTCTCCCGTTGCGGAGCACAGGCTCCGGACGCGCAGGCTCAGCGACCATGGCTCACAGGCCCAGCCGCTCCGTGGCATGTGGGATCTTCCCGGACCGGGGCACGAACCCACGTCCCCTGCATCGACAGGCGGACTCTCAACCACTGCGCCACCAGGGAAGCCCCAGGGTTCACTCTTGACGTACATTCTGTGGATTTTGACAAATGTATAATGACATTCTTCCCAATAATTCACTTTTTGCTAAGTAACAAGGGTTCCCTTTTCTTTCCTTGCATTCAAAGAACCTAAATAGAGCTAGTCAAATAATGAGAGTATTAGAGAAGTGACTAGAATTCAGATCTTTTGACACTCCTTCCTCTTTGCTGAGACAACTTATGCACATGCTTAGCACAAATCCTGGAATTTGTTGGATGCTCAATAAACTGTAATTCTTTAATACACATACACACATCAGTATTGCAAAACAGTAAGATAAAATGGAATCTAGATTTTTTAAATTCGGCTTTCTTCTTTTAGAATATCTACAAACTCCTGAAGAAAGCGATTAGACATCTCAAAGGAGGTTGTGAATGATACTGGTATGAAAAGCAGTCTATCAGACAGTATATGCGTATGCCATATGGCCCTGAACAGCCCTAGGGTTTCATCCCTGTTTCATGTGATTTGGGGCGTGCTATGTAATACACTTAAGCCTCAATCAACTTCTTTTACAATGAAATTAATGGTTATACATATTTTGTATGGCTGGTTTAGTAGTAAGTATCTGACCTAAAGTCTAACCCTGTGTTATCCTATTCAATGCTCACAACATTCTACGAACATCATAGGCCCACAGGATAAGTGATGTAATGATTGTAAAGTACTTGCATAATCCTGGAAATTAGGAGTTGTCCAAAAAATATTACTACCAATATCATGGAGGTCGTCATGTCCTTGAGGAAAATATCCATCAAGTTATAGACAAAAGTAAATTATATAATGACCTGTAAAATGAATGGATAATCCCAGCAGGCATATCATAGGCACACTTGCTGATTTAATAAAAAGTGATATTTACATTTATGTTTTCATTTCAGTGTTTTATCCTTAAGCAAATTTCATTTAAGAAAGAAAACCATTTTAGCTTGTATAAATATCAACTTACCTCTTCAGATTTTTATCTTAATGGCAATAGAACATGGAAACATTTGAAAATGTGCCCAAAGAAACGGTCAGTAGCAGACAATACAGTTCATTACTGATGATTTCACTGGCAGTTCAGGCAGTAATTTGTGGATAGGAAAATAATTCACATAAGTGAGCATGTGTTTCAAAGCAAGGCCCCTAAAGATAGCTCTCCTGGTTTCAAAATTCCAGCTCCATCGTAGGTACTCAGTTCATTAACTCTGTCAGCTTGAGAAAATTGCTTATCCTTTCTTGACCCTCATTACCACAGCACCGTTTTTTTTTTTTCCTGATATAAATTCTCCAAGTTACCACCTACATCTCTTGCCATTTATTCTCAGTATTCTCTCCTTACTAATTGTTTCCTTCTGAACATGAAATAGAGGAAATCCACATGCCTGGCTTTAGGTCTTTTTCAATCAGTATTTTTCCTTAATTAACCAAATCCATAAACATGTACTCAGTTGTCATAATATGTTCATAAATCTCAAATGTATATTTCCTGCCCAGAACTTACCTCTAAAGTTCACACTCCACTATCTAATTGCCTCCTAGACATACTCATTTTTTTGTTGAACTGGCAATTCAAATCAACATGTCCAAGAGTTTATTTATTATTTTCCCAAATAAGAATTTTCCTAAACATGTATTTATTCTCTGCATCTCTGCCAGTGTAAATTTTTAAAATTTAAATCTGACTTATTATCTCCCTGAGAAAATAATTCCACATCTTCCATTGGTGGACGATTGACCATATATAACTGAAGTGTAATCTACTGGTGTGCCCTGGAAAAAGAATAAGTGAGTAATCAATGTCTGCCACGTTATTACTAGCATACATTGTTAGCCATCAGCCTGGTACTTGTTGTATGCCTGCTAAATACTAGACACTTTGCTATGAGATTTGCCAAGTACAGATTTTTTGTTTTGTTTTTGGTGGGAGAATCATCTGAATAGATACCTTGGTGGTTTTAGGAACTCCAGTGATAGTGAACTTTAGGAATGGTGATGTTTAAAATTTCATGATGATAGCTAAAGAGCTCATTTATCCAGTAAGATGAAAGCAATCAGAAGTTTTCTGTTGAAACATTTTTAGAGAATATGTTTCTCAGCCTTTGGGATATGGAAGCCATAGAGGCAGGAGGTGAGTGGGTTGAGTACATGAGGGAACAAACACAGCTGATTGAGACAACAGCACGATTGACTATTTTGCAGTTATCAAGTTTGTACCATATGACCTCATTAATCATTCAGATTTTGATAGTTAAAATAGTGTTTCCTTCTAGGAGAAAATTACCCAGTTTTTCCTAAATTTATTCTGACTTCATAGTTCTTCTGCAGACAGATCTGAATAACAGAACATTATGAATCCGTTAAAATACATTTCTATATAAGAA
Source organism: Grampus griseus (assembly GCF_964374135.1). Taxonomy (NCBI): domain Eukaryota; kingdom Metazoa; phylum Chordata; class Mammalia; order Artiodactyla; family Delphinidae; genus Grampus; species Grampus griseus. Next base: position 25,156,419 of record NC_139012.1, read on the forward strand.
CTTTGATGACAAAGGGAAAGCCCTTCAAATATCTGGATATCCCAAAGCTGTAAAAGTTATCTAGTGAATTAGAAGGTAAAATGTGAATTCAAGTCCAAAGCTCATTTAGTTATTCGCTCTGTATTTATTCAGTGCAATAAGAAGAGTTTTAAGCCCAGTAATAAACATTTCCTCTTGTAAGCTACTTCTGCCTCAACTGTATTTATAGTATGGGGAGAGACAATTTTACAAAAGCTAAATGTAAAGCCAATGAGGAAATTTGATTACAGCTAATTAATAAAAGTTTAATATTTCAAGGGAAATGATAATCTGTTTTTTAATTCTAAGTTTATATCATTTGGGTTTATTCACTTTATTATTTAAAACCTATCTGTAATGGACACACGCTGTTAGTTTTCTAACTCAGGACCTACTTTCCTTACTCTAAGAGTAAATAATTCAACTGTGCTTGGTTAACCAACTTTCTTACTTGCATCCTATTACACATGAAAGCTTGTACCAACACCAGCTCCAGGAGTGGTTCTGATTCCTCATTATGTGCAAGATAAAAGATGGGATCAAAGACCCTTCATAAATTGAACCTACATCTCCCATCTCAAATCTGGTTGGCTCATAACACACTGTGCTACAGTTACATTGGATTAATTACCGTGCTCATAATGTTTAAGACAATTCACATATAATTCTCACCTAGAATTCTGCCTTTCCTCTCATCATCTGCTTGTCAAGGGTCTATTAATCCTGTAAGATCGAGGGTAGGCCATCAACTTCACTTGAGACATTTCCTAAATTCTTGAGTCTGCAACATTCTGCATAACTCCATCAAAGCACTAAATACCTTGGGCTGTAATTATTGTCTGTGAACCTATCTTCCTTACTAGACTATAGAATTTATAAGCTACTTAGAGGTAAGCACTATGCTTTATTTCTTTTTCTATGTTTAGTACCTGAAATAGGCAATTAGATTCTCAAAAATTATTTTCAAATGAGTGAATGAATAAATAAAATTACTGAGCTAATAATAATAAACTTTCTTAGCCACTACAATTATCTTTTACATTAGGTAAAAAATATAACTATTTAAATTAACCAATATGAAGTGGAGAAATCTCTTAGGCCATCTCTGGCAAAGGCCTTACAAATAATGAAAAAGAAAAGGTAGATCCACTAACAAGAAAAGCTGTAAAAAGTAAAATCCTGATGTGACAATGATTTTAACAATTGACCTGCTGTTAAGCCCTCTCACCAACTTGATTAGTCTTTCTAAATATGTTCCAGTTTTTGCCTATCATCTTTAAAGAATGATGGTGGGCAGAGGACTATTCCATTTTAAAGTAGTAGATGCCACAGGTAAAGCTCTATTTTGTCAGGATTTGGAGAACCTGGGGAAGTCTGGAAGTCACTGTGTCTGGAAAATTGATCCCCAATGAGGAGATAAGGCGCTAAGGAACAAGTATTTTCTGCTTAGTTGTTTTCCACAGCTTTATAGATCATCATCTAATTTAAACTAGCTCATAAATACTGCTCAGACATCACTTACTCATCTATTCACTCCAGATCATGAGGCTGCTACATGGATGTAGAAATAGGCCTTGTAAGAAAATACTTAGACCCCATAAGACTTCAAATCTCAGATAATACTCTCGGATTTTAATGTGGTTTAAACATATTATTACAAATAAAGCAATAGCATATTCTGATCACTAAAGTGAATTTTAGAATTTTAGTAAATAAGCAGATCTCCAAAGATTAAGTAAAGATGCTAAAACTTGGAAGATGAATAATGGTAGTGAGGATTCTGTATTATACTTGAATTTCACAAGATACCGTAATGCCTGTCATTTTGTGTTTTTCAGCATTCATACTTATTGTTTTAGACTTCTGTGCTCTCTATTCAAAATCCCATTTCTTTACAATATATTTTCTGTTGTTGCCACTGAAAAATGATGCAGACTTCTTGCTTTCTTGTTTAAAGAAATAATAACTATTTGAGACTGAAGACTGTTGTTTCAAATTTCAGCTACCAGGATCTAAATCCTTCAAAAATAATGTTTGTAATGGAAATTCTTGTGGAACTTTACATGGCACTGAAGGTTTAAAAAAAATATTTTATAAAAGCCTCTTTTTCCTTATTTTATTACTAGCCTTTAAAAGCAAAACTTGAAAAAAAAATAAAAAAATAAAAGCAAAACTTGTTTGAAAACTCAGGATTTATTTTACTTCAGAGTCTTCAGACAATCAGGATTCGTCGACAGAGATTCTGACTGAGGCATTAAACCCACTTCAAATGCAAATTATGACAAAGAATCCTCCATCTAATACACAGGACTTTAAAGTAGCCCTGGTAATTGGAAAAGGGTATGGTCCAATGATACTTCTACTTGTTGTTTTTCTCTATTATAAAGAATTCCAATGTTGTCAGAATATTCCTATTTCTAAGCTACGTTACCTGACAGCTAACCTAATTTTAGGCTACATTTAATCCTGTACTAATCTGGAGCTTTGAAGACAGGTGACACCCAAGCAATTATTGAATTATAGGGTGAAATAGAGTAAGCCCAGGATAAAGTAGATGCTTAATGAGTGTGCTATAATTGCATGCTACATCAATGAAATGCATTTCTAATTAATTATTCAGCATGAGAAACTTAGTACAATTAATTTCAAACTAAAATCATAGCAATAATTTAAATTTACTCATAAGCAAAAGTAAATTTTCTGAGTCAAGGAATTAGGTTAATTGTGGCAAAATTAATGTACTTTATAAATAAGGTGTGTATATGTATGATTTAAGATGTTGAAAAGGAAGAAATCTGTAAGAAAATATAAACTGTAGTCGAAAGCTAAAATACAAATGAGAGGACGTTTGATTTTAGACATAAAAATGTTTAAACATTATATATATAATATATATATAAACATGCATACACAGGCATAACAATAGAAATTATAGGAAGTATAAATGCTACAGTCACTTCAAGTTTTATGGCAGTGAACTAGTCCAGTTTCTTTATCCATGTAGTATATTTGAGTAAGAAAAGTACTTGAGATTATGAGACCATATGCAAAGCAGTTTAAGTCCAGAAGCAGAAAATGTCATTACATAAGTTTTGTTGATGTTACTTGATCATTAATAATAATAATACAAATTTAAAATTATTGAAATCCAGTGAGGTAAATTATGTATTAGTCCAGTTCTTCTGAGCATGTATGGTGAGAAGTACCTCTGAAAAGGAGACACTGCTAATATGTTCCCCAGCGGTGCACCCTGCTATTCATTTATTCATTCACATATTCATCCATTTACTCACTTATTTGCTTATTCTAACTAGGCCATTCTATGTACAGCAGACACGAATTAAAATATCGCTTAGTTCAGGGATTATTCTTGGGCAAAATTTTAAATGATTATAATGGAGTCCTAAACTTTTTCGTCAGTGAAGTAAAATTTAATATATTACAACACTCTAACAAACCACACGGATATGCTTATTTTTCTAAACAAAGAATGTCTCCCCTGAGTTCTACGTAGCTTAGTCAGGAACGCAAATGAATACACACAGGTATAATCACTAGGTGTAGTATATCCAAAGCTACATTTATTTACATGGCATCATAAACTATAACTTTCTTTTACCCCTCCCAGACCACTGAATTAGGCATTGGGATAAACAAAATTATATCTGATAATAACATCTGATAATAACAATAGAATGAATTTTTTCACAACACTGTTTCTACTCAATAGTAAAAATTTCAGAAAATTGATAATAAAATTAATTTTTAGTAGAAGTAATCGATAACTTTAAATTTTAAATTCATTTTCTCTATATATAATAAAATTCTAGACTTCTCTACATTTTAAAATACTCGTTAGGGCTTCCCTGGTGGTGCAGTGGTTAAGAATCTGCCTGCCAGTGCTGGGGACACGGGTTCGAGCCCTGGTCCGGGAAGATCCCACATGCCACGGAGCAACTAAGCCCATGAGCCACAGCTACTGAGCCTGCGCTCTAGAGCCCGCGAGCCACAACTACTGAGCCCGCGTGCCACAACTACTGAAGCTCACGCACCTAGAGCCTGTGCTCCGCAACAAGAGAAGCCACCACAATGAGAAGCCTGCACATCGCAGTGAAGGGTAGACCCCACTCACCACAACTAGAGAAAACCTGCATGCAACAACGAAGACCCAATGCAGCCAAAAATATAAGTAAAATAAATAAATTTTTTAAAATAAATAAAATAAAATATTCGTTAAAATACCATTAAATGCAGCGATGTGTCATTCAAGTTTTATGAACATTTCTTATATCTTTTTCCTCTATCATTGTGTGTGTATGTATTCTGCTAGCTCCTGTCAAAATGTCTTGTGAAGAATTGGTTCTGCATAACTTTGTTGAAGACAGTATTTTACCTTTAATTCCTTAAACATTATTCACAAAATTTTTGAATCTTATTTAGTTTTGACAAATATTGGGAAATAGTTATGGCAAAATAGCTTATTCGAGAAAAACTATATGTTTTATAACATCCTTTTTTTTAAAAAAAAGAGGTAAAGTAAATAATTCATGATTTATGTATGTGTTTGAAAACAATAGTGACATAAGGGAAAATGGAAATGATTCGTTTTGTATTGACGCTTAGGCTTATGTGACAGCATATGGATCCTATATATCTGTAGCAACAAAATGCTCTCAATTTCTGAAAGTTGAAATATTCAGGAAATGAGCTGAATTATGCTAAGAATTGTTTGATTGCCTCTTATGATAGTGAATTATTTTGCGCAGTTCTTTCCCATTGGTCTTTATTCTATAGTCTGAGCTGTGGCATGACTAGTCACTGAATCAGCTTAGAAAACATAATGAACACTGCAGGAGCACTGCTTTACCAAGGAAACTGACATCATGGAAGAACTGCTCTTAATCTTATGCACAATTTAGCACAGCAGCCAACCACTAAGTACCGTGGGATAGGACCTTCATGGCTCACGATTTATTTAAAGTCCAGGAAACTAGTCTTGGTAATCAGTTGTCTTAAAATATATAGGCATATATTTATATATATTGCTGCTTTAGTCATGGATAATAAAACACACCTTTAAATATATTAAATTGGTGCTTGATTAAGTTAGGTTGATATTTTTAAACTGTATTTACTTTTGAGAAACATCTGAAGGACACATTCCTATCAAATGCTGTGCTTAGTTGGGGATGAAATTCAGATGGGAAACATAAGATCATAGGCTTTTCCATGAAAGTGGTATATGTAATTTTACCATTAAATTGCCTGTAGAAATAATATACTAGATAACAAAACAGAAAATGGAAAAAAAACCTAAGTTTTGCTGTCAGGTTTCAGAAAAAATAATAGTGTTGGGAAGAAAATTTTAGCATAGTTAAAACAACAACAACATTAAATTATTTAATGTTCCTGATGTCTTTTACATCTGTGCTCATCTTGAAAACTGATGTAAAAATATATGTTAGTGACTGTATTCAGAAAGCCGGCAGACTGAGAAGATGGTGGACCAGTGTCCCAAAGAACCATCTTGCCTGGGTTTGGATGCTAGTTTCTTTTATAGAACAAAGAGGGGGAGGTGAAGACATAAAGTGAAAAAGGTGATAAATTGTTGCAAATATTTCCTGGTTCAGGTCAGACTCTGGAGGGGATGTATTAATTTCTTCTTTCCTCTAGCCATTCTCAAGTGGGCCTGGCCAGGATATTTCCTGTGAGCTAAACAAAGGTATTTTAACTTAACACACAGGCATGGAAGGCAGGGTTTCTAGAGATAGGCCACTATGTATACTTTAAATTATAGGCAGAATCCCTTTAGTGATTAACTTGTAGCAAAAGCAATAGAATACAAAGGTTAAAGTCAAAGAAATGGATCTACTATGGAGTCAGATTTGTTCTTCCCTATTACAAATACATCACTGAAATTAATACTTCATTTATTGGACCTTGTACCGTATTGCCTTAAGTTTTATAAACCTGTGGTTGAGCTCAGAGTCTCTTCACTGTGACCCTCAAATAACTCTATGAAGTACATCATTGACATTAAACTCAATCTCTAAACTTAAAAAATTATCAGTCTTGTTTATAGTTTCCTTTGCTGTGCAAAAGCTTTTATGTTTCATTAGGTCCCATTTGTTTATTTTTGTTTTTATGTCCATTTCTCTAGGAGGTCGGTCAAAAAGGATTTTGCTGTGATTTATGTCATAGAATGCTCTGCCTATGTTTTCCTATAAGAGTTTTATAGTGTCTGGCCTTACATTTAGGTCTTTAATCCATTTTGAGTTTATTTTTACTTATGGTGTTAGGGAGTGTTCTAATTTCATTCTTTTACATGTAGCTGTCCAGATTTCCCAGCACCACTTATTGAAGAGGCTGTCTTTTCTACATTGTATATTCTTGCCTCAAAAAGAGTCATGTACCACAATGTTCACTGCAGCTCTGTTTACAGTAGCCAGGATATGGAAGCAACCTAAGTTTCCATCAACACATGAATGGATATATGTAGCACATATACACAATGGAATAATGCTCAGCCATAAAAAGAAACGAAATTGAGTTATTTGTAGTGAGATGGATGGATCTAGAGTCTGTCACACAGAGTGAAGTAAGAAAGAGAAAAACAAGTACCGTATGCTAACTCATATATGTGGAATCTAAAAAAGAAAAAAATGGTCATGAAGAACCTAGGGGCAGGACAGGAATAAAGACGCAGACCTACTAGAGAATGGACTTGAGAACACGGGGAGGGGGAAGGGTAAGCTGTGACAAAGTGAGAGAGTGGCATGAACATATATACACTACCAAATGTAAAATAGATAGCTAGTGGGAAGCAGCCGCATAGCACAGGGAGATCAGCTCTTGGTGCTTTGTGACCACCTAGAGGGGTGGGATAGGGAGGGTGGGAGGGAGGGAGACACAAGAGAGAAGAGATATGGGGATATATGTATATATATAGCTGATTCACTTTGTTATAAAGCAGAAACTAACACACTATTTTAAAGCAATTATACTACAGTAAAGATGTTAAAAAAAAAAAGCTTATCAGTCATGCTTGAATAATTTCTCACTCCACACTTTAACCTAACATTAGACTTCTCTTCTACATGCACACTTTTAAGTGGTCTCATCCAATCACTTAGGTTAAAAGAATCTATATACTGATGACTCCAAGTTATATATTACTTTTTCCATGAATTCCATGCTAAAATAATCTGACAACATAATATTCCCACCAAAACACCTAGTTAGTATTTCAAACAATATATATTTTCCAAACCAGACTTCTGGTTTACCCTCCCAGACCTGCTACTACTCATCCTGACTTCCCTGTCTTGTTATTCACAGATCTATGCGCAGTCCTCTGATGTTTCCTTGAACAATGTTGACTTTCTCCTCGATACCCTGTAACTTAAAAGCTATGATATAAAAGTCACAGTACTTAAATACTGATATAAAATTAATAATCATATGATAAAGGAATAAGGGGAAATAAAACAATGCTACACACAAATATTCGTATCAAAATAAGGAGAAAATATTCATGACAATTACTGTCCTTGTTTCTGTGACTGGTCACGGGATTGTAGCTGGTATTTATGACTACCTTCTTGTACTACTGTCCATCCTGTATTCCCTTTGCCTTCAGTAAGTTCCTTAGCTGGTCATGCTTATTTAGCTTGAGGTACCTTGTTTATTTACCTTGACCAAACCTTCATTTCTGAAGGGTCTTGGCCACTACTAGTCCTGCTTGGGTTGAGTTGTTGTAGTTTTCCATTGACCTTAATTACACAATGTGGTAATACTAAAAGACTCCCTGAGGGATCTTCTGTATTCCAGACATACTCTTCCTTACCTCTGTTGTGGAGTAGTAGTCCAACTTCCCCTTAGTAGTCAGGATTGATTACCCCAGCCAGTACTGTAACTCTTTTCTTTGTTCATTCAGAGATGAGGAACCCAAAGTGGCTATGAGTCTGGTAGTTTTTACATATGAGCATCACTTGTGCCTAGCACACTTGCTTACAATGAATTATTGATCCTTGAAATGTGAGTTGTTATTGACAAGGTTTTTTACTTGGTGCTTGGAGATGTGCTGAAGTTTTAGAGATAGGCTCTTAGCAGTGAAATATGTTATAAATGTATATATTTTTAAAAATGTAAAGTGCAAGTGCAAATTAAAATGTGAGCTATGACAAGAGGCAGCATCATTTGATATAAGAAAAAACAAATCTACTTTGTCATATTCAAAGTCCTTGGAACTTGAATTCTGTCCAGGGCATTTGACCAAGCATGACTCATCAGGTAATATTTTAAGTGACCTTCATGCAACTGAGCCTCTTTTCTATTTGAACTGTGATTTTTTAAAAATAATCTGGTAATAATGCTCATTTCAGTAGACGTGATGAGCAAACTGAAAATACGAACCTCTGTCCCTTTTACTGTCTCTAATCATGCAGAGAGTTTGCAGTTTAACTAAAGAAATTGACAGTGGAAACAATGTAGTTACACTGTATGACTTTTATAGTCTCAATCAAATAAGAGGACCTTATGAAGACAAGAAAATCTTCAACTTCTATTTGATACAGAATTGCTGACTGCTGACAGATGCTTGGTCTATCAAAATCATAATCAGTTCTGGATCATTACCAATATCCAAATAAAGCTTCATAATTACCACATTGAAAGAGGAGTTCACTTGCTGTGATGTGCATCTGTATTTGTGTGACAAAAAAATACCTAAATGCAGTGCGTGTGTGGCATTTAGAGCACCATAGGAAAGCTAACGAGATTCATATTCAAAACTGCTACAGTTTACACTCAAAGACACATATACACACACACACACACACACATGCATTCCATTCACCAGATATAAATGGTGCTCCATAAAATTTTATTTTTATTCATTTTCAGTGATATTTTCTAAAATTATTATTTCAAATATTTATTTTTTGTTCTTGTATATTAAGTAAAAGTGAAAAGATGGAAAGACACCTTCAACAATGCCTCTTGTATTTAATTTTCATAGATGATCATAAGTAGAATAGATAAATGTTTTATATGTCAGTATCTTTATTTAAATAATTCCTCCGTATATGCCTGTGTTACTCCAAAATATACAGTTAATATTTTCTCATTCACATTTCACTGGAGACGTGGAAAAAAAATCCCAGTGGTGAAACAGTGCAGTTACCACCTTTTTTTTTTTCTTCCGTAGCTAGTCAGAAGTCTCTTAACAGCTTAGCCTCGTGTTCTCATGTTCAAGAACATGCGTTTACCACCAGAGGTGATGAAACTGGAGTGCTAGTCTGTCATTGACTAGCCGCATGGCTCAGTAGAATTCCCTTCTGTCTAAGCATCTTTCTTCAGCTGTAAAAGGGGATGGATACTAGGTGATTCTGGACATTAAATGGGATCATGCATATTGTTTTTAGCATAGACATGAATGCTAACTTTGTGTTAAGTATATAAAAATGTATGTTAACATTATAAGTCATTTTAGGAATTTGAGCTAACTCTCTGTGCTTGAGACTTTCTGTAAAATAACCCCATTGTCAGAGGATGAACAGCTTCTGGGGGCTCTGACCACCTGGTTTTGTAAACACCCCCAGGTAAGCAGATCAGATCTCACTTTTTAAAATCTTCTTACAGATAACCTCACTACTTTCTAACTTCTTACTGACTGTAATGAGAAAAGGAATTGGGAGTCCCCTGCTAGGAATGCCTTCATATCATCCAAATACAAAAGTTTGATTTCAGCTCAAAACAAATTAGAAAAACTTTCATGTAGAGAAAGTGCTGGATGTGTGACTACAGAACCTCTCCTGGCTGCTTCCCTTAGTTATCTGTTGGAGCGTATTACCACCAACTGTTTTCAACAAAGTGGCATTCATTTTGAGAGTTTCCTCCCTCATCAAAAACTCCCGCATACCTTCCTACAATTTTGGTAGGTTAGAAGTTACAGAAATCAAGCTCAAATTAGATTAAGCAAATATAGTAATTTTTGATCAGATTAATAAAAAGTATTTGAACATAACAAGAAACGAAAAGAATGAAGACTTTAATGCCACCAGTACCCTAACTTTAAAATCTTAACCTTCCTTTCTCCCTTTCTTCTTTCCTTCCTTCATTCCCTCTTTCCTTCCTTCTTTCCTTCCTCCTCTCCCACTTTTTCTCCTGCTCTCCCTCCCAGGAATATCCCTCCCTTCCTTTCTTTATTCTTTCTTTAGTTCACGTGTTCGAGCCATGATTTCAAGAACAAAGTCCAATATAAATAATGTTTTATAACTCATGACAATATGTGAGGTAAGGTTAGTATTACTATCCTCATTTTTCAGATAAAGAAATTGAGGCACAGAGAGGTTATACAGTTTGGCAAAGGTCCCGCAGTTAGTGTGTGGATTTATGTATGTATGTATGTATGTTTTGATGGTGTGCGGATTTAAATGCACATAGTCCAATTCCAAAGTGGTGTGTGTGAAATAAATAATATTTCAATGTATATTTCTTGAACAGGGAATAATAGGAATCTCAGGGGAGTGTCCATAGCTATCCCAAAATTTAATGATATTTCTAAGTTCACATGGCCTAAACAATATTTATTTTTACTTTTCTGCACACACATCCAGGTATTTAGCAGCATTTTAGGGAGATGCATTTGGGTAAATTTGATAATAATGAGATAACCTGAGATGCAGCTGAAGATTGCAATTTAGTGTCCTTAGACAAATTACATCTCTGCCACCACATGTCATCTGGGGACCATCTTGTCATTCTTTTTTTTTTCTTTTTTTTTTTTTTGCGGTACGTGGACCTCTCACCATTGTGGTCTCTCCCGTTGCGGAGCACAGGCTCCGGATGCGCAGGCTCAGCAGCCATGGCTCATGGGCCCAGCCGCTCCGAGGCATGTGGGATCTTCCTGGACCGGGGCACGAACCCGTGTCCCCTGCATCGGCAGGTGGACTCTCAACCACTGCGCCACCAGGGAAGCCCCCATCTTGTCATTCTTAACCCATATATTTTATTTCTGTTTCATCCCATATTTATCCAAACATGAAACTCAGCACTTCTACCTGGTTCCGCAGGAATTATGCATGGACAACTGAAAGTCACAGGGAAACAAACCTATAAAGGGTCCCACCATTCATTGCACACCCTCTGCCATCTAACGAATCACTGTTAACCTCTCACGAACTCCTTTTCCCATTCCCCTTTACATCTGTCCTCTCCTCTGTTTACAATTTATCTTCTCTCTATTATGCCCAGTACTTTTCCACTTCCTCTTAAGCTTTGGGATCAGATTGTCTCTGATCTTGAGGTCAGAGCTTCCATAGCACATTTATTTGGATGCTTTTCCTATAAAGACATATCCCTTTTACATGAACTGTTTATACATCTGTACAGAGAAGAAAATGTCTTCAAATTTCATTATGGATGATTACATGTATGAAGAAATGAGCAGCTTGCATGTTTGTGTGTATGTGCATTTGTGTACGTTGTATAAGAAGGCATGATATGCACACACAGGATAGTGATATAACCTTAATAAATATAGATGATGGTGACCAATTAATTTAGCAGACATTCCCTAGAAAGCATAGTCTGAGGCAAGGATTAAAAGTGCTGATACTTTATCAAGAATATGAAAACCCAAAGAGGCAAAGGTGAAAAAATAAGGAAGGGCAGCAAGGAAAGATGCAAAGCAATGACTGGCAATACACTGTAAGTAATGATCTACAAGGAGACATCCACAGAACTTCTCAGGACAAATTGATACAGAAATCATGGAGGAAAAGAGTTGAGAAAATTTATTCACGCCACTATGTCTTAAGTCTTAGCATAAGCAGTTAACCTCCCTTAGTTTTCTCCTTTGAGAGAGAGAGGAGGAGAGAGAGGGAGGGAAAGGAGGGAGACAGAGGAACAAAGCCAAAACCTTGCCTTCTAGTATGAATGGCTTTGAATAGTAGTTTTCTTAAACATAGAAGCAAACATTTTTGGAGAGCAAATTGCTCATCATGTGTGACTCTCCAGCCCATTCCTGGCATCCTTGGGCCTTGTTCATTGATGCAAGTTTCTCAGGGTGGAGTAAGTACCATTCTTGTTTGTGATCCATCTTTAATAATTCAAGTCATACTATATTTTAATCAGCAAACAATGCTGATGGAATCCTGACATTGCTTATAAATTCACCTCTAATATCTAATTGGTTGCATACCCTTTTCCAGGGACAGTTTTTATTGTTAATTGTTATTGTTGATATAATAATGTATTGTTAATATTGTAATTGACATTGTTAATATCCAGATATTGCAAACTTATATCATCTGGTTAACTTGGGAACCAAAAGCTCTTTTTCACCCTTTGTCTAACCCCTAAGATGTTAATTTACCTCGAGATTCTACCTTCAGCTTTGGTCTTATTCTTGCTACTATATTAAAACGATGTAATCTACTTCAAAATTTAACTTCCATCTATATATGGAAGTCTCCTAGAAATAAATTTCCAGCTGAGAATTCTCCATGCCGCTTAAGAAACAAATGCCTAATGTGCTCTGGACACCGGTACTTGGATATATGAAAGGCACCTGAAACTCATTATCTCTAAAGGTGAACTCATATTGCTTGCTCCCAAACAGCTTATATTCCCATTATTTCTGTCTCATTTGGTAGAAAATACATTTACTGTCTTACATCAGAATCTAGTAAATTATCCTTGACATTTTTTTTCTTTTCTTCACTTCCCACATCACATCCTTCACCAAACATCTTGGGAATCTTAATTTGTACTGAAAAAGGCAGATACCACTTCATACTGGCCATTAGTCACTACTCAAAGGCTTAATTACTATAAAGTCAATGACTTTTAATTTACTGCTGGATATTCATGATATAAACAATATCCTCTTAACGGTCTCTAATTTAACATTATATCCGAAGTACATCTTGCTTTGTTCAGGTTTGTTTTACTGCCCCCAGGAGTACTTATATTGTAGGGTGACACTTTACAATTAAAATCAGCAAACACAACATAAACCAAGATGAGAAACATTATTAATTCCTTTGTTATTCTGGCATCAGTAGGTAAATCTGTGAGCCAGGCTTGGAATGGACAGCTTTATTTAGCATTAAGAATTTAAACTACGATTTGCTTATGCTGATTTCAATACACTTTTCCTGGGCAATTAAGGTACAAATATTTTAACTTATTAAAACCTACTATCCTTCATGAGCAGCTAGACTATAATCAAAATTTATTTGATTTTATGTGGTTACTTAAGTCAGGCTTTCAATTTGTACTTGAAAGGCCCTCATGCTGGCTACAATAAAAACTTCATTGTGAAATCGACAAGCTGATTAATTGCATGTTTTCTCCAGTTTCCTCTCTCCTATTTTGATCCCTGTATCCAAACTCTCATGCTATTAGGAAAATGTGATTTTTTTTTTGTTAATGCCTAGTATACTCTCTTTCTTCAAGTGAATTAGCAACCTTTATTTAGTGTTAAATCAGGCAAAACCTTCAGTATTGTGTTCCACAGCAATGATAACTTTCAAATATAGGAAAGAACATTAATATGGCCAGTTGTTGCTGAGTCAGTGCAGTTCCTGGGTAGTACTGGGTAGGCAGTCACAGAGATTATAGTTCTAGAGATTAAAGAGAAATTTAGATAGGAATAGCCTTTCTGCATGCCATTTTGCTGCACTAGTTATTATCACGGTAACTCAGAAGTGGATAGTGAATGTCAGTCACCTACAAAATCACAGGAGATAAAATTTAGAAGAGGTTGTTTTGCTTTTGCTTTTTTTTTTTTCTATCAAAGTGCTTTAGTAATGCTGCAGTCATATTGGATTCGATAATAGAGGGAGGCATTAAGGTATATGCAAGAGTGTTTCTTGTAAGCTGTCTTTTAGAATGCTTTTAGACAAGAAGCAATAGCATTAAAATTACGAGATTATTAGTTTATGACTGAGTTACTTTGAACCTTAATTTTTTAAAAATACCGATTTGGCTTTTGACTTTATTGTTTCAAGTTTGGCATTTTTAATGAGGAAAATTAATATCTAAAGATAACTTAGATGATTAAAATAAAATATTAACTAGATAAATTTTAGTTCACTGAAAGAAAAACAAACGGAAGAATAAGTTTTTAGGAGTTAAATTTGACTTGCATTTCAGTATTTTATTGACAACTCTTCACTGATTTATAGTTAGAGTTTGTCCCCAAAGATTGGCTTACCTGCCATGAAAAGTCACATATTCCCTTCCTCAGGTCTCAGCTTCTCAAGACAGATGAATGTAGTTCTTGTCTCGCTGGAGCACCTCCTTGCTGTCTCAGCAGCAGTAATGTTGGGTAGAAGCATTTGGCATTCTCAAGGAGACTGAAAACATTCTTATGCCCAATTGACAAATGGAAGACATTTATTGGCACTCCTTTTGTGTAAGGATATTTCAACATTGAGGTATATAAATCTGGGCCTTCATGATTTTCCTGCTATTATGTATAGGTAGCCAGATCTCCACAAGGATCTGGTAACATTTGTGTCTCATAGTCTTTGATAGGGGACTCCAGAGGACTCTGGCAGAGTTTTAGGTTTCTATAAATTATAAACTTTCATGTCTTAAAGACTGTTCATAATTTTTTGAATATGATTATTAGCTCATAGCCTTTATAGTTTGATATGTTATATATATTTGTAAACTTATTTGCTTTTCACACTGGAATCCTTTAAGTAAACGAAATCTAGACAGTTTGTAAAGATGCAGTTACTGCTTATTTTTTAACACCAAGTCATTTTAACATATCAGTGTTCAATTTCACATCCAGTAAAGCACAAAATTATTTTTAAAAATACATTTCTTAAATATATTTTTCCTAAGTAAAAAGCAGATGACATATTTAATATTTTATTTTACATGCTCTAGCAGATACTAAATTTAAACTATATTATCAATATCATTTGTTTTCTGAGAAAGTGAGCCTTGTGATCACAGGTGATTCTTATGGAAGTATTTAGATAGTATATATAGCCTTTTTAAAGAAAAGGACCTGGGGAATTCAGCACTCACTCTAAAGATGGCTGGAGAGAGCTTTAAAGACAGTCAGATTGTTTGTTTTATTTCTAAGATAAATGCAGTTCGAGAAAAATCTTTTTGTAGCTTATCTTCTAGTCTATTTCATATATACCTGAAATAACTTCATTTTATAGAGGCTAATTAGAAATATAAATAAATTATACAACTTTAATTTTTTAATAAAGAGTGTTATTCTAATACGGTTACACAGACATATTAGTGTAAACTATTAAACTATTATAAAAAATTTAAGTGAAAATTGTGTTACATTTTTTAAGGGGTAGGTCTGGGGAAACCTTTTTTGTGTGTGCGAGCATTGTTACTAAGAAAACTTTAGAAGCTAAAATGGAATTAGTCTCTTAAATATGAATATACTTTATTAAAATATGTATCAATATATACATACATTATATGTATTATTCATAATACATAATATTATATGGATATTAAGGAATATCTATCATTTATCTACCCATGTATCCATCTGGGAGATATAGGTGATAATATCTTAAATTTAACTTTAGGAAGTTAAATGAAATCAGACTCCCTACGGCTAAAAAGGTCAAATGACTTCCCATATCACTCAGAACAAAAGTCAAAATGTATCCTGTATGATTTGCTTCTCTCCCCCTAACTTGCCGTCGTCTTCTTCCTTTGCTTCCTTTGCCTTTCCACCCTGACCAATTTACTCTTCCTTGTATTCACCTGTTGCAATCTTTCCTATGGGCTTTGCACTTGTTGCTTTTGTCTAGCATGCTCTTCTCCGATATATCTGCCAGGCTCACTCCCTTACCTTCTGTAGGCTCAAATAGCACATTTTCACTGAAGTCTTATTTCAGATTGCAGCCCTCTCCCTCGGCATTCTGTATTCTCTTCTATCTGCTTCACCTTTCCCTGAGCATTGATCACCACCTTAGATGCTGTATTTTACTTCTGCATATAATGTTTATTGCTGTCTGTCTCCTTCCCAGTAGAATGTAAACTTTATAAAGGCTGTGGTGATTTAGTCTGTTTTTATTCACTACTGTGTCCCCTGACATAAATTAGTTATTCAAAGAATATTTATTGAATTGATGAATAAATAAATAAAAATACAAGGCTTAGGAAGAGGGATTATTTCATTGCTAATTCTCTTTATAGGCTTGTCCACATAGTACGACTAAGAAGAGCATTGAAGTCTTTTTAATATAGCATGCGAGTTTATTTTAAAAGAATTTTTAATTGTTTGTCAATATTCTAAGTAGAGATAAATCAATTAGATTATAATTGTTTTCGGTGGTATGGCAATTTAATTACAGAATTAATTGCTTATGAATGATGATAATTTCAGATTGTGTTGATCAGATTTCATTTTTGTTCCTATTATATTTCCACTTGCTTTTTAAGTGACTCTAGACAAGAAGTATGGGGGAGTCTGATGTGGATAGTTACTTAGCTGTCCCTGAATGCCAGGAGCAATTGAAATGCAGTGAATATCTGGTCTTTCACCTTTTGTTCAGCTTTATTTTTTGTGAACTGAATATGTGAGGAGGCGAAGTCTCCTTTGAGAAAACAAATGACCATAAAAACCAGGAAGAGTTGAGTTTAGTTTGATTCATCTTTGGTTGTAGAAATAGTAAAAACAGGGAATGTCCAAGGAACTTAATGAGCACAAGTTCTGTTAGATACACATTAATAAAAATAACATCAGGGCTTCCCTGGTGGCGCAGTGGTTGGGAGTCCGCCTGCCGATGCAGGGGACACAGGTTCGTGCCCCGGTCCGGGAAGATCCCGCATGCCGCGGAGCGGCTGGGCCCGTGAGCCATGGCCGCTGAGCCTGCGCGTCCGGAGCCTGTGCTCCGCAGCGGGAGAGGCCACAGCAGTGAAAGGCCCGTGTACCGCAAAAAAACCCCACAAAAAACAAACAAACAAAAATAACATCAAAAACAGGTATTTTGTGGTGATGTTATAACCTAATTTCTGTTAAGTTTAATATTTAAACACTTTTCTGGGACTTTAAAATTTCCTTTAGATTTTTCAAAATGTCAGTGTGAAAGCTGACTGCTTACTGTCATAGATTTTAGTCCATTGGTTGATGAAGGCCTCCCAGCAATTGTAAGTGTGTCTGAATGAAGGAGCCAGGCTGCAAGCTAGATTTTCCATGGTATAGAACTTTCATTCATTTTAAATTTATAAAAGTTCTAAAGTTATTTCATCTTTTTTTAATTAGTTGATTCAACTGAATGTTGGCATTTTTAAAGGTAGAAAGCATCCTTTTATATTTTCTATTTTCTAAAATTTTGTATCCATTCTAACCATCACATGAATTTACAGAATTATTTCTTGGTGACCTAGGGATTTTTTTTGCTAGGTCTTCCAAAGGGCATCGGATGCCTCTAAATTACTTGAAAGCAACTTGACCAGAACATGACTAATGTCACTTCTAGCATGCTGGCACCCTGACCCTTGAGTCTACCTACCATCTCTGTTGACAGCTTGGGCTCATTCCTGGTGTCACTCATGGGAGACCTGACAACTCACAGATCCGTGGCAGTCTTCCCATGAGTTCATCACCTGACAGTTGTCTGACTGATATATTTGATCTCAAGCTTGAATTGCTTCTTGGCTTCTGGTTTGTTGACCTTCTGCAGTAATTTCCAAAAGGTGACTGCACATCAGTCACCGTGTTTAACTCAAGTCCGAGCCATTGTTGGCCTTGGTTGCCAGTTCTCTAACTTGAACAACGAAAAAAGAAAACACGGGAAACCAGACCTGACAGTCCCTTGATGGATGACTGCCCAGCCATCTATCAAGTGACACTCTGGGATAAAGCTGTGTATTTCTGAGATCCCAAGTGGGGAAGCTGTGAAATGGCCATTCTTTTATTTCCAAGTGCACACTGGGAATATCAGAAATCAGAATGTCTCACTTCTAAAATATTTTTTCTATTGGATTCTTTCTTCATTTTTAAAAATTGAAGTATAGTTGAGTTGCAGTGTTGCTGTACACCTGAAAGTAACAGAAAGTGATTGTTATACATACATACACACACACACACACACACATATATTATTTTTCAGATTCTTTTCCATTACAGGTTTTTACAAGATAATGAATATAGTTCCTATACTGTATAGTAGGTCCTTGTTGTTTATCTATTTTATATATAGTAGTGTGACAGTATCTTCATAATTGGCTGTTTGATGTGTTATTTTTTAAAGAATAGGTCTGTACTGTAATCATCGTCTTCTGATCATCCTTGACTCTCTGATAAATGTTTGCCATGAGTCATCTCCGTGATTCATTAAATGGATGAGTCTGGGTTTATATAACCTGAGGTTTGTTACTTTTTTGAATAATATCTGCACAAAGCTGCAAATGAATCATCTTCATAGAAATTACTGATCAACTCCTACAAAGAAGCCAAATTTTCAAATATTAATGTTACAACAAATCTTATTGCTTAAGCCACCCCCCCAAGTAAGGTATTTAATTTAGTCTGATTCACTGGTTGAAATTACTTATTAGAATTGATTATAAATATTTTGAGAAAATTATAAATTGTTCCTTGAAAATGTGGCATTTTAAAATGATTAAATTTCCTGAAGCTCTAGGTAAATATTTAAATCCAGTTCACATAAATTTGAGGTATCCAATTAAATACAGAGAAAATTGGATAAATGGCTAAGTGATGTTCATGAGGGAAGATATCCATCCCATAAGGCTTCAATAACAGAGCTCAAGTGTAGCATTTTTAAATAGTTTTTACTTAAAATATAACAGATGGACTATTTACATTATAAGTATACCTTGTAGAAAGTACTATGGGATACCCACCTTAGTAATTCATGATTCAGGTTAGGTTTTAATCTTTACATGCAGTCGGGAATGAAATATTCAAGTTTATATTAATAAGTTCAGAAAGATTTTTTATCTGATATGGGTTTTGTTTTTGTTTTTGTTTTTTTGCGGTACGCGGGCCTCTCACTGTTGTGGCCTCTCCCGTTGCAGAGCACAGGCTCTGGATGCTCAGGCTCAGCAGCCATGGCTCACCGGCCCAGCCGCTCCGCGGCATGTGGGATCTTCCCGGACCGGGGCACGAACCCGTGTCCCCTGCATTGGCAGGTGGACTCTCAACCACTGTGCCACCAGGGAAGCCCTGATATGTATTGTTTTATTAAGTTTTTACTCTAAATTCATAAGTATGAGCCTTTAGATCATTTTATTTTACTTCACTAGGCAATATATACATTAAATATATATTTAATGAATAATAAATATTGCATTTAAAATTCTGAATGATTGATTTTAATATTTAGAAAATTAGAGGAATATTTTACTGCTGTATTTTGCATGTGTTTATGTTATGCTCCTTTGCTGTGTAAGTAGCATAAAAAGGGTAAGAGATTTCTCTGTACCTAAGATGGACATTATTTAACTAGGATAAGGCATAAACAATGGGGGATGCAAGAATTAGTGTCTGAGAAATTTTGTAGTAGCAGTAGTAACATCTGGGATAGATTTGGGAAGATTTGACTCATTCAGAAGAAGAGGTCACTTTCTAAAACTTGATAACTATTCTCTGTACAGTAGCAAAATCCTGGTCCAAGATGGAATGTTCTGACCACCAGATAACTAAGAAGTTATGCAGAACCTTGCCTGCTGTTACACAAAATCAGATATCCTATGTGTAAGAAAGCAATTGTTTTTCCACCATATTAATTATGAAAATACGCAATTTCACGTATGTTCTGTTAAAATGATTATTTTAGCTGACTTTAGTTAAAAAGTCTTAAAATTTTTAAATAGTTGTATGGCATTTCTTTTTAAAAGTAAATATCTAAAGGTTGCATTTGTTTTCAGAAATAATGAAACATTTATTTTCTTCTTTTATAAGGAATTCTGTTATACAATTTTTTTCATGGAACTCTATAGAAAGGGAGCATTTTATTCAGATGAGAGAATGATATACAGTCACATTAGGTATACAAAACTTATGTTGTGAAATGAGTAAATTAAATAGGAAACATTAGCTATAACTTAAACCCACTCCAGTTTAGAATTCTCACGGTCCCCATGAAGCAGGCTGGGTGATCGATAATTGCATCTTAAATTAGACTTTTGAAGTGATTAACCTCTTTAGCCTTGCTTGTTTCATGAATATATTATTTTTATATAATCAAAACAGTCTTTTGAGAAATGTTAAAGACCTGTTATTACTTTTCTGTTTTGTAGAAGTGCTTAAAGAGAATTTATAAATGCATTCAGGAAAGAACTAATAGAAATGTTCTTCAAGTTTTATCCAAAGGAGCACAGCTCACTACAGAGGCAGATGCTTTAACAACAAGGGTAGGGAACCTGTCGTTTAAATCTAAAGGATTATAACATGGCCCATTTACTGAAGGCATCCTCTTTGATCCTCTAAGGCAGAAAGGAAATGTGAGCATTAAAAGGGCAAAGAATAAAAGCTGAACTGTGAATTTAATGATTCCCCATGTTTACATCTGAAGAGCTAAGAAAGCGTAACTTAGAAATTAACTTTTACTCTAGACCACATTTGCTCTTGGATAAATGATAAAATTTTGAATGCTAAGTTGTAGCCTATTAAAGTGAGTGAATAACTTATAAAGGGAAGAAAGGGCAGTGATTCGCTTCATTATTATTATAAAGAAACATGGTTTTTCTTTAAGAAGATGATATCAAATCCTGTAATGTATGTGTTTTAATAAAAATTATTTTCTGTTTTCTTACTTACATTGAACCTCACCATATTAAGAGGCTCTCTCACTGTAGATGGAAAAAAAAAAAAAAAAAGCCAGTATTGATAGAGATGGGGGAAAAAATTCTTTCTCTAATATCCTTTCTCCAGCTACCAATACCTCTATTTGGTTCACAATTCTGTAGATGTGTTGGTAGTTAAATTGTTGTAAATACCAAGCATAAACTGAGTGAGATCAAAAAGAACTAACGCAATGGTTAAAAATTATATGTTGGGGCTTCCCTGGTGGCGCAGTGGTTGAGAGTCTGCCTGCAGATGCAGGGGACACGGGTTCGTGCCCCGGTCCGGGAAGATCCCACATGCCGCGGAGCGGCTGGGCCCGTGAGCCATGGCCTCTGAGCCTGCGCGTCCAGAGCCTGTTGCTCCTCAACGGGAGAGGCTACAACAGTGAGAGGCCCGCGTACTGCAAAAAAAAAAAAAAAAAAAAAAAAAAATTATATGTTTATGAAAAGAAATAGAGTGGGTTCACATTCATTTAAAGTTCAACATAATAGAGGAAAATAGGCAAAACCAATGGTACTTGCAGGGGTAAAATAAAATAATAAAAATAATAAAAGCATTTGGAATAGTTATAAAAAATAAAAATATTTTTATTTAATAAAAATAAAAAAATAATAAAAGCAAATGGAAGTAGCTTGGATGTAACCAACATGAGGTGTGAGATGAATTGCTTAAGTTGGGTTTATCTTCCAAATAATTTATTCCTTTTCAAGATATTGAATGCAAATGAGAGAATCAGGAACTTTCTTTATTATCATTGCTTTTCTAGTCACATCCAGAAATTCACATTTGGGAGAAGAGGCTATTTTTCAAAAACTACTGCAAATCAGAAAATGTTACTGTTTTTGTCTTAAAATAAATGAATATATGTGGGCAGTGCAAAAATACATGAATTTCTTAAAATAGATACAAATAGATAACTAACACTTTTTAGAATATGATCATAATATTTATTTACTTGTAATATTTTACAGAAGCCCTAAAATAAATGTTTAATCAATCCAAAAATATTAGCATATACATTGACATTGAAGAGGAAATACATAAGAAAGGACTTAATTATTATCAATCACTTTGGAACTAATATCCTTTAATGCTATAATTTTCTTTTTTTGCTTGTTTTTTTTTTTTTGTATTGGTGTATAGTTGTTTTACAGCGTTGTGTTAGTTTCTACTGTACAGTGAAGTGAAGCAGAGTTCCCTGTGCTATACAGCAGGTTCTCATTATTTATCTGTTTTATACATATTAGTGTATATGTGTTAATACCAGTCTCCCAATTCATCCCACCTCCCCTTTCCCCCATTGGTGTCCATACATTTGTTCCCTACATCTGTGTCTCTATTTCTGCTTTGCAAACCAGTTCATCTGTACCATCTTTCCAGATTCCACAAATATGCGTTAATATTTGTTTTTCTCTTCCTGACTTACTTCACTCTGTATGAGTCTCTAGGTCCATCCACGTCTTGCAAATGACACAATTTTGTTCCTTTTTATGGCTGAGTAATATTCCATTGTATATATGTACCACATCTTCTTTATCCATTCCTCTGTTGTTGGACATTTAGGTTGCTTCCATGCCCTGGCTATTGTAAATAGTGCTGCAGTGAACATTGGGGTGCATGTATATTTTGAATTATGGTTTTCTCTGGGTATATGCCCAGGAGTGGGATTGCTGGGTCATATGGTAGTTCTATTTTTAGTTTTTTAGTTTTTTAGTTTTTTAAGGAACCTCCATACTGTCCTCCATAGTGGCTGTATCAATTTACATTCCCACCAACAGTGTAAGAGGGTTCTTCCCTTTTCTCCACACCCTCGCCAGCATTTACTGTTTGTAGATTTTTTGATGATGGCCATTCTGACTGGTGTGAGATGTAGTTTTGATTTGCATTTTTCTAATAATTAGTGATGTTGAGCATCTTTTCATGTGTTATTTGGCCATCTGTATGTCTTCTTTGGAGAAATGTCCAGTTAGGTCTTCTGCCCATTTTTTTTTGATTGGGTTGTTTGTTTTTTTGATATTGAGCTGCATGAGCTGTTTGTGTATTTTGGAGAGTAATGTTTTGTTAGTTGCTTCGTTTGCAAATACTTTTTCCCATTATGAGGGTTGTCTTTTCATATTGTTTATGGTTTCCTTTGCTGTGCAAAAGCTTTTAATTAGGTCCTATTTGTTTATTTTTGTTTTTATTTTCATTTCTCTAGGTCAGAAAAGATCTTGCTGCCATTTATGCCAAAGAGTGTTCTTCCTGTGTTTTCCTCTAAGAGTTTTATAGTGTCTGGTCTTACATTTAGGTCTTTAATCCATTTGAGTTTATTTTTGTGTATGGTGTTAGGGAGTGTTCTAATTTCATTCATTTACATGTAGCTGTCCGGCTGTCCCAGCACCACTTATTGAAGAGGCTGTCTTTTCTTCATTGTATATTCTTGCCTCCTTTGTCATAGATTAGGTGACCACAGGTGCGTGGGTTTATCTCTGGGCTCTCTGTCCTGTTCTGTTGATCTGTATTTCTGTTTTTGTGCCAGTACCATATTATGTATTTTATACATAGTTGCTTGTACCTCTTAATCTCCTACCACTAACTTGCCCCTACCCTTATCTCTCTTCCCACTGGTAACCACTAGTTTATTCACTACCTCTGTGAGTCTGCTAGTGTTTTGTTATATTTATTCATTTGTTTTATTTTTTAGATTCCACATATAAGTGATAGCATACAGTATTTGTCATTCTCTGTCTTACATTTCACTAAGCATAAAACCCTTCAGTTCCATCCATGTTGTTGTAGATAGCAAGAATTCTTATTTTTATGGCTGAGTAATATTCCATTGTATGTATGTACCACATCTTCTTTATCCATTCATCTATTGATGGACACCTAGGTTGCTTCCCTATCATGGCTGTGGTAAATAAGGCAGCTATGAACATCAGGGTGCATATATCTTTTCAAACTAGAGTTTTTATTTTCTTTCGATATGTACTCAGGAGTGGAATTGCTGGGTCATATGGTATTTCTATTTTTCATTTTTTGCGGAACCTGCATACTGTTTTCCATAAGGCTGTACCTCTTCATTCCCACCAACAGTGTAGTAGGGGTTCCCTTTCCTCCACATCCTCACCAACATCTGTTATTTGTTGTCTTTTTGACCATAGCCATTCTGACAGGTGTGAAGTGATATTTCATTGTGGGTTTTTTTTGGCAGTACGCGGGCCTCTCACTGCTGTGGTCTCTCCCGTTGTGGAGCACAGGCTCCGGACGCACAGGCTCAGCGGCCATGGCTCACGGGCTCAGCCGCTCCACGGCATGTGAGATCTTCCCAGACCGGGGCATGAACCTGCGTCCCCTGCATCAGCAGGCGGACTCTCAACCACTGCGCCACCAGGGAAGCCCCTTCATTGTGGTTTTGATTTGCATTTCCCTGATGTTTAGTGATGTTGAACATCTTTTCACGTGCCTGTTGGCCATCTGTGTGCCTTCTTTGGAAAAATATCTTTTCAGGACTTCTGCCCATTTTTTTTAATCACGTTTTTTTTGTTTGTTTTTGATACTGAATTGTATGAGCTGTTTATATCTATTGGATATTAGCCCCTTATCAGACATATCATTTGCAACTACTATCTCCTATTCAGGAGATTGGCCTTTCGTTTTGTTGATGGTTTCCCTTGCCATTCAAAAGCTTTTAAGTTTAATTAAGTTCTATTTGTTTATTTTGGTTTTGTTTCCTTTCCCTGAGAAGACTGAGACAAAAAAATATTGCTACAACTTATGTCAAAGTGTGTTCTACTGTGTTTTCTTTTAGAAGATTTATGGTTTCCAGTCTTATGTTTAGTTCTTTAATCCATTTTTAGTTTATTATTGCATATGGTGTGAGAAAATCTTCTAATTTCATTCTTTTACATGTAGCTGTCCAGTTTTCCCAGCACCATTTATTGAAGAGACAGCCTTTTCTCCATTGTATATTTTTGCCTCTTTTGTCATAGATTAACTGACTATATATACCTGGGTTTATTTCTGGGCTCTCTATTCTGTTTCATTTATCTATGTGCCTGTTTTTGTGAAAGCACCATTCTTTTTTGATCACTAGCTTTGTAATATAATCTCAAGTCTGGGATTGTGATACCTCCCGCTTTGTTCTTTTTTCTCAAGATGGCTTTGGCTATTCAGGGTCTTTTGTTCTTCCATATAAATTTTAGGATTATATGTTCTAATTCTGTGAAAAAATGGCAAGGATATTTGGATGGGGATTGCATTAAATCTGTAGATTGCTTTGGGTAGTTTGGACACTTAATTCTTCCAGTCCATGGACACAGGATAATTTTCCATTTCTTTGCATCATTTTCAGATTGCTTCATCAAAGTTTTATAGTTTTCACAGTGTAGATTTTTCACTTCTTTGATTAAGTTTATTGCTAAGTATTTTATTATTTTGATGTGATCATTAATGGGATTATTTCCTTAATTTCTCTTTATGATAATATATTATTAGTGTATAGAAAAGCAACAGATTTGTATATATTAATCTTGTATCCTGCAGCTTTACTGAATTCATTTATTGGTCCTAATAGTTTGTTGGTGAAGATGTTAGGCTCTTCTAGATATAGTATCATGTCATTGGCAAATAGTGACAGTTTTACTTCTTCTCTTCCAATTTAGATGCCTTCTAATTTCTTTTTCTTGTCTGTGTGTAAGACTTCCAATACTATGTTAAATAGAAGTTGTGAGTGAACATCCTTATCTTGCTCCTGATTTTAGAGGAAAAGTTTTCAGCTTTTCATCATTGTGTATTATGTTAGATGTGGGTTTGACATAAGTAGCCTTTATCATGTTAAGATATGTTCACTCTGTATCCACTTTAATGAGAGTTTTTATCATGAATCATTGTTGAATTTTATCAAAAGCTTTCTGTCCATCTGTTGAGATGATCATGTGATTTTTATCCTTCCTTTTCTTAATGTGTTATATCACATTGATTTATTTATGGATATTGAACCATCCTTGCATCCCTGGAATAAATCCCACTTGATCATGGAGTATGATCGTTTTTATGTATTTTTGAATTTGGTGTGCTAATATTATGTTTAGGATTTTTACATCTATATTCAACAGAGATATTGGCCTGTAATTTTCATTTTTTTGTAGTGTCTTTGCCTGTTTTTTTATTCAGAGTAATGGTGGCCTCATAGAATGAGTTTGGGAGTGTTCCCTTGCTTTAATTTTCTGGAATATTTTGAGAAGGATTGGTGTTAGCTCTTCTTTATATGTTTAGTAGAATTCCCCTGTGAAGCTGTCCGGTTCAGGACTTTTGGTTACTGGGAGTCTTTTTGGTTTTTTGTTTTACAATTTCAATTTCACTACTAGTAATCTGTTCTGACTTTCTATTTCTTCCTGATTCAGTCTTGGAAGATTGTATGATTTAGAAATTTATCCATTTCTTCTAGATTATCTAATTTGCTGACATATAACTTCTAATATTCTCTTATGACATTTTGTATCTCTGTGATATCAATTGTTATTTCTCCTCTTTTATTTCTTATCTGGTGTATTTGGGTTCATCTCTCTTTTTTTTCTTGATGAGCCTCACTAAAGGCTTATCAGTTTTGTTTATCTTTTCAAAAACCCATCTCTTGGTTTCATTGGTCTTTTCTATTTTTTTGTCTCTATTTCACTTATTTTCTCTCTCATTTTTATTATCTCCTTCCTTCTGCTGACTTTAGGCTTGGTTTGTTCTACTTTTTCTAATTCCTTTAGATGGTAGGTTAAGTTGTTTATTTAAGATTTTTCTTGTTTCTTAAGGTACACCTATAAACCTCACTCTTAGAACTGCTTTTGTTGGGTCCCATAGATTTTGAAAAATTGTGTTTTTATTTTCATTTGTCTTAAGGTATTTTCTGAATCCTTCCTTGATTTCTTCATTGACCTTTTGGTTTTTCATTCATATGTTGTTTAGTTTCCATGTGTTTGTGAAAACCAAATTATTCTTATACAGTTAATTTTGATGCAATGTTTCTTTAGTTTAGTTCTTATTAGTATCTCAGATATACATGTTTCGTGTACATAGCACTTGTAAGAAAAGATTTTAAAAAGTTTTATTCAGCATATGGAATTCAGGAAATATATTTTAACAACCCATTCATTATACATTTGCATGTGAAAAGATTTTTTAAAAAAACGACTAATGGAAGAAAATTGAGATGCGAAACCTTTTAAAGTAAAGTGGATTTTTGACAGAAATGATTATCAGAGACACTGGTCCTTATATATCTCAGAGTAGCAGGACAGGTGTGAGGGAAGGGGACAGAGGAAATGATGATAGTTCAACATGAACAAAAATACAAGACAAAATAAGCACTGATGAAAGTGTTACCACATTCATCACATCACATCAGTCTGCAAAACTGACTATAAAGCAGACCTCTGGCAAAGAAAGGGGGGAAGTTTTCTTGCTTGACCCTCAAGGATAGTGGCCAACTGAGAAAATTATTCAGCAAGCAAACTACATTATTTTTAGTAAGGTGAATGATAATGATACCTGAGAGACACACACACAGACACACACACACACACACACACACACACACACACACACACACACACACACAATGAGCTTATACTGATTAGATTCTTTCAAGGTTTCTAAGTTTTATGTTTCAAAATCTCTATGCTTTTCATCATATTATTTCTTCAAATAGGGACAGAGGGTCATTGTATGGGCTCCAAAAGCATCCACTGTGCTTTGTTTGTGTAATGAAATGTGTCCCTGTGTCCTTGTCTTTTCCACAGGGCTTAAATGTAGAAACTAGTTTATTCATAATCCTTGTTGCAGCACCTTCATAGTTATAGGAAGTGAAAAAAGTCATAAGTGGTAATAAAATGTTTATTTCTAGTTTTTGTTATTAATGCGTTGTGGTATGTTCTGTCACAGTCTGAATTTAGCCAGTAATTCCGGAATTTCTTAAAGTTACCACTGTGTTATATTAGCTGATCTCTTTAAAATAAATATTTTATTACTGCTTTAGAAACAGCTCCGCACAATCTTTGATGAGTATTTATTATCACAGATGTATTATTATATTTATATTTGAGAACTGGACCCATCAAGTTATAAGAGAGTTGTGTTAAAATGTGCTCATTATCAATGAAATTCTAACGATTTCTTCTTAAACTTCTAAAAATCTGCATTTTATCTGCTATAGTACTATTTTATACTTGATTTTATCATTTTGTTTATACTCAAAGTGAAAATACAGCATCTTCTTTGGCTAAGTTAATATCTTGCTCTACCTTTCATTTAGTATCTGTTATGAAGCATCTTTTGGTTTGCATTTAACTGTTACAGTCATCCCAACCCCAACTCCATTACCACTTTTAAATATTCTGAACTGATTTGTTCTACATCTGTCTTCTATATACAGTCTGTATGTGGATATTAATTTTTGACTTGATGTGATGATATTAATTTGATGTATAAAGAGTGTATCGAGTTTAATGTAAAAGTCTCAGATTTATTGAAAATTGCATTCCTGCCCCAAGCCATAGCAGTGGCATTGCAGCAGTCACTTTATTGTAAATGAGTGATCATATATATATATATATTAGGTTTTCTCCGTTCTTTTACACATGCACATTTATTCCTACACTGAATATCATAGTGCTTTAATCACTGAAGCTTTACAAAAAGTCTTCGTATCTAGCATCTTAAGTCTTTAGCTTTCCCTCAAATTATTTTGGCTTTTCTTAACCATTTTCATTTTTATATAAATTCTAGACGATTTTGAAAAATATGCTATGATTTTGATAGGATTTTCTTCAGATCAATAGATCACTTGAGGAAGCTTTGTCAAATAGAGTTTTCAGTCCAGGAACATAGTATATTCATCTTTTATTTCTATCTTTAAATTCTTTTAATGGTGTTTTATAGTTTTCCATGTAAATAACATCGTATTAGATCTGTGTAAAGATATTTACATCTCTTGTAAGATTAATTACGGTTCTGATGCCATGGTCAATAGTTTAATTCATTTTCTAGAAATTTGGTGCTAATTTATGGAAATACAATTAATTTTGTATATTAATTTTTATTCTAATGATTGGTAAATTTATTTTAAATTCTTATACATTATCTCTAATTTCCTTTGGAAATTTTCAATAAATATGGAAGCTTTAATTTATTCAATTTCAATACTTAAATTTTTCTTCATTTGCTGGCCTAACTGCACTAACTGTACTGTCACAGACTTTCAGACCATTGTTGAATAGAAACGGTGGTAGTGAACATGCTTGTCTCATTGTTCTCAGAGGGAAAGTTTGCTGTTTTAAATGATTGATGATATTTTGTTGAACTGTCTTATAATTTATCAGATTGAAAAAATTCCATTTTATTCCTAGTATTCTGGGAGATTTAATTGTAAATAAAACATGAGTTTTGCCAGATGTTACTTTCACATCTATTGATAGAATTGCAAAAAATTTCTCCATAATTCTGTAGGTGTGTTGAAATGTGTTGATTTTTAAGCAGTAAGTTAAAAATGAATATCTGAAATAACCAAACTTAGTCTTGAGATATTATCCTTTTTATGTCTTAATTTAATTTAGTAATATTTTCTTTAGTCATTTGTGCATCTTTATTCAAGTGAAAGGCCAAGGTATAATTTTCCTTTTTTGTGATGTTTTTGTCAGGTTTTAGTTATGATTACGCTTACCTCATAAAGGAAGTGGTGAGATCCTTTCTATTTTACTTATTTGTTTTCTAGGGCATTTGCATAAGACTGGTGTTATTTTTTTCTTAAATGTTTGTCAGTGTAGCTGGTTAAACCATCTGTGTTTGGACTTTTTATGGAGACATTTCAAATTACTGGCTGAAGTTCTGAAATATAGGACTATTCCTGTTTTCCATTTTTACTTCTGTCAGTTTTAGTATGGTGGCCTTATTCTGCAGTTCAGAGTTTTGCTGAACAAATCCTGGTGACCTTGGAACTGCAGAACACCAGCCCATGGCCCCTAGTCCCAACAAAATTTCATATGCCCATACTGCCATTTGCCTTTTATGAGTGAATTTAAAAGACGATTTACATGTTTTATGTGTGCGTTAAAAACAACAAAAGGCAATTTACCTAAAGGAAAAGTCAGAAAGGAAAATATAGAAAACTCACCATAGTAAATTTTACTTTTCTCTGTGCTATCACTAAAGTCAGCTTGCCTTGATTATATGGTGTTATATTTAAACAGTTGTTTTTGTGTTCTTTATCCAGCTTTGGTAGTTAATTTCAGTAGGAGATTAGGAAGGTAAAAGTTACTCAAACAAGGCTGGAATTTAAAGTTCCCAAATTGGTTTTAATGTATTGTTCTTCTGATGAAGGCTTCTATTCCTGTTATTTTCTATTCTTATAACTCATAAATATTTATGGCTATCAACATGATAGATCTTCTTTGCAATAGCAATTAAATGCATTGCTTATTTTTAAAACCTTTATCCAAGATCTCCTTTTTCAGAGTCCAAGAAGTAGAAACAATAAATTAAACACTTTCAGTCTGCTCTAAGTTTAGCATCCTGCCAACATCAACAAATGGCTTCAGAACTAGCTCTATCAATATATGCACACCCCATTAAAATTCTCTCCTTCTTACCCATATTTTTCAACATGTCTGAGAACTCTACGCACTATGAATTTTTATGAACAGGGGAGACAGCACTAGTTACTGAGTTTAGTGTATAAAAGAATGGAACATAGAATACTATCAACAATTGACATCTCCCTGATGCCAAATCACTACTCACCTATTGTGGTTCCATGACCTGTGACTTATTCCTCAAAATGTACATGTCTAGTGATATCTGGGATATTAATGGATCTTTTGAATCAGGACTTTTCAGTGTTTGGGGGATATTTTTTGTTACTATTTGGATGATTCTTTTTTTTTCTTTTTTTGGCTGCACTGCACAGCATGTGGGAATCTTAGTTCCCTGACAAGGGATCAAACCGGTGCTGCTGCAGTGGAAGCACGAAGTCTTAACCACTGGACCACCAGGGAAGTCCCTGGATAGCACTTTTTTTTTAATGATGGATAATTTGAAGGTCAATTTGGACTGAAAGCATCATTAAAGCAGGCAAAGTAAAAACTGTAGCAACCTTCCCTCTCCACTTGACATTCATATCCTTATAATGTGCACTAGCCATTACTCTCCTAACTCCTGACTGCTAGAAGGCAATATGCTCATGACTGGGCAATCACCTCCAAGTCTTGTATATTCAATGCATGAAATTTTCTCTAATACATTGAAAGTTAATGTTATGGATAGAAACATTTCTCTGGACAGAGCTTTATGGCCACGTGCTAAGTTATGTCTGCTTTATGAAATAGTTGAAAACAAATGGTACATGTACTTATCCTTGAAATCTAAGTTTAAAATGGCATCATACCTCCTCACTGAGCATTTTTCTCACACTATCTCTAACAGAGACTACATTAATCTCTCTCATTTTCAATGCACCATAGCAGAACACATTTGTTGTAGACAGTTGTTAATATGTAGTTTCTTTTATTGGAAAAGTTGTTAATGCCTAGTTTCTTCTATTGGAAGAGTAACCATTTTTATTCATCCTTATACTAATGTTAGAAAAAGTAGAGCCTCCGAGTTAGAACAGAGGGAATCAATGAATGCAAGTTCTGGTCATAAAATTATTAATTTACTCATGAAATATCTTTTCTACTGTTTTTAAAAAGGTATTTATACTTTCCTCAAAATAACTGACCCAAACATTTGACTATAAAACTCTCTGAATACATAACTTCTAGCTAACAATATAGTGAGGTAATTCTCTATGGTAAATGAGGTTTTTAATATAAAATTTAGATTGTCAACAGTAATCCCATTCAGTATGGAATGTAAGTTTAGATATTTCCAAAAATGTTACTGGACAACTGAACTCAAATAGAATCAGCATAACTAGAAAATGCAAATCACATCAAAAGCATTAATCAGAACATTAAAAAAATTCATAGACAACATTTCAAAGAAACCTGAAATTACTTTGTTAGATTTATAAAAGGGGATAATTACAAGGAGATGATCATTGGCTGGTTAAAAATAGTTCAGAGATAACATATTTAAAAAGCAGATGAGTTTGTTTTGAAATGTGTAATTGAGCACAATTGAATAAGCAAGTAGACTCCCATTTGCTGAATCAGAATTTTTATTAGAATAGAAATCTTCGGTTATTTTTCCAATCTTCAGTTTTACTTTTACTAGTAGTCTAAGAAAAAAATAGCTGTTTGGAGTATTATAGAAAGGACAATATAATCAATATAAATGCATATAAAAATAAAATTAGTATTTTTTCAGAGTCCTTTCCAAATACTTATTTGGGATTCATACATATTATGGGCATTTAATGAAACCCATATTACAAATCTTTGGGATTTAAGCATTCTTACATCAATGGCAAGATTTGTATTAAAGAATACCGTGCTATCTCTCCTTCTATAGACTTTTATATTCGCTAATTATTTTGTTCAAATAATGAAATGATTTGGAGTCCACCAAGCCTCATTACAACATTTAAATTAACATATTTGCTTTCATTAGCAATATCATTTATATATTTTACTTGGCTGTTTCATTTGAAACTCGATTGATGAAAAGGCAGTCATTTGGTCAGTCAGCAAAGCATTTATTAATTACCTATCATATGCCAGGCATTGTTCCCAGAACTGAGACCACCAAGTAGAAAAATAAAGATCCTTGACCTCAAATAAATTACATTTGGTTGAGAAGGATAGGCATTATTTGATGTAGTAATTATCTTAATTCTTTATTTTTCTTCCTATGTCTAGAATACTGAGTATGCCTAAAATTTGCAATGATGAAGAAAATTAGCAGTTGAAATACTAAAATGTATATCACATTTGATTACTATGTGGCTATATCTCCTTTTGATTTTTAAACATGATTCATTTATTTATTAAGATAAATGTAAAAATAAACACTTAGGTAAAATAATAAACTCATAAAAATAGAGATATCCATAATCTCTATAATAAATCTCTACTGTTTGGATGGATATATTTATATTCCAGTCTTTATTTATTAACTGCAATTTTATATGTTTCTGAGTTTTAGAGAATTTTTCCTTGAAGCTTTGCCAAAAAATTTATATGTGAACAGTAAAGTCATTGGAATGCTGAATAAATAATTCATTTTTCTCATCAGAGAATTATAAACTTGATAAAGCAATTTGTAATTATAGTTTTAAATCAAATAGCTCAATCATGTTCGAGACAAAACACATCCCTTTGCAAATATTATGACGTGAAAGTAAGGTGTGTTATGTTGATTTTTAGCAAAGTGTGTAAATACTGACTGAATTACAGGCTAATTTTTGCAAATTGGTTCTGTTCTCCTGTTTATAGGAATTACTTAGAATACACATTTTAGTCTTTGTGTTAAAATATATTTTAGCTTCATCAATCATTTTTATTTGCACACATTTCATATTTTTTATGGAAATTCTACTTTATTAAAATGATATCTGCTTGAAATTCCCATGAATGACTGCAAATATCTAATAAAACTCACTCCTTTATATCTTCATGCTTGAACTCTTGAAATGCCTAAGTATATAAACTGATTCTCATTTTTAAAGGGAGAATTCAGTCCCTCAAAGCATCATTACAAAATGAGCTGCCCATGCGATGGGACATTTAAAGATTCTGGTAGATATTTCTGAAACAGAAATTCAAGTACTTTAACTCATCAAATGTTTTCCAAAAAACATAGACATTTCTCCCCTCCCCTCCCTCATACATGAAATATATTTGTTCATCTAAAAAATTATCAAAAGCAAATGTATTTCCTAACTGTTCCTTGGGCAAACATTGTTTATCCAACACTAGTTATCATTTAGCCAGTCCACCCATTTACTCAGCAGCATGCAATGAGTAACTCAGTTCTGCCAGTAATTCTTTTGTCACCATAGCAGACACACACCTGATAAATGGTGTTGACCATTGTTAACGAAAGAAAGTGCTCTGCCTTCATGTAGCTCCCAATGTATTAAAGTGCCATTAAAAATTTACAACCATGAAATAAGTACTATAACAATGATTTGTAAAATACAGAGAAAGCAAATAGAAAAGGCAAATATCTTTTCCTAGAAAGGAGAGAAATGAAGACAAACAATAATAGTATAGTAATACATCAATTAGAGAGTGGAAGGAGATGACATTCCAGACAAAGATAAGAACCTGTTCAACAACACTGACCTTTCAAAGAAACAGGCCATTCATGAAGTGAAAACTATTTGTGGGATGACGGTTCATATCCATACCAGTTGTAATGCAAAGTGAATGCTAACAATTTAGCACAAATTGGACAATTCTACTGTAAAATGAATGCATGTTGCATTTTAGTAATAGTATTGGATGAGTAGAAATCAGAAAGGTTCTACCTCTAAATGAAAGTCTGAGGTGTTTTGTTGGTTTATTGATCAGATATTTTCCAAAATTAACAATAAATTTCTGTTTAAAGCTATATACTTTGCAGCATATACATGATTGCCCCTTTTTGCATAAGATATTTTGATAAAATCTATTAGAACCTTTTAGCGTTTGTAAGATTCGTTTACTTACCTTTTAAAAGATACTGAATCTTTTACTCTTCCTCCTCCTTAAAAAGACAACACAAAGAGGAATGAAAGTGCAAAAGGTACAAAGTTAGGAATTGGGACATACTAGAACTGGGAACATAAGACATACCAGAAAGGAGCTTTATGTATTTGCAACTATTTCTAGCAGTTTTGGAAAGCTGATAAATTAAATGTTAATTTTAAAATATTTAAAACTATTTTACACATGGGAAACTACATACTACTAATGTTATCTTTTATTTTTTAATATTACCATATATGGACTGTTTCTATGCCATTGGCGCTGTGGGCCACTCATGAATAAAATCAATACATTCAATTTATTTTAATTCTCTGCTCTTCTAGATATTCACCAAACTCAGCAGTAATTTAAGTGGTAACACAAGAATTTACATAAAGAATTGTAATCTCCCAGGATTCATCAAACGATGAATATATTGCTTCTGTTATATCTATTTGAATAACAGGAAGTTTAATCATTTCCAAAAATTTCCATGCTCAAATACTGCTGAAAAAATCACCAAAAGTTGATTAAAGGGTTTGATTTATTCACTTACTTAAATATCTGTTTGTTTGAAGATCCCTTGTGGTGTGAAAGGATTTATTTATTTTTTTGGTGTATAATCGTAGCCACTTCCCAGAGGTGTGAAGTTCCCTTGTGATCTCTCTGTTCCATCACCAGTTCCATAAGACCCATATCATTTCTGCTTTATCCACTACTGTCCAGGGAGAGCCTAGTATTCTTTCTTATAGCATTTAGTTTCTTCAGAGAAAGTAGTCTTAGTAGAGTTCTTTGAGCCTATGGTAACACATTCCTATTCTTTTTACCACAGCTCTCTTGCCAGACAATGCTTTACTGTCTATGGCAGTACATTTTCCTGATTGTTATAGCTTTATGTTGTCTTAAAACCCAGTAGTGTTAATACTTCATCTTTGCTTTGCTTTGCTTTTTCAGGTTGTTTAGGCTATTTTAATTTCTTAGAATTTCCATGTGACCTTTAGAATCAGTGTGTCAGTTTACGCGCGCACACACACGCGCGATGTCTGCTGAGCTTTAGGATTGCATTGAATCTGTCGATTTATTTGAGGCCAACTGATAGCTCAATAGTAATGAGTTTTGACATTACTCATTAACAGGGCTTATCTCTCCATTCATTTGGGTTTTATTCATGTCTTTTAAGGTATGTTTTGTACTTTTCAATATGCAGGTCTTTCACCTTATATGTTGCATTTCCCCTGAAGTACTTAATTCTATACGATTGCATATGTTATTTTTTTCCAATTGTGCATTAGTAGTGCCTAGAAATACAGATTATATTTATGTATTGATCTTTTGTCCTGTATCCTTGCTAAATTTACTCACTTCTAGTAGCTATTTTGTAGACTCTACTAAATTTTATACATGGATTATCATATTGTCTGCAAATAAAGAAAACTTTACACGCGATAATTTTTATCTCTAGAAGTATGATTCGGGTCTTTTTCATATCTTTCATGTCACTACTTGACTTTTTGAACATACAGAATAATAATTACAATAACAGTTTTAATATCCTTATCCGCTAATTCTAACATTTATGTCAGTCCTGAGTCAGTTTACAATGAGAGGGATTTTCTCTTTCTTATAGGTAATGTTTTCCTGCTTCTTTGCATGCCTAATAATTTTTTATAGTATAGCAGACATTGTGAATCTTGCCTTTTTGGGCCCTTGATATTTTTGTATTCCTGTAAATATTCTTCAGCTTTGCTCTGAGATGAAGTTAGGTGAAACAATTTGATCCTGTCAGGTATTTCTTCTAAGATATGTTAGGTGAGACTGGAGCACTCTCAGTCTGGAGATAATTATTCTTCACTGCTTAAGCCAAACCCTTCTGGTACTCTACCCAATGCCCCATGAACTTGAGGTTTTCCAGTCTGGCTGATAGGAACAGGCTCTACTCCTGGCCCTAGGGGAGCACCATGTACTGCAACCTTTAATCCTTTCAGAAAGTTCTTTCCTTGGTCTCTCTTTATTCATAAGCATATGTTCTGATTATTACTCAGCTAAATAATTAAGGGAAACCCTCTCGTATCTCCAAAGTTTTTTTCTCTGTGCAACTCTCCTCTTTGATACTCTGTCCTGTGAATTATAATTGCCTTGGGTTCCCCATGCTCTCCATTCTGTGTGGTGTCCACTGCCTGGGTTGACCATCTCTGAGCCATGGCCTGCACATTCTCTCAACACAGTAAGCTTCAACAGACTTTGGCATCCCATTAGTTTCCCTTCTTTCAAGGATCACTGTCCAGGGCTTCCCTGGTGGCTCAGTGGTTGAGAGTCCGCCTGTCGATGCAGGGGACACGGGTTCATGCCCCGGTCCGGGAAGATCCCACATACCGTGGAGCGCTGGGCCTGTGAGCCATGGCCGCTGAGCCTGCTCGTCTGGAGCCTGTGCTCCACAATGGGAGAGGCCACAACAGTGAGAGGCCTGCGTACTGCAAAAAAAAAAAAAAAAAAAAAAAAAAGGATCACTGTCCTTTGTTGCCGGATAGCAAGTGTTCTGAAAGTTGTTATTTTATATTTTGTTAATTTTTTGTTTGTTTCAGGCAGAAGAACAAACCCAGTTCCTTTTCTTAAAGTTTTTTTAAATTTTTATTATTTTTAATTGAAGTGTAGTTGACTTACAATATTAGTTTCATGTGTACAACATACTTATTTGGTATTTTTATAGATTATATTCCATATAAAGTTATCGTAAAACATTGGTTATATCCCCTGTGCTGCACATTACATACTTGCAACTTATTTATTTTATACCCAGTAGTTTGTATCTCTTAAACCCCTTCACCTGTCCTGCCCCTCCCCTCAGCCCTCTCCCCCCTGATAATCCAGTTCCTTTTACTTTATCAAGCTAGAAATGGAGATAACCTTTTTAACTATTTTAAGACTACATGTCTTACAATTGATATTTACACTTAGTTTTTTCATTATATAATAAAACCCTTGTATTTATTACAAAGTCTTGCATCTAGAATTAAAGAAAAAGAAATAGATCATATCGGAGCCAAGTTTTCTATGCTAAAACTCTCTTTTGTTTATTTAAAAGAAAAAGATCTACATACAAACGCTAAAGTAATTGATTTTTCTCTAAATTTAGCAGCACAGCACATATCCTGACACAGATGGGCAAGTTTCATGTGGATATTGACCTCAGATACCCTAGGAAACAACCAAACATCTCCTTTTAAAAGGGTAGATTTAAATCTATTTAATCACTTTAAAGTATACTATAATAATTGCCAGGATTGTCTTCCATAAATCATGAAAGAGACAATTGTAACTTAAACGAATGCAGTAATAATTTAACTTCTCCTGTAATTTAGCAGTGTTTTATTGAACTGTGCAATAGTCTCCAATAAAGAATCTTATTTCATGCTTCTCCATGTCTTCCAATAACACAGAGATTTTGCTGCTATATACTTTCTTTTGTGTCAGTATGGCTTTCCTATATTTATGCAAAGTTATCCAAAAGAGAAAATTAAACTATAGTGTTAGAAGATAGAAGAGAGGGAAGAGTGGGAATGTGGAATTGGAAGGGGAGTGCCTCCTGGGAAGCTTTTCATGCTCTAGCTCTCATTCTTGGCGGTGGTTACATTGATAGGTTGTATTTGTGCTAATTTATTGAACCCACTTATGACTTAAATACAATTTGGTTAAATTGACTCAGTAGAAATGTGTTAATTTATTGAGGTCACAGTCTTGCTATTTTCTATATATTGTGTTTTCTGTAAGTCTGTAGGTATATACTACATTTAAACCTATAGCTACATGTTCATTACGACTCTACATACCAGAAAGGAAATAATTGGCTCCTACTCTCGTAAGTTTCCATTGATTGGCAAATATTTTTAATTTGCAGTATCTTTAGAATGAGTGAGTTTAACATATGAAATTGTCTTCCTTAAAAGTGTACTTTTTTTTTTTTTTTTTTGCGGTACACGGGCCTCTCACTGCTGTGGCCTCTCCCGTTGCGGAGCATAGGCTCCGGACGTGCAGGCTCAGCGGCCATGGCTCACGGGCCCAGGCACTCCGCTGCATGTGGGATCTTCCCGGACCGGGGCACAAACCCGTGTCCCCTGCATCGGCAGGTGGACTCCCAACAACTGTGCCACCAGGGAAGCCCAAAAGTGTACTTTTTTTTACTTTTCCTAATAAGCCCATCAAATGATGTTTATATTTTGTATTGATTTATAAATCCAATTTGCATATTAAAGGCATTAACACCTGTCAAGTATGAATCTAATATTTTTGCAGTTTGTTATTAGCATCTTGTATTTGTGATGTTTAAACATTCAGGTTTCATTTTTACATTAGAATATTAATTACTTTTTATTTACAAATTTTCCTTTCACTTTAAACTTTCAAATGATGTTACCATTCAAAAATGTTACAATATTTTAATCTATTTATTTTAATGGGTGATTATGTCTATGAAATTTGTTTCGAGATAATCAACTAATTGCCTCAGAATAATATATTGAATAATTTAAGAAATAAGGCAACTAAGAGTGATGCAGCACAGGAAATTTATCTTAGGGATTTGACCTCAGGTAGTTGTCTGAACTGGTTATTAAGTATATGTATGGCTCTTGCTTCTGCATTTGGTGCCAGGCCTAAAATCAGCAAAGCAGGCAGTTCAGAAGGGAAGAGAGATATAAAATAGGGGAG
The DNA here is from genome assembly GCF_964374135.1 of Grampus griseus. Lineage (NCBI taxonomy): Eukaryota > Metazoa > Chordata > Mammalia > Artiodactyla > Delphinidae > Grampus > Grampus griseus. The sequence goes on from NC_139012.1 coordinate 25,195,596, forward strand.
ACTAAAGACAAACTGGAACTCACAATGATGAACTGGAGCCCACTTGAATGTCTTACTACTTCCAAACCTCCAACTTTGATGAGGTTTGAGATTTGCAGGAGAAGCTGGCATCTTGTGTCATAGAGTTAACATATACCTAGCTGTGAAATCAGGGCAACTAGAACAAAGCATCTGGCAGGAGCTAAATAAGCTATAGGCCCATTTGCTGCTCCAGGAGCTGACGTTCTTGTCCAAGATTAAGAGAAGGTGAAAGAGAAGATCTGGCTGATGCTCAGTGAGCTGTGGGTCTGGATGCTGCCCCACTTCAAAACAGTGAGCACATCAGCACATGCATGCGCAGTGTATATGAACAGCAACAGCACCTGATGCCTTGCACCACTGTTCTGAATGTAAACGAAAATAGGTGCTTTTAAAAGTTACCTTCTAAATCTCATTGCATGCAAAATGACCCACTCTAACCCAGAACACTGCAGGGAAGGGAATTATGGGTAGTATAGTTCTGTACTCTAAAATAAATGCTTGAGTGATATTCTTTTTTGCAACCCATAACTGGATGATCATCGTAACTTACTTTAAGGAAAGCAGTGCCGTTTGCATCACATTTCCTAATATTTCTAGAAATTTAACCAATTCACATTATATCTTATGCCATCCTCTGTATATTGCTCAAATCTGTATTATTCTGATCATTTTTCTTCTTAGTATTTCTGTGTAGATCAGTAGTTACAGTGATATTTTGTTTTAGTAAAAGTTGATCTGAGAGCATGGGCTTGAAAATCCCCTTTATTTCAGTTATAGGCCACATAATGACTCTGAAAAACAGCTCCCCCAGACTTTGAAGGAGATATCTTTAAACCCTTCCAGCCTCTTACCTGTCATATTGAATTAATCTTCAATTTCCTTTATACATCCTTTGCTTTTTTTTTTTTTACCTGTCACCATTCAATTTAAAATTCTTACAACAGCTGGTGTAACTTGTATACTATTTCCCCTCTTATGATCACCTTCAATCCATCTGTCTGATTGATATTTTTTACTTCTGTTTGTGTTCCAATCTTTCTTATATATTCACAAACAATTTCCCTAAATCATGTCTCTGAACAAAATATTGAATAATTATTCATTCCTTTTTTGGAAATGTTTTAACTTCCTGAACTGATGTTCAAAATTTTCTGCAAATTAACTATATTTCATAATCCCTTACATTCCCGTGCCAATCTCCTCTTCAAAGAGCTTTTTTGGTCTCCAGGATTTATCACTTCAGTGGAGGAAAGATGTGTAGCCCAGTTATGGATCTGCCATAGAAATACAAATTTGGCCAAGCTAACGATGGGGGGAAATGTACAATTAAATATATGTGTGTGTGTGTGTGTGTGTGTGTGTGTGTGTGTGTGTGTGTGTATGTATGTATGTATATATATATATAATATATATTACATGTATATGCTTTAGAAAAAGTTGGAAAATATAAAAAAATACTTTACAATAAATATATCAGCAAATATGCCTTTTATTATTCTCTTTTTGGTAGATTATGTCATCCCACAATGGAGATGGGACCCTTAGTTGTAAAACTGCATTATTAGACTGATAGCCATTGTTCTCAGGGATACAATGTTCATTTGTAGCACTGGGAAATTCTGGACATTTTTGATAATATAATGAAATTACCAGCAATTAAAGGTAAAAGGATTCAGGGAAAAAGATAGTCTCAGTAGTAATTACTGTAGCTTTCTTTGTGTTTTAAATGTTTGGAAACCAAGATGCCAGAAAAGTTGCAAAAAGAAGAGGAATCTTAATTGTCCTGACCTGCATTTCCAGACTAATTCTTAAACACTTATCCAATCTAGGCCTAGACTCCTATCAAAGTTGACAGGTAACTGCCTTGAGGATACCTTAAACTTTTATTCAGAGTACGAAAACATACTGATATACTTGAAAAGCCAAATCAGAGGCTTGGCCTGCAACATAAAAAAAGGAAGGAGGAGGGCAGGAAAAGTATTGAAAAACATGGCCAAAAGTAAAATTTAAAAAGCTGCTCCTTGGGTAACTAGTAAAGAGAAATATATTATACTAGCAGATGGCACTAAACAGGCAGTAACTTTTAATTTTCTTTTTCCTTCCCTCATTACTCAAACTGTCAACTCATATCAGAAAACCCAAATAAGATATATAAGGATAAGAAAACAAAATTTCAGAGAAGAATGAGGAAAATGTGAGCAATGGATCACTCAGATTATTTGAATATGTTTAAATTCCTGGCTCCTATAATTTCAAGACTAGAATATATTCAACTACCTTAAGTTAATATGGACTTATCAGCAATCATTTCTTATAAGTCAAGGAAGTGTAGAGGAGGGCGCTAAGCCTGGAAATGCCAAAGTAGAGTTTTTGTGTTCGATGAGATAAAAATCATGTCTGTTTTCATAACTTCACTTCATATTTAACAGATATTCCTGAACATCTGTTCCAGGCTGTGACCTAAAAAATGGAGATAAAAAGAAGAATATGTGGGGCTGACCTAAGAAGACAGCAGATTTGTAGTGAATGTAGATTTGTGAGATTGAGAGTATAATGGAAAGAGAGTCCTCACGTAGAGATAAGTACCATGTGCTGCACAGGAAAGAAAGTAATCAATTTTCACTGTAAGAGACATACAAATAAGACAAGAAATGGCATCATAACGCATAAGTAGATATCTGAAGAGCAGAGGGAATAGCATTAAATGAACCCTGAATACCTGTTGCTTATATAAAGAATAATGGGAGTGACTAGACTGTAGGACACATGTGAAATACAGAAGGAGAAAGTGGCAGGAGGTAAGGCTGTTAAGTTAATTTGGGATAAGATTCTATACACTACACCAAGGAGTTAGTTTTATCCTTAAAACCATTGACATACCTTTTTTAAAAAAAAAAACAAATAAAAAACAGAAGGGTTGAAATACCCTTTTTTTCTGGGTACAGTAACAATAAATAGAATTTATTTTGTATACCTGTTACCCATGAAAGCATGGCGACATGGGCTTCCAAAATGGGTGTTGGAGCCATATGGTTGGCCTTTGGCGTGGCACCTAAAAAGTGGGGACAGACACATACACACACACACGAGGACATGGCCTCACAGTAGCTGTGCCTGTGCCAACCATGGAGGAGGGAGGGGGCAGTTGGGTAAGAGGTGAGCACTGTGACTCTATGCCAGCTGAGACTCCTTAGTCTGAAGTGCCGAGGAGCCTGGAATGGCAGAAGTTACCCTGGGTGCCAGCTGAGGAGTAAGGTGGGAGCTTATGCCACGACAAGGAGTTTAAATTTTTATCCTTAGACAGCAATAAGTCACTGCATTTTTAAAAGTAGATCAGTAGTGAGTTTGTGGAAGATACTTCAGTAGTATGGGTGGAAAGGATTACTTGAGTCAAAGGGAGACAGAGTAGAGACATGGATTCAGATAACGTTAGCATTTAGGTAACAGTTGTATTAAAGCAGAGAGAATCAGCCCTGTGAAGAGAAGGTGCGATGCAAAGCAATGCCATTGGTCAGCGAGTTTCGTAGAGTTTAGTCAGAGTTGGAAGGAAGGCAGCCATGGAGAATGGGCAGAGGGGGAGGCAGAAAAGGCAATGCTAGGTGTGCATAATGCTTTTTAGATTACAAAGTGATTTTTGTATTATATAACCCTTATGATTATTACCACATTTTACATTTGCAGGAGGAACTGAGACTCAGAAAGTTTAAATTATTTAATCCAAATTTAATAAGTAAAAAAACCAGAATGTGAAATTCATTCTAATATTCTTGTTGAGCATTCTTTCACTACATGAAGAACAAAAGCAAACAAAAACAGTCAAAAACCTACAAGCAAACAAAATCAGAGAATATTTATGAAAAGATCTACGATATTCACAGTTGTAAGTCATTTTCTTGATTTTATCCTAGTTGCTAGTAACCAAGAAGAGCTGTGATTGATTTTGTATCAGTTTTTGATAAACTATGAGCCTAGAGTGGCCACTTATTTTTGTAAATAAAATTTCAATGGGACTTGGCCACATCTAATTCATTTACTTATTATCTGTGGCTTCTCTAGAGTTCTAATGACAGAGTTTAGTTGCAGCAGGAATTTATGCCTTGCCAAGCCTAAAATATTTGCTCTCTGGATCATTAAAGAAAAATATTGCTGACCTCTAATTTTGACCATTTACTATATACTACATAACAATTTGTACTTCATATAACCAGTTCTTAAATATATTGAAATATAATCACATATTACTGGTTGTATCCTAAGGGAGTAAAAGTTAAGAAGGGTGATAAAGAAGTAGGAAATTTCATGTTTATTTAGAGGGAGATGTAAAATATTTCCAGATTTGCAGATATTACTGCAATTATTATGATTTGTCCTCCTTAACTCCTCAATTCCAATGATTTGCTTTTCAATTTGGTGGAGTGCAACTTGTCATTTTGTCTTTTATTAATTCTGCTGTTGCTGTTACATTTGAAAATTCTTTACCTTACTGGAAATAACAAAGACTTTCTATTATCTTTCTTTTCTAGAAGTTTTATCATTTTCTTGTTTTAAATTTAGGTCTAGAACCCACACTGTGCTAATTTTTTTTTAATATATTGTGGTAAATATGAGTCAGTGAGTCTCTCTCCCTCTCTCTTTTTCATACGAATATCCTGCTGTACATATATCATCTGTTCAAAAGTCCATTCTTTCTCCATTTGTACCTATCATAGTTTGAATTGTGTTCCCCCAAAATTCATATGTTGAAGCCCTAATCTGCAGTGTGACTGTATTTGGAGATAGGCCCTTTAAGGCGGTAATGAGCTGAAATGAGGTTGTAAGACTGAGGCCCTAATCTGATAGGACTGGCATCCTTATAAGAAGAGAAAGAGACCCCAGAGACCGTTTTCTCTCCACAATTGCACCATGGGAAGGCCATGTGAGGACACACTGAGGCCAGAGAGGCCTCATCTAAAACCTATCCTATCCTGCTAGCTCCTTTCTGTTAGACTTCCAATCCCCAGAACTGTGAGGAAAACACATTTCTCGCTTTAAGTCACTGTGTCTGTGGTATTCTGTTAAGGTAGCCCAAACAGGCTACAACACCATCCTTGCCAAAAATCAACTGATTGGATATATGGGATGTATTTCTACTCTGAACCATTGATATATTTGTCAGTTCTTATTACAAAACCACAGTCTGCTGATTAATGTGGCCTTATCGTAAGGCTTGAAATCAGGTAGTATGAGTCATCCAACTTTGTTCAGCTTTTTGAAATTATTTTTGTTTTTCCTGATCCTTTATCTTTCCATGTAAGCTCTAGATTCAACTTATGCATTTCATCAAAATCCCTTCTGGGATTTAATTATGATTGTGTTTAATCTGTAGATCAATTTGAGAAGGATTTACAGCTTAACAATATTGAGTCTTCCAATCTATGAACACAGTATGTGTCTCCATTTATTTTGGTCTTCTTTGAGTTTTTTCATCCATATTTTGTAGTAAGCGTACATTATATTTTGCATACATTAGATTAGCATACATTAGATTCATACCTAATCATTTCATATTTTTCATGTGCTTTAAAAAAGTACAAATGGTATGCTTTAAATATGTAAATTTCCTATCATTCATTGAGAATACATAGATTTTATTTTGTTCCTTTTATATTGTCCTATCCTGGCTGCTTTGATTATTAACAGTTAATTAAGCATTCTGCTTATGAGTTAGTGTTCTAATGATAGTGTTTTATCGTTTCACATTTTATTTTTAAAATTTTTTTCTAGTTTTATTGGGAAATAATTGACATACATCACTGCATATGTTTAAGACATACAGAATGATGGTTCAATTTGCATATATTTTGAAATAATTACCATAGTAGGTTCAGCTAACACCTATCATCTCACATAGACATAATAAAAAGAAAAAAGGAAAGAAAAAAGAAAAAAATGTCTCCTTCTGATAAGAACTCTTAGGATTTACTCTTAACAGCTTTCCTATGTATTACACAGTAATGTTAACTACAGTTACCATGTGGTAATTCACATCGCAAGTACTTATTTATTTTTTTTAACATCTTTATTGGAGTATAATTGTTTTACAATGGTGTGTTAGTTTCTGCTTTATAACAAAGTGTATCAGCTATACATATACATATATCCCCATATCTTCTCCCTCTTGTGTCTCCCTCCCACCCTCCCGATCCTACCCCTCTCGGTGGTCACAAAGCACTGAGCTGATCTCCCTATGCAATGCAGCTGCTTCCCACTAGCTATCTGTTTTACATTTGGTAGTGTATATATGTCCATGCCACCCTCTCACTTCGTCCCAGCTTACCCTTCTCCCTCTCCATGTCCTCAAGTCCATTCTCTATGTCTGCATCTTTATTCCTTCCCTGCCCATACGTTCTTCAGAACCTATTTTTTTTTTTTTTTAGATTCCATATATGTGTTAGCATACGGTATTTGTTGGACCATATAAAAATTCCAGTTATCCCACAATCTCAATTTTTATCTATACTGTACCTTTTAAAATTAAAATGGCTGGCAGAAAAGTTATTTTTGTTTACTTACTGTTTACATGAGTAAGGTCATAGAATGTCACTAGTATATAAAATAATGAATAATAATAATTGCACATACCTATATTATTAACATTGGTTTTTGCACATGATTTTTTTAAGTTCAGAATTTCTGAGTTCTTAAGATATATACTGCATTTTTAAAGTAGATTGAGTAGAATTTAGACATCCATCATGTAAAATTTGAACATCACATTCCCACCCCAACTCCAGGTAAATCCATAGGGTCAAAAAACCAAGAAGAGTCTAATTATTGCTAGTGTGCTACAGTTAGAAATAGCCTTTAGTATTGATTGTTTTAGGGACAATGTATGATGTATTCAGTGTTTTTGTCTTGGATGTTCAAGGGATTAAATGCTTTCATTTTTTTTTTTAACACAGATTAAATAAATACAGGGAAAACAGCCTTGGTATGACTTTATGCATGTTTACCTGTGTCAGGAGTTTTGTGTTGGTTTATCATTAGAGTAAAAAAAGAATTAATAGAGCATTTTAAGCTCCTTAGAGGAGTAGAGCAATAAAAATGCAGAATTATAAATATGGATGATTTTATAAGCCTGCTTTATAAAGATGAAATATTTTTGTCCTACTGTCTCTGGATAAGTGAAATATATCATGATGAAATAACAATATGTGCCATTTAATATATCTAAGTTCCTAAATATCCATGACAGACAAGTCTATATATTATGGGAGCTAATATGAACACATTTAATCTCTGAAGCTTCACTTAATCATAACCTTAAGGATAAAGTTTAAAGAAAAATTTAAGTACCTTAAAGTAAAAAATATCTACTAGAGGAGAATTCTGAATTCTGATTTTCATATATGAATAAAGAAAACTACATGATTTGTAGCTCGTTCAGTCCATTCTTCTTTGAAAAAACATTACTAAATACCAACTTCATTCCAGGCATTGTGTGCATTACTAACATATAAAACTCATATTTATTGTTTAATTCTTATTAAAAAATGTATAGCTTATGATAGTGTTTTAAAACATATGATAGTTATATTTCTGTGTTAAGACGATCCGTAAAATTTTAAGGTTGATAACGCATGACACAACTTTAAATAAGATGTATTTGTGAATTGAACGTAATGAGAAGCTTCTGGGGCAAATAACTTGGTATCACAGGCCTGGCTACCAAAATAAGAGACAAGTCTGAGTGAAAGTAACATTGGTGCATTGAAACCAGAGAGGAGTATTGGGAGGGATTGCAAACCATCATGTACCACAAACATTATAATGATTGAATGTCTTTGCAAGGCCTTAGATAACAGGCCTACTGATCAAAATCAAGTAGAACAGAAAACAGTGGAGGCTGAACACTTTCAGAACTAAAACATTTGATAAAAATTAAAAAGAAAATTCTCAAGTGGAAATATATTGAAATACTACAAAGGCACTTATACAGGATAGAGTGGGATGACACAGGCAAGATTGATTACAATAATATTATAGGCAAGCTAACCAATGAGGACTATAAATTTTATGGATTCTTTTGCATTATTTGGAAATGTATTTGGTTAATTTATATTTCAACATGATTTTTAAAGTAAATTCATGCAATTTATTAAATTTTTATTCTGGATTACATAATTTTAAATATTAAAATACAGAGTCTGATTATTTTAATCAACAAAAAAAAATCAAGATTTTGTATTTAAAACCACCTATTTTTTTTTTTTTTTTTTTTTTTTGCGGTATGTGGGCCTCTCACTGTTGTGGCCTCTCCAGTTGCGGAGCACAGGCTCCGGACGCGCAGGCTCAGCGGCCATGGCTCACGGGCCCAGCTGCTCCATGGCACGTGGGATCCTCCCGGACTGGGGCACAAACCCACATCCCCTGCATCAGCAGGCGGACTCTCAACTACTGCGCCACCAGGGAAGCCCACCACTTGTCTATTTTGCTACTCAAAGGAGAGCTGTTATTAATCACCGTGAGGCTCTATGAGTACAGTTAAATCATTTTGGAGGGAAAACTAAATACCCATGTCATTGTGGGCTATTATACATATGCACTTTTCTTAAAGGTGAGTAGAACAGTATAGTGGCAGTCAATTAGATATCACTTCACCTGAGGAATAAATAGAATCCATTTAAAAATAAGAGAAAATCAGATACAAGAGTCATGTTGATGATCTCCTTTACCAGGATTACTGTCAGATGCTAGAAACTCTTACAGGCTTGTTTTTCTCACTTTACAAATTAAGTAGTTCTACAGCTAATGTCTAAAATTCCTCATGGTGGGCTTCCCTGGTGGCGCACAATATATTCAAAGAGATGAAAGGAAAAAACCTACAACCAAGAGTATACTACCTGGCAAAACTACCATTCATATTTGAAGGAGAAATAGAGTTTTTCAGAAAAGCAAAAGCTAAAATAGTTCAGCACCACAAAACTGTCTTTACAAGACTTGTTAATGGGACTTCTCTAGGGAAAAAAGGCCACAACTAGAAATGTAAAAATTACAAAAGCTAATTTCTCATTGATAAAGGCAAACATACAGTGAAGGTAGGAGATCAACCACTTATAAAGCAGGACGGTTAAAAGAAGAAAGTAATGAAATTATCTATATCCACAGTAAGTAGTTAAGAGATACACAAAACAAAATGATATAAAATATGATGTCAGGGGCTTCTCTGTTGGTGCAGTGGTTGAGAGTCTGCCTGCCGATGCAGGGGACGTGGGTTCATGCCCCGGTCCGGGAGGATCCCACATGCCACGGAGCGGCTGGGCCCGTGAGCCATGGCCGCTGAGCCTGTGCATCCGGAACCTGTGCTCCGCAATGGGAGAGGCCACAGCAGTGAGTGAGAGGCCCGTGTACTAAAGAAAAAAAAAAAATGATGTCAGAAATATTAAAAGTAGTTTTGTAGGGGGAGTAAAAATTCAGGGCTGTTAGAATGCATTCAAACTTAAGAGATGATCAACTTAAAACAATTAATATATGTTATATATGATATATATAGTTATAAATGAACCTTATGATACCACAAACCAAAAATCTGTAATAGACACAAAAAAGAGAAAGGAATCCAAATGCAACACTAAAGATAGCTGACAAATCACAAGGGAAGACAGCAAAAGAAGAAATGACCAGAAAAGAACTACAAAAAACTTGAAAACAATGAAGAAAATGGCAGTAAATCATACCTATCACTAATTAATTTAGTGTTTATGGACTAAATGTTCTGATCAAAAGACATGGGGTGACTAATGGAATAAGATTAAAAGAAAAAAAGACCCATATATATGCTGCCTACAAGAGAATTACTTAAGATTTAAAGACACACAGACTAAAAGTGAAGACATGGAAATAGGTGTTCATGCAAATGGAAACCAAAAAAATTGGGGTAGCAATAGTTATAGCAGGCAAAATAGACTTTAAAATAAATTCTGTAACAAGAAACAAGGAAGGATAGTACATAATGATCAAGGGATCAATCCAACAAAAAGATATAACAATTATAAACATATATGCACCCAACATAGGAGCACATGAATACATAAGTAAATATCAACAAACAGAAATTGACAATAACACAATAAAAGTAGGTTACTTTAACACCCCACTCACATCAGTGGTCAGGTCATCCAGATAGAAAATCAAGAAGGAAACACTGGCCTTAAACAACACATTAAATCAGACAGATTTAAATAGATAGAATATATATATATATATATATATATATATATATATATATATATATATATATATATAAAACATTCCATCCCAAAGCAGCAGACTACACATTCTTTAGAGGGCACAATAGAAACATCAATGAAACTAAGAGCTGGTTCATTAAAAGATAAACAAAATTGATAAACTTTTAGCCAGGCTCATCAAGAAAAAGGAGAGAGGGCCCAAATAAATAATACCAGAGATGAAAGAGAAGTTACAACCAATACCACAGAATACAGACGATTATAAGAGATTACTGTGAGTAATAATACACAATAAAATTGTGACGCTAAAAGAAATGAATAACTTCTTTGAAATGTACAGTCTCCCAAAATTGGATCAGGAAGAAATTGAAAATATGAACAGACCAATTACTAGTAATAAAATTGAATCAGTAAAAGAAAAATAAAAATCCCAAGAAACAAAAATCCAGGACCAAACAGCTTCACAGGTGAATTCTACAAAACTTTTAAAGCGCTAACACCTATCTTTCTCAAACTTTTCCAAAAAATTGAAGAGAAAAGAATGCTTTCAAACTCATTCTATGAGGCCAGCATTACCCTGGTACCAAAACCAGACAAAGACATCACAAAAAAAGAATATATATGCATTTTCATGGATTGAAAGAATTAATATTGTTAAAATGACCATACTACCCAAGGCAATCTGCAGGTTCAGTGCAATCCCTATAGCAATACCAATGGTGTTTTTCACAGAAATAAACAAATGATCCTAAATTCGTATGGAAGCACAGAAGATCCTGAATTGCCAAAACAATGTTAAGAAAGAAGATAAAGCTGGAGTTAATTCAGTCTCTGGTTTCAAACTGTATTATAAAGCTACAATAATCAAAACAGTATGGTACTGGCACAAAAACAGACACATGGATCAATGGAACAGAATAGAGTCCAGAAAAAAACCCACACACGTATATGGACAATTAATCTACCACAAAGGAGGCAAGAATACACAATGGGAAAAAAACACCCTCTCTAATAAATGGTGTTAGGAAAACTGGACAGCTACATGCAAAAGAATCAAATTGGACTACTTTCTCACACCATGTACAAAAATAAAGTGAAGATAGATTAAAGACAATTATAAGACCTGAACCGTAAACTCCTAGAAGAAAACATAGGCAGTATGCTCTTTGACATTGGTCTTGGCAATATTTTTTTTGGATTTGTCTCCTTAGGCAAGAGAAACAAACAAACAAAAGTAAACAAATGGGACTATTTCAAACTAAAAAATGTTTTGCACAGTGAAAGAAACTATCAACAAAGTGAAAAGACTGCCTACTGATATTCACAAACCATGTATCTCATAGAGCTCATACAACTCAACATCAAAAAAAAAACCCAAAAACTCAATTAGAGGACCTGAATAGGTATTTCTTCAAAGAAGAGATGCAGATGGTCAACAGATGCATGAAACAATGTTCAACATCACTAATCATTAGGGAAATGCAAATCAAAATTACAGTGAGTTACCACCTTATACCTGTCAGAATGCCTATTGTCAAAAAGACAACAGGTAACAAGTGCTGGTGAGGATGTGGAAAAAAGGGAACCTTCATGCATTGTTGGTGGGAATGTAAATTGGTGCAGTATCAAATGCCTCAAAAAATTAAAAATAGAACTGCTGCTACACGATTCAGCAATTCCATTCCTGATTATTTATCCTAGGAAAATAGAAACATTAATTTGAAAAGATATATGCACCCCTGTGTTCATTGAGGCATTATTTACAATAGCAAAGATATGAAAGTAACCTAAGTGCCCATCAATGGATGAATGAATAAAGGTGTGTGTGTGTATATATATACACGCACACACAATGGAATATTACTCAGCCATAAAAGATTGAAATCTTGCCATTTGTGACAATGTGGATGGACTTGGAGGGTGTTATGCTAAGTGAAATAATTTAGAAAAAGACAATTATTGGATGATTTCACTTATATGTGGAATCCAAAAATTAAAACAAACCATAGATGCAGAGAATAAATGAGTGGTTACCAGAAGGTAGGGAGTGGGAATGTGGTAAAATAGATGAAGAGGATCAAGAGGTACAAGTCATGAGGATGTAGTGTATAGCATAAGGGATATGGTCAATAATATTATAACTTTGTATGGGGACACATGGTTACTGGTTACTAGACTTTCTGTGGTGATCATTTCATAATGTGTGCAAATGTCAAATCCTTATGTAGTACACCTGAAACTAACAATATTGTATGTCAACTATATTTCAATAAAAAAAATTGGGAACTTCTTTAAGAATAAAATAACATCTAATTTTAAAATTAAGTATATAAATTATATATAATGGGCTTATTGAGGGGCCCTATAGCTTAAGATGCATTAACTTCATGTTAAATCTACCTTTGAACCATAAGTGTTGCTATCTGAATCAACAGTTAAAAGCTACAGACTCACCAACTGCAATTTGGTATTTGCTTTTATTTAGCTTTCTTAAGGAATAATGGCAAACATGTCAGATAGACCATAAGATCCACAGGTGATTGTCCCTGAAAATGTAAAATAGGCAAAAATATAATTCTCTGAAATATATTGGTTAAATGAAGACTAATAATAAAAGAAATATTTATCTTGAATTTTAATGTGTGTCCAATCTAAGTAAAGTTACTTATAAATTTTCTGAATTGCTAAAAATAAACAGATAAATTTAAATTAAAATTAGCAATTTTATTCATCCATCTTATAATTCATGATAATAGGCAACATTTCATTTGCTAGCTTTTAAAAACAAGATTAAGAAAATAAAACTTGAGTTCTTGAGGGTGGGAGGAAGCAGGCATTTTAGTGAATCAGATTTAGAAATTCTCACACACTTTAACCGAATGGATTACTTAAGCTCTCAGGGCCTCAGTTTCATTGTATTTGAAATGGAGAAGCTAAGGAGTATATATGTATTATATGAAATTGAGTATGTGAAATAACTTTGGAAAAATTGCTATGTACCAAAGGAAGGTGTTAATTTTTACCTTCTTGAGGTTGTACAAATGGAAAGCTCAGAACAGAACACAGAATTCGTACTGAATCGCAATCATCTGAGCTAATGTGTGGACAACTCAAATCAATATTTCGGCGTCATCTGCTTGCAGAATAGCTTTAAAGGTGACTTGTAAAGGGAATTGTCAAAATTCCCTCAACTGGAGCAGTAAATGATGAATGCTGGTAATAGCTGTCTATCGGGAGAACATTCAGTATCCTATTTAATATAAAATTCACTTTTTTTGTGCTTTAAACTTAAGGTTTTAAGTATCCTTTTTAGCTCTGCTAATAGGATAATTCAGGACACATTCTGCTACATTTGAGGGATCTTTGACAATTCCCTCAGTCACTTACCTTTAAAGGTTATCAGGCAGTTGCATTATAAACTCAAGATTTTAAAGATTTCGACATTTCTTCTTATTTATCTCATCAAAAGGATCATTTATTTAAACAAATGAAATCACACAACTCCTTAGTCCCACACTGTGGTTAGTGCTTTTGGTATTTTAAAAGATTTTTTTTGAACAGATGGGATATTTTGCTAAGGGAAAAGTTGCATTTGTTAGTTTTTTTTAAAACATATTTTCAAGATTGTCAAAACATTACAAAATCATTAGGAGACTCCCATGTTAAAGTCTTGTCAGACATTTCATTATAAACTTATATCAGGATTCCAGCTATTTTAAATCACCAACAGCTTCAGCCAAGCACAATCTGTTAGTGAAGTTGAAATTTGTTTAGGGAGTGTTGTAAATGAATTGCTATAGTTGTAGCTCAAAAGTGTCAAAATGAATTTGCTGATAGAACTCTGTGAAATTAGAATGGAACCATAAATCAAGGGGAGCTACTAATTCTCTAAGATTCAGTGACATATTGGGAAGAATGTAGTTTGTGGTCAATTCTTTCTTATAAGGTACCCCAACAAAGTAAAATAAGAGGAAGTTAAGTATAATCAATTTGTCATCAAATCTACAAATGTATTTCAGCTTTCAATTATTTGTATGTGTATTATCTAAAGAAAATGTATAAATCTTATCTTGCTTTCCATTTAAATAAATTAGGTTTTATTATGTCAATAAACTGAGCCAACGGAATGAAAATAAATTCTGTCCAGTAAATATAAATTCAATATTTTATAAATTAGCTTAGGCTAAGTTATTCAACTCTAAAACTAAGAACAGCACATTTTTGTGGCTTTGTAACAACAGAAGTTAATTCATTTTCTTAAATGTGTTTTTATTATTTATCATAAGCTTCATGTCCTATTCACTCCAGAACCTAAAGTAAAGAAGCAACTACTATTTAGGACCTATCTAGGACCTTTGACATTTTGAAGTCAAAGGGAAAATAACAATGACAAACTATGTGATAGTGCTTAAAGTTTATATCCCACTTGGCAAAGCAAGCCACATGACAAGCCTGAAGTCAGTGTGTGGAAGGATAGTTTTTTATTTCAAAGGTTTGCATGGACAGAATTGGTAGGGAGGATCAATAAGTATTTTGAACAAAAAATGCCACTACCGCAAAATATAAGGAGTTATAAATTTACTGGGAAAATCATAATGTTTTACCTCATAGAGAAATAAAAAACAGTTTGGATTATAGCTCGTAGATTAAGATTATGGTAAACTACTTTTGTCTCTACTGGATTAGCTTTTTAATTTATGTTGATTTGAGTTAGTTCATATACTCTCAGCTCTCTTTAATTTCTTTACAATTATGTAAAAATTCTTCAGAATAATGAATTTTTCTGGACTAAAAAAAAATTACAAAAATTTTTATAAAAGACATTTAAATAGTAAGACAATTATGAGAAAAGCACTTTAATTTCAAGCTGGATCTGTGTTCTAATTCTAATCTCAAATTCTTATAAAGGGACATATTAACTTAAGACATTACATTTGCACTATAAGTATATCAATCTCAATTAGTAATTTATAAATTCATTTCTATGTCATAAAAATGTTTCTGGTCATGAATTATAAATTCAAATTAATTGTGCAGGTAGAGTCTGTGGAGGCTGTGTTAAGAAAATAAAAGAAAATAAAAACAGCATGGTCTGGAGAAATGAGAGATTTCTGGTCTAACAACTATATTTGAATTAATTTTAATTTCTGAGATGTTTAAGAAATGCCTTAACTTCTCTTTCAGTTGTGTTATTTGTAAAAAGGACATGATAAGGCTTTTTTAAGATTGTCTTGCAAGATACAAGCTCAGTAAAAAATTTTGCTCACTGTCTCCTTCATATTCATATGTGCCCTAGCAGTAAAAGGCATTTTTTAATGAGGGTTATCTTGTGGGGAGTGTATTCCTGTGGAATCCATATGATGTCTGTAGAGAAGCATATCCCAAGGATAGTCATTTGAGGTCATGAATGAATTCATAGATGACACCTTTCAAGGAAAGTACAAAGGAGCATATTTTATGCTTTTCCCAGGAGGTAATACTGTTCAATACGAGTGTGAAATAAAGAGCAGGTAATAATACATGAGCAGCTGTGACAACTGGACAAATGTGCAGCTCTTGTTTTCCTCAAGTCAGGTTAGGGAGTTACGTGTATCATTTCTATGTACTATGTATTTTTCAAAATAGCACACAAGAAACAATGATCAAAATTGGAATTCAAAGCCAAATGTCACTGCATTATCCACAAATCTACCAACTTACATTAGCACCTGGACTGGACAATGCATTATATTAAGAATTGGAAGCCAAATGTCACTGCATTATCCACAAATCTACCAACTTACATTAACACCTGGACTGGACAATGCATTATATTAAGAATTGGGATGCTAAGGTTCTGTTTGCCTTTGATTATAATGTACATTTAAAAAGATGATGTAATGCAGCTCTCTATAGAACCTGCCTCATTCTTAAGTCTACTCTTTTTCTTAAAAAAATTAATTTTTTTATACAGCAGGTTCTTACTCGTTATCTGTTTTATACATATTAGTGTATATATGTCAATTCCAATCTCCCAGGCAATCTTGAGGGAACAAAACAGAGCTGGAGGAATTAGACTCCCTGACTTCAGACTATACTACAAAGCTACAGTAATCAAGACAATACAGTACTGGCACAGAAACAGAAATATAGATCAGTGGAACAGGATAGAAAGCCCAGAGATAAACCCATGCACTTATGGTCAACTAATATATGACAAAGGAGGCAAGAATATACAATGGAGAAAAGACAGTCTCTTCAATAAGTGGTGCTGGGAAAACTGGACAGCTACATGTAAAAGAATGAAATTAGAACATTTCCTAACACCATACACAAAAATAAACTCAAAATGTATTAAAGACCTAAATGTAAGGCCAGACACTATAAAACTCTTAGAGGAAAACATAGGCAGAACACTCTTTGACATAAATCACAGCAAGATCTTTTTTTGACCCACCTCCTAGAGAATGGAAATAAAAATAAACAAATGGAACCTAATGAAACTTAAAAGCTTTTGCACAGCAAAGGAAACCATAAACAAGACAAAAAGACAACCCTCAGAATGGGAGAAAATATTTGCAAATGAATCAACAGACAAAGGATTAATCTCCAAAATATATAAACAGCTCATGCAGCTCAGTATTAAAAAAACAAACAACCCAATCCAAAAATGGGCAGAAGACCTAAATAGACATTTCTCCAAAGAAGACATACAGATGGCTAAGAAGCACATGAAAAGCTGCTCAACATCACTAATTATTAGAGAAATGCAAATCAAATCTACAATGAGATATCACCTCACACCAGTTAGAATGGGCATCATCAGAAAATCTACAAACGAGAAATGCTGGCGAGGGTGTGGAGAAAAGGGAACCCTCTTGCACTGTTGGTGGGAATGTAAATTGATACAGCCACTATGAAGAACAGTATGGAGGTTCCTTAAAAAACTGAAAATAGAATTACCATATGACCCAGCAATCCCACTACTGGGCATATACCCAGAGAAGACCATAATTCAAAAAGACACATGCATCCCAATGTTCATTGCAGCTCTGTTTGCAATAGCCAGGTCATGGAAGCAACCTAAATGCCCATCAACAGACGAACGGATAAAGAAGCTGTGGCACATATATACAATGGAATATTACTCAGCCATAAAAAGGAATGAAATTGGGTCATTTGTAGAGACGTGGATGGACTGGAGACTGTCATATAATGTGAAGTAAGTCAGAGAAAAACAAATATCGTATATTAACACATATATGTGGAATCTAGAAAAATGGTACCAATGAACTGGTTTGCAAGGCAGAAATAGAGACACAGATATAGAGAACAAACGTATGGACACTAAGGGGGCAATTAGAGTCTACTCTTAATCTCTTATGTGGTTTTTTTTTAATTGGAACTTTTCATAAATTATTAGTACTTCCACAATAGTATGACACTTCTGAAAGGAAGCACAATGAAAAAAATACAAATGACAGAATATTATGAATTATCAACAGTGGTTAAGTCCTGGTTTTAGAGAAGAGACATAAAAATCATAATATCATTTGGTTCATCTCTTCATTTAACTTTTACAAGTATAATAACTCAGTTATTCTGTTTTTTGACCCTCAGAGCAAATGCATTGTCGAAGGTTTTCAAAACCTTTCAAGCCCACATAGAGAGTTGAAGAAAAGAAAATAATAATTCCGATGAAGCAACAGAAATACATTAATGTTTCTTTCTACGAGCAAGTTTAAGGAGGCCACTTATCATATTATTAGTTCCCATCAGTGACTAATTTCACATTATTAATCATATTGCAGTAAAAGAAGTACGTATAAAGAGCTAACAATGGTTGTACAGTTGGGGATAGAATTCAAATCTCCTAAATCTCAGTGCAGCCCAGTCCAAGCTCAGCAAATGATTTCCTTTTATTTGAAGTGTAAGCAGATATCTAACATATACTTCAGTGACCTTTCTCCCCCACATGCTTTCACTGTTATTTAGGTTGTCAAAGTCAAACAAAGTCCACTAACAATGTATTTTCTCTAAATATGAGAATTAAATATTGAATATTTTGAAGTTGAAAAGCTTAATTTTGTAAAACAGCAATACCTTTGCCTTTTCTTATGTGTTTCATTAATGCCCATTGAGTGTATTTGTGTTTTAAAAATTTCTATGGTAACTATTCTGTTTAGTGAATAGTAACATGTTACCTTTTGTAAAGAGACAGAAAGATATACAGCTCTTTCATTGCTCTTACTCAATACAGGCAGTATTCCTTTTGAAAATGACTATATATAGATTATAATATACATAAGGCAATATTTGTTTTCTTGATTTTCTTCAAGTTGTCAAGACAAAATTTAATAATAAAATTCAGAATTAAGCAGTAAAAATTGAGAAAATATTTTTTCTAAGAAATAAATTTGATTGAATCTTACCCTTAATCTTCTAATAGCAAAATATTGAGACATTTATAGATATTTCATAAAACATTTCATGAAAGCAAAGGACAAATATATGAGATGGACTGGGGAAAAAATGAAAAAATATATGACAAATAGTATTTAAAATGTGTTCTGACACTTCATTTTTATGATAATAATGTGTCTTTATACCTTTTACTTAATGTTATAATTGAAACTTAAACTGACATTCACCCATCTGCTGCTTTTAAAGGACAAAGTCATCTGTCATTAATTTAGAATTCTCAGGGTATTATTTAATTAGTTTTGCAATTAATACCAAGCAAGAAAAAATTCCTGATGTTTTCCTAATTTTCCTACTAGAATGGCACAATTATATATCCACATTCATTCTTAATTAGCTTCCTTTCTTAAGATTAGAAATTATGGAGTAAAAATGTTACTTAACTCTCAAATAAAAAATCATCATGCCATCAGAAGACATATATTCTGATTATTTTTAAAATAATAGGCATAACTTTTCTATTATTAAAATTTTCTTTTAGTTTGCACTTACGAATATGTTTTTGAAAATTCAGACAAAGAAATTAAGAACAGTATCATATGCAGATGCTTCATTTACGAATAATTCTATAGGGATTTCCCTTGTGGTGCAGAGTATAAGACTCCATGCTCCCAATGCAGGGGGCCCAGGTTTGATCCCTGGTCAGGGAACTAGATCTCACATGCATGCTGCAACTAGGAGTGCTAGAATGACTCTACATGACTATAACAACCAGAGAGATCACTTCCTCGTTTTCTCTCTTTTATACATTGGCACCTTTGGATCTAAGCATTTCCACTTGCGTACTCAGTGTTTATTTTTAGAAAAATAAGTTCATCAGCTCCTCAGTAGGTCTCAGCCAGCCTATCCACCTGATAAGATCGTAGGGTTTGTCGCTAGGCCTCTTTCTCCATCCTTCCTTCTTCTTTACTCTTGGCAATACAGAAAACTCTTCTCCTAAGACATCTCATTTGTTCATCAAACAAAACCAACCATATGTGGATTGTTAAACTCAGCTGACCCAAACAGCATAGCAATATAAAATAAAAAGCTAGTTGAAAAATAAACATTGAGACGTTTTTGAATGAAAAAATCTATCTGTGACTTCTGGTTTCAGTTCCAATCTAAAAACACCTTGGATGTTGTCACTCCTGGACTCAAAACAAGAAAAAAAGTTGAATACGTTGAAATTCAATTACTTTTTTTTAACTCCACAGAAACTTGTGATTCCCATGGCAACTCACCACCCCCAAATTCTAGAAAGACAGTTGAATGCAGAGGATCACTTCAGAGACATGCTTACTCACAGCAAAAGTTACTGGAGCCATAAACTGGTAGCCCTTCTTAAATAGTTACTTAGATAAATTGCTGGAGGTTAAGTATGAATTAGCATAAGATGGGCAAACTCGTGGGTGCTGCCGTATTAGGTGGGCCTTCATAATTTTGTGGTGTTTATCCCTAGGAACCCATTAGATTACAATACTGAAGAGACAAGAAAAATCCCCTCATCTTTCTGGCAGGGCAGGGGAAAAGTAACCATTTTGAAATACACCTAGATAACTCTGCAAAATAAAGACCTACTCTGCAGGGAAAAGGACTTTTTCAGAGCCTTATCTCACTTTGGGGAAGGGCAAATTTGCAATCCAGGCTCACTAATCAAACTGTTTCAAATAAGGTGAGGGGAGGTGGGAAGCTAGGAAATACTTGTGAAGGTGGCGCCAGAAGCAAAGATCTACTACGTCACAGAGATTTAATACTAAGATTACAAATTGCTACCCATCACTTACAATTTGCTATCACATCAAGAGGACCCCAGTATACTAATACTGGATTATAGCTGAAAGAGCTGCAAGGCATAGGCTATACTTAAGGAGGCGGTTTTAGGAAAACCCAAAGACAACAGAGGAGAAAAAAGGACACTAGAGAGAGTTGAAGCTTCTGACATACATTGGTGTAGCAAATATTAAGCATAGCCCAACTCCTTGCCAGATTAATGTAAATCTCACACTGAAATCATATTTATTTTGGTTACTATTACCCAGTTCATTATGTCCAGTTTTCAGCAATTATTATAAGGCATGTTAAAAGGCAATAAAAATACAGTTTATGGAGACAAAACAAGCATCAAACCAGACTCAGATATGACACAGACTTTGGGATTATCAGACGGGGAAATTAAAATTACTATAACTGAATATGATAGGATTGTAATGGACAAAGTAGAACAGATGGGTAATACACAGAGAGAGATTAAAAACTCTAAAAAAGAATCAAAAGGAAACACTAGGAATCAAAAACATGTTCACAGAAATAAAAAATGCCTTTTAAGGCTCATCAGTAGATTTAAAATGGCCCTGGAAAGAACCTGTGAGCTTGAAGTTATGCCAGTAGAAACTTCCCAACTGAAATGCAAAGAGAAAAGAGGATGAGAAAAGCAGAAAAATATATTCAAGAACTATGGAACAATTTCTAAAAGGTGGAGCCTTCATAACTGGAATACCAGTAGGGGAAGAAAGAGATAAATGTTAAAATGATAACATCAGAGAATATTCCAAAGTTAATGGCAGACCCCCAAACCACAGATCCAAAAATCTCAGAGAACACTAAGCTGGATAAATGTCAAAAATACATAGGTATATATCATATTCAATGATATATATATACATAGGTATATATCATATTCAAATATATACATAGGTATATATCATATTCAAACTACAGAAAACAAAAAATTTTGAAAGAAACCAGATAATAAAAATACCATTTCTATAGAGGAAAATGGATAAGAATTGCAATAGAATTTTCATCAGAAACCATACAAGCAAGGAAAGAGTGGAGTGAAATGTTTAAACATGGAATGAAAAAATAATAATAAAGAAAAAAACCCTACCAGCCTAGAGTTCTTTATCTGCCAAAATTATCATTGAAAGTGAAGGAAAAATAAAGATATTTTCAGACAACCAAAATCCAAAGTAATTCATTACCACTAGACCTTTCCTGTAATAAATGTTAAAAGAAGGTCTTCAGGGAGAAGGAAAATTATATAGGTCAGAAACACAGATCCATATAAGAAAAGGAAAATTTTCCGAGAAGGGGTAAATAAAGGCAAAATAAAATATTTTATTTTTCTTATTTTAAATTTATCTAATAGATAACTTTTCAAACTAATAATGGTAAAAATGTATTAGGTGATTGTAGCATGTAATGAAATGAACCATATCAACGTTATAAGAGATGGGAGGGAGACATTGAGAATACTTAGTTATAAGGTACCTACATGATTCATAAAATGGTATAGTGTTATTTGAAAGTGAACATTGATTAGTTCATATATATTTAAAATTCCAGGGCAACCACTATAAAATTACATGAAGAAATATAGTTGATACGCCAAGATAAGAGATAAAATGGCAGTCAAATACTTCTGGTCATCTTTGTTCTTCTTTTGCAAAGTTGTTTTAACTAGCGTGGTTCCTTTGAATTTCCATATGAATTTTTGAATCAGCTTGTTAATTAAAAAACAGAAACTACAGTTTTGACTTGTAATACATTGAATCTTTAGATCATTTTAAGGAAACTTGAAATCTTAACAATATTAGAATTACAATTCTAGTGGAAACTTTTTGCAAGATTTTAACTGTAAGTTTTTTATAGATGCCCTTTTTGATGTTGGATTATTGAGGAAGTTTCCTTCTCTTCTTAGTTTGCTGACAGTTTTTATTTTGAACTGGTGTTGGATTTTCTCCAGCCCTTGTTCCTTATCTATCAAGATGATCATGTGGGGTTTTAATTTATTCTATTAATGAAGTATGAAATAATGATCAGGGTCTGTCTAGGGTGAGTCAAGTGAGGCACTTGGGTTCAAACTTTAAGGAGATACTCCGTCTAAGGATCATGAGAGTTTGGGTACTTTTTAAATTAACATGCTAGACTCAGACTCAACTCACTCTAGTCCCAGCCCTGATATCGATTGATTTTTAAATGTTACATAAACCTTTCATTGCTAGAGTAAATCCAAATCAGCTATGGATATACACTTTTTAAAAGTATTTTGTTGTATTTATTTTGTTAATATTTGATGAAGATTATGGGGTCTGTACTCCTAAGGGATGTGGGTCTATAGTTTGTCTTTGTTGTGATGTCTCAGTCTGGTTTAGGTATCAGGGTAATACTGGCCTCACAGAGTGAGCTGAGAAATGTTCATTCATCTGTATTCTGATAGAGTTTGTGAAGAATTGTTTTTGTTTCCTTTAAATGCTTGGTGGAATTAGCCAGTGTGGTCATTTGGGGTTGGGCTTCCCTTTATGGCAAATTTCTCATTTATTAATCATATTACCTTATGGTTTTAGGCCTATTAATGTTTTCTATCTCTTCTTGATGAAGTTTTAGTAATTCTTGTTTTTATAGGCATTTTTCCATTTTATGTAATTTGTATAGTTTGTTGCCAGAAAGTTGTTCAAGGGATTTCATTATAATTCTTTAATTTCTATACTATCAATAATGATGTCGTCTTTTCAGGCCTCATTTTGCAATTTGTGTTTTCTTTTTCATTTTTTGGCCAGACTAGTAAAAAATTTGTGAATATTGTTAATATCTTGGTTTTATTGATTTCCTCTATTGTTTTTCTCTATTCTACATCAATAATATCTACTCTAATTTGTATGTGTTTCCTCCTTATGCTTGGTTTGGGTATAGATTTATCTTCCTTTCCTAGTTTATAAAGCTGGAGGCCTAAGTAATTAATTTTAGATCATTTTTCTTTTTGAATATGTGTATATATATGTATGTATATATGTTTGAAGATATAAATTTCATTTAAGTACTTCCTTAGCTACATTCCATAAATTTGGATATGCTTATCTTTTATTTAGCTCAAAATACTTTCTAATTTATTTTTTGATTTCTTATTTGATCAACATATGTGTTGTTTAATTTCCCATTTTTATGAATTTTTCCTTATTTATTTTTCTTAATTTCTAAATTTATTTCATTTTGAAAACACATTTTATGTGATTTCAACTCTTTCAAGCATATTACAGCTTGTTTTAATATATGGTCTATTTTGCAGAATATTAGATGTGACATTGAAAATCATATGTATTGTGCTATATTGTTGGGTGAAGTGTTGCTGAGAGTTTGGTTAAATCAACTTGTTTGATGGAGTTCTTCGAGTTTTCCATATACTTGCTTTTCCAGTTTTTGTATAAACTGCTGGGATGTGTATTCAGATCTCCAATTATTAGTGTTGAATGTTTGTATCTTGCTTAAATTTTGATTTTGCCTCATGTATTTTGTGGATCTGTTGTTAGATCTGTTAGATCTGTTGTTAGATGTGAATATGTTAATATTTGTTTTACCTTCTTGATTAGTTTACCTGTGCAGGGTGATTATAAAATGTCCTTTTTCTTCTCTAGTAACACTCCTTTTATTGATGCTTTTGGCTTTTTTCTTTAGTTGGTTACTTTTTATTAATCTATCTTCTAATTGACTAATTCTTAAAAAATTTTTTTTCGATATTTGGACATATTTCTGATAGCTTTATTAAAGGTTTTTCTGCTAAGACCTATGTTGTAGTCCCTTCAGAGGTGATTTCTATTGACTTCTTTTCCTGTATATGAGTTACACTTTCTTGTGTCTTTGTGTATTTTGTAATTATTGGTTGAACAACGGAACATTTTTTGATACATACTAGTAACTCTGGACACAGAGCTACCATCCTAAAGGGTGTCATCCTTGCAATTTGTTGTCTAGTGATTTGCCTGGCTTAATTCTGTGGTAGATATCTACACCAAAGTGTGTCACCACTGCTGTCTCTCTTTCTTTTTTTTTCACATTATATTTTTAAGGCTGGAATCCTCAGAGTTGCACCTGGATTATCATAGCTTTGATGTAACCCAGTGGCTGGTTAGAAGTTGTTCTTAAGCACCTCCAGCCAGTAAGCCTACCAACTTCTGTTGATAGACATGCATATATATGGGTTGGGGAATGAATTCAAATTCTGGCAAATTAAAACTGTGTCCCAGCTTTTGCTTTCCTACAGGCATTCTCATGTCACCTTTGTTCTTGTGTAAGACCTCACAACCAGCTAGAAATATGTAGATAACTATGTCTTGATTAGGAGGAAAGCAGTACTTGCTAACAGAATTAAGAAACAAGGTAACAAAAGTATGTGCTATGGAGTAGAAAATATGAAAAAGCAATGAATGATCTTGACAGGTCACAATATTTTACTGTTTGGTATAATATTTTATTTATTTGATGGCTCAATAACACTGACACAGATTTTCAGTTACTAAGAACATATATGCTCTCATAACACCACGTTCTTCTTCCTAGAACTTATGACAGTTGTAAAGGTGCACTTACTTAGGAAATTCTGTTTTTATCTTGACCACTAGACTGTAAGCTCGGTGAGGTCAGGAACCACATCTGCTCTTGCCCACTATTTCACTTCCAGAGCTTAGAAAATAAACTGAGGGACACATGGTATATGTTCATTAAACAATTAATGAATAAATGATCCTCCTTGTATACAATGCCATGTCTTAGTTTCCAAACGAGAAAGGAGTGTGATGTAACAGCTACTATCCATGCCTCCCCAAGACTCCCGCATCACATAGTGTTTCTGAGCATTCCAATCCAAATCCCAACTCTCAGCATCCCCAGCTCTGCATGAGTGTTCCAAGCTGGCCCCTGGTGTCTCCTCCACAAAGGTGAAAGCTGAAGTGCTAGGGGAAGAATGTTTCTTCCCTGGAATGGCCCTCAATTGATATATGAGAGAGCTGGAGGGTAGATTTGTAAACTTATTTGCTGTTAGGTGGTGTAACTCTGAAAACTGTGTTCTCTACACTGATAGCCAAACTCACAGCAGGATTAAACTCCACTTCCCACAGAGGGCACTTGTTCGATCACAGCTTCTCTGTTGGCTTCTGTTCCTCCCTATCTCAATTTCCATATTTTCTACTGGCATTTTCTGGGATCACATCCCAAAGAAACTACCTGTATTGGAATCCTTTCTTAAGATTAATTCTGAGGGAACTCAAATCAGACCAATTCTTAGAATTGGCAAACAGAAAGACTTCATATTATCATCATAATCTTAGTCTTGCCCAGATGTTTTTGTTTGTGATAAAACTATTTTGTTAATTATACTAATGAAAGTTTTATGGGTTAGCATATATTCTTGATTATTTTTACACTAATAGTAGAAAGCACATATTCTTAGGAAAAAGTCTCTTCCAGATTCCTAGGCTTAAAAAACAAACTTTGGGTATTGGTTTCATTAGTTTTGGGGTTTTTTTCCCACATAAACCTAATAAGGTACTATGTCACTCATTTTTCTTTACACTAGTTCATCCATCCAGTGATCAATCCATCCAACGACCCACTTATCCACCTATCCTTCGAATAATGTTTTCTTGAGCAACCAAGGTGGGTGAATACATAGATTTTCCTGCTTGTCCACAATGGCTTACTGCTGGGAGGAAACTAGAAATTTGCTGATTATATGCTAGAGAAGCTACATGTACCAGTGTTATTCTAGCCCACAAATAAATAAATAATTTGTATTTTTAATGTGAATTTGCTCAATAAAGGTGCATTATGTGCATTGGCATATTTCACTAAAATATGTCCCTCTTTAAAACTACCATGGGGACTTTCCTGGTGGTCCAGTGGTTAAAACTCCACGTTTCCAATGCATGGAGTGCAGGTTCAAACCCTGGTCAGGGAACTAAGATCACACATGCTGCAAGGCGCAGCCAAAAAATTTAAAATAAGAAAGAAAGAAAACTACCATGGATTGTAAAAAGGCATGCTGAAAAGCCAGTCTCCCAAAAGCATGTCAGAGCTCATGTTTGCACACAGAATTATAACTTTTCACAAATCAGAAGTGTCTTATTCATCTAATAACTTAAAAGAGGCCAGAAAGAACTCTAAAAGTCCCACTGTTACCCTGTGAATATCTGACACCTCTCCTAATAGATATGAATAAAGGAGTCTTACCTTTAATGGAAAGTGAGTATCCTCTTGACGGGGTGCTACTTCATGAATCACACCTTTATTCCACTGAATTCAGTGAAGCCAAGGCGTTTCCATTCTGGTATATCAAATTTACAAGTTTTACACAGGTAGTAGTCACATAACACACAAACTTTACTGTTAACAAACGGATGCATGAGTTAGGATAAATATTGTCTGTGATCAATCCACAGAGTTAGTTACGGCTAAAGTGAAACGTATGAACTACATTTTGAACTTCTGTTTGTCTCCATATCATTCATGTCGCTGCATAGCAGATTATACTTTTCTAAATGTTTCTGGTTGGCTTTAGGAAGTAGGCAAAACCAAATGTACTTCATGCTTAGAAAATGCTAAGGAGGTATATAGAGCATTTACAGTAGCAGTGAGGGCACCTTCCAGATACATATTTCCAAGACTATCAGACATTCTTTCTTGCTTCCTGGTTGTAAATTAGGAAAGTTAATTCATGAAGTGCTTGAAAATGTTGTATCTCTGTATATGTGAATCACTACAGATCACTAATAATGATTAATATTATTATTCTTTAAATTTTTATAAAGAACTAAAATGCCAGAAGCCAGGTGTGAAAAAAAAGTCAGAATTAGATTGAGCTTTCATTAAACCTTATGGCTACGTTTTTGTTTTATTTTTAATAGAAGAATGTTAATTCAAACTCTCAGAGGAATTAAACACAAATGATCTAGCATATTTTAATTATGGGAAACATGTTTCTAAAGTAAAATTATGAGAGTAAGTTTCTTAGATGCAGGATTTAGTGAGGTGTCACCTACCCAAAGATAGATTTATCAAGTCCCTTTTCATGATTTTTGAATTAGTTTTTTCTTACATGTGTGAAGTTGTCCATAACTAAAATAAGGCCTGTCCACTATAATGTCACACTATTTGTAAGGGATAGTATACATCTTACAAAAGATTATTTACCAAGTAAGAAAATAGGCAGGAACAGATGTGCAGAGATTTTCCATGGTCTGTGTGGAAGTTCTGATTTCTTCCTCAGAGAGGAAGAGATCAAATAAAAGTGGGGTGGTAGGGGAAATAATAAAGCAAGCATCTGTTACTTACAAGTAAATGGATCTGAACTTGTTTCAGAATGTGTGGAGGGAAATAAAAGAGTGACAGGTAATAGTTTTGGCTTCCCAAATGCCAGTATTTGATGTGAGGTAGAACGGGAAGTTATTTCTTAAGACGTGAAAGGGAAAACTAAAAATGAGAACAATTTTGGTTGTTTTCTAGTTAATTCGGAAGGGGAAGAGAGAGAGAGAGGGAGAGAAATCTTCCCGAGGAAAGTAAGCGCTACAGCATAAGATAATTGGCTAGCTGAGCACCCCTTCTGAAGGTTGTCACCTGAAATGTGTGTCACAATAATCAGAATAATCAACCCAGTGCTGAGCAGCCTAACCAGTGAAATCATCATGGAAATAATCTAGAGAATGTGGAAGAAAAAGTGGCTAAGCATGTTGGTCCCTCAAAATGATTCTTCTCCTGTGCTTAATTTTTACGTGCATCAACCTCTTTAACAACTCTGTGAGGAATAATAATCCGGATTTATTGACGAGAAAACTAAAATTCAAATGGTTTAAATAATTGGTCCAAGGTGAATCGTATTTTAATGAGTTCCGTCTAACTCCTAAATTCCTCCCTCTGTACTACTCTTCTGTACTTTAAATATATAAATATTTAAAATTTCAAAATATCACAGAATAAAAATATGAGTGTCTTAGCCATGCAAAATTTTCACATGATTTAGTAAAATCTCTCATGCTAACGCCCTAGTTGAATTGCCTGCAGAGCAGAAGCCTGGGAAGGAATTTGTTGATGATCACATGATTCAAGAAGAAAGGTTATAGGATGAAAGGGCTCATGGACTAGTGACCTGGCATTGGCACGTGCTCATTAAACCATCTTGTCATAGGGCGTAAGGATGACTGCATCCTTCTGAGAGGCAAGCAGAGAGGACTGGCATGGGTGTCCACAGCTTCTGCATGGACAACTGAGCTCCCTTTTGAGTGATACTTTGAAGAAGAGGCTAGGGTGACCTTCTCCAGGAGTACATCTGTAGCATGCCGCTTCCCAGCCACACCATCTCAAGATGAATCTCGAGGGATAGCTGGTAGACAAGTGGATCTCAGTGGAATATCATTCAAGAGCGTAAGCCAGGGAGACTCTCACTCTTGGGAAAGCTAACAAAGAGTAAGAGTCTTAGTGAGAGAGTTTATGCTTCTGTCTGGGAGAAAGGAAGCCCAAAGACTTGGAGTCCAATTGGCAGCAGCAGAAGGTAGCACATGCAGCCTGCCTGAGCCTGGTGGCAACAGCAAACTCCAGGGCAGATCCAGACCCAAGCACCAGGTTCTTATCCGTTATGGATGAAACTGAATTTTAATGTAAAAATTAAAACTTGTAATGTCAGAGTGGATTGGCTTTCAGAAATGCCTTAAAGCCTACTTCAAAGCCTCCTCTGTGTTGTTAAATTGCTTCACTTTTCCTACATGCACATAAAATAGGCATTTTATAAATAAGGGCTATTGTGGTCATGTTTGTAATGTAATTTGAGTGGCATCTCTCCCAAGCCACATATCATAGCTTTGAATATCTACTATCAGAAGACAAGATTCTTTTTTGTAAACATATTATCTTAGTATCACTACATTTTGAAATACAAGTATTCTGGTTAGGTAACACCTATCAAAAAGTCAACAATGAGATGTTTTTGACCTTTTATCCTGACAGGAGACCAGAGATAGTTCTTATGATTATCTAGGAACGGAGAGGAGGAAAGTCTGAAAGCTTGTGTCTATTGTGGTCAGGAAGGCAGGCAGCTATCACATCATCAGGAGATATATGATGGTTGAAAACAAACTAGCAGGGCATTCCAAAGCCTGGTCTTGTTTGTTTAGGTTCACAAGGGGAAGCCCAGCTTCTTCGAAGGGCTTGTGCAGTACTTAGAGTGGGGAGAATATTCTCAACAGTTTAAATTTTAAATCTTTACCGAGTGACTTCTAGCTGCCCTGAATAATAATAATAGGCATGGTGAATAAAACAGTAAGTATGACATGCATGAAAGTCTCAGTTATTATTTCACAGTTTTTACTCTTTTGGAGAACGTTAGCAGCAATTTGTTTTTACTTGAAATGATTTTATTCTTCTGCTGTTTTGAAATTTTACAAATAATGGATCATGTTTCTTTTTCTTCCTTCAAATATGTTAGGAGTTCACTGCAACATGACAAATTAGGAACTCAAGTGTCATATGAAATCTTGAACATAAATGAACTCGCAGGTGGATAGGGGAGGAGAAAAGATGAGTAGTTGGACAATGTGTAGAGAACAAATCGTTTAGTGTTTACACCGAAGCCTTAAGGTAGCCTAAGGACAAGGTGCAGGATCTTCAAGGTTTCTTTCTCCATAAACCAAATGGTGATGTGCATGTGATAAAAATAACATGTTCCTTGAATAGGCAATATGAACATTACTGAAATTTTTTCCTGTCAATAAACATAAGTGATTATTTCATATTAAATCATCTTATCAATTTGATAATGTGTTAGTACTAAACAAAGTTATAGTATTTTAACTAAAAACAAACAAGCAAGCAAACAAACAAACTCCTTGTGGCAAAAATATTACATTCAGATCCCTCAAAGCCCCAACATTGTCAATATTTGTTGAAATTCTGTTCCACCAACATGCATAAATAAATGCAAGAGCATATGTTCTTGGCCCTCAGTGAAGATAGCCAAGCAAGTTTTAAGAGACTGTTCATGTCTCTGTAAATGCAGACAAATAAGGTGCTACCAAAGCATTAAAACTACATAATTCACCCTGGATCATTTGCACAGAAAGTTATAGAACTTGGAGATCCTGGGCACAGAGCAAGTACACATGAGCATTAGACAGGCACCAAACACTTTAGTCCAGAGATCATTTGGCTGCAGCATTATTGCCTAGATGCCAGCGTATGCCATTATAACACAATGAGTATGATAATAATATAAAAATATATTTATTTGTCAGATTCTAAATGTATAAACATTCATTTTAAATAGCTGGCATCTGTGTAATGGTTCAGAAAAATGTATTTATTTAGCCAAATTTATGTTTAAATCACTTTTCATAATCAGACTCCAGTTGCAAATTTTTCACAGAATAGATAACTGTGTGACTGTAGGAATATCAGAAAAAACATGGCTTCATCTCATCATATGAAAGAAACAATTCTATAATAATTGTCTTACACAAAGAGTTGTGTTGAGATAATTGAATGGGATAAGTGAATGAGGTAATTGATGATTGGGAGACCATATGTTCATTGAGCATTCCTTTAGTAACTCATTCAACAAAGTTTGACAAAACCTCTTATGTAAAATTGGTGATGCAAGTTGCTAAAACTGAAGATGTTCCTAAAACCCTTTATAGTCTCAAGGAGCTGTATTTCAATGATTAATTAGTGAAGGGTAAACAATTTTCTAAAGGTGAAAAGAATGGATACAGGTTAAGGTATTCTGTTACAGAGTCTTTATGGGCACAATTATAGAATTCCACATACATGAAATGGCAGTAGTAGGTGTTTGTTTAATTTATCTTAACGACAATGGTAGATTAAAATAGAACAGTCCAAACATTGTATTTCAGAACACTCATAAATTTATAAAATTTACAACACTTATATTGCCATCACTAATACTTTCACAATCTCCGACCTCCCACAAAATGTCAAGAATTTGCGGTTAAGAAAGTGTTCTTTTTGAATGTTAAACAATTGCATACCATAAAAGAAATCTTTGCATCCTTCCTACTTTAAAGTCTTATTATTTGTAGTTTTGCCTTATATCCGTAACAACTGACCAAAGAAGAATTTCAACAGTTCTGTGGTAGGCATATCTAAGATGGTCTCCAGTGGTTTCTGCCTCATTGTATTTACATCGCTGTGTGATCCTTTCCCCTTGAGTATGGGCTGATTTATTAACTCACTTCTGATGATGGACTGTGACAGAAGTTTGGGATGTCCCTATTAAGATTAGGTTACACAAAGACTGTACATTGCATCTTAGTTCCCACTCTCTCTCACACACATACTTTCTCTAAGGGAAGCCAGTGGCTATATTCTGAGCTGCCCTATGGACAGGCCCATATGGCAAGGACTGTAGGAAACTTCTGTCCAATAGCCAATGAGGAAGTGAGGCCCTCAATCCAACAGCCCACAAGGACTAAGTACTTTGAACAACCATGTGAGTGAGTCCTAGAAGTAGACCCTCTGCCAATGCAGCCTTCAGCTGAGGCTGTAGTCCTGGCTGCCATTTGGACCTCAGTCTTACATGAGAACTTGAGCAAGAGACACTCAACTAAGCTTTGCCCAGAGTCCTGGTACACAGAAACTACGATTTATTGTGTTGGCCAAAACATTCATTCGGGTTTTTTGTAAGGTGTTATGGAAAAACCAGAACGAACTTTTTGGCCAGCCCAATGGCAAATGTTTGTTGCTTTAAGCTGCTAATTTTTAGGGTAATATATTCTGAAGAAATAGATAACTCATACAAATTGCTTGTAGGATGCTAGTTTTCATTTTTCCCAATGATGACATTTGTAAAATTGGTTAGCTCCTGAAACTTGCCTTCAGTCTCACAGCCTGAGTCTTCAATAACTTAAAAATATATTCAACATGGATGGATTCAGATGAACCAAACCCATAAAAAAAAATCTCAAAATAATACTTCATAATTTTAGTAAGAATTAAAAGTGCCAGGAAGCGGAACTGTCAAGACTTTGGCATTACATTATTTCCATATAAACACTATAAACTTAAAAAAACTGCATTGATTTGAAATACTCAAGTTCAAAAAAGCACTGTGTTTGTTTTCCTCAATTTCAAATTTTGAATATTAAATACTTGTGTAAATCCGAGAGATAATTATATATTCTGCCTTTAAAAAATTGCCTAATTCCAAAAAATTAATTAAAATAAGAGGCACCCGCTAAAAATAGTTTGGTGTATTCTTTTGAAACAGACCTTGTAACTGATGGTATATAGAAAGTATTCGCTGTATCCACATTGGCCATATTTAGCCATATGGTTTCCATTCCGTATGCTAAAATAAGAGACTGGTAGAATTAAATGACCAATAAAGAGAAGTGATAAATTTTTAAAAATTTAATTTAAGAAAGCATGACTGCTTTTGGTTGATTTTTAAGTTGCCAGCAACAGGGGATGTGGAGGATGGAAAATGGTCCTAATAATCAAGGTTTGACTTAACAGCTGTAGAAAATAGACTTACATGACCTGGGTAGACACAAAGATAACAGAAAACGAAAGGGCAAAAGTAAATGTACATTTTAAGGGAGAAAGAAAAACCTGGTGCTTAAAGAGGCAGACTGAAAATATTCCACATTATTCAGAGCCTTGCAGCAAACAATAACTTAGTTGAAGCTGCTGAAAGGACTAGCCCATGGGGAAAGACAGAGGGAGCATGACTGTTGTGGGTGATACCTATGATATATGATCAATTCAATTCATTACCTATTTTGAATCTTATGGGCATGAATCTTACTTGATAAGCTGGGGGATAAAATAAATGTCAAACTCTAATTTTTTATTTAATCTAGTAAACTTCTCTTTCAACTACAGCCTTGCATGCCTGTTGGAAAACTCATCGTTAGTAGTAGAGCTCCTTTGTCCTCCCTGGGGCCTGTGCAGTAATTCAGAAATTACTGCTTCAGTGGGACAATTAAGCACAAAATTTGATCCTATTATCCCTGAAGCTTAATGCTCAGTCTACCTGGATGCATTATGCAACCATTCCCCTCTGAGGCCTTGCTACCTCCTTAGGACATGAATATAAAACAGGGCATGAGTCAAGGATATCACAAGCCTATCTGATCTCAATAATCTTTTAAGAAAAAGAAGGTAAAGGAGAAATCTATCCTTTTTCTTGCTATCTTAAGGGTGTACTAAGTCTCTTATTTTGTGGATAATGCCCCATAGAATGAGAAATAAAGAGAAAAAATGTAGGAAGACAGATTGAACAAGTTTTTACAACTTGTTAAACATGAATACTCTCTGAGGTAAAAGAGCATCGGAGGCCTGACTACATATTCAAATGGAGAGAAAAGGGGGGGGAGACTACACAGAGAGAAGAAAACATAAATTAGCATTAAAATAAACATTTACACAACACTTTTACAAGACTACAATAGGTGTGATGAGTACTAGAAAGATGAAATGGATATAATCCTTAGCTTTAATAAACTTAAAGTATAGATAGAAAGATTGGTTATTTATACAAAGTATAACATTTAAAAAATAGATTCTGAAAAAATATTTTGAAAGCATAATGCAAGAGATCAGAAAAGGAATTATTTAGGGTTTTGAAGAATAGATAGGACTTTGACAAATGAGATAGGGTTTAAGGTGCTCTAAGTAGCTTAAAAAGAGGGAATAGAGGCCAGAGTAAGGATATACAAAATTTTAAAAATGTACTATATGAGATGAATATTTACTCAAAAAGAGAACTGGTCCACTGATACGTGTTTGTCTCAGAATGGGTACCCTAGAAAATACAGTCTGCGGGAAATCTTATGAGTTAGTCATTTATGAGGATGTTCGAACTCAAGAATGCAGTATTGATTGAAAAGGTAATGGGATTGGGAAAGTAGGGGAGCATTTCTGGAAGTGCATATTGAGCTGGCTACCACTTTTTATTTTGTGTAACATTACTCAGCTTCTCAGAAGTTTTATCTAGCAAACTTTATTAATTTCTGGAAAGTCTTTCTAGGTGAAGAAAAGAGAAATAATTTATCTTCTGGCTCCAGTGTTACATCGATCACATTTTTTTCTCTATGAGATATTAACTTCCCTGCACTTCTGGTTGTAAATATATGAGCACAATGAAAGGCCCATGGTATCTTATGACTCTGTGCCAAAGAGAAAACCTAATATTCCTACCCAAGGGTGTGCAGCATGGGCAAGAAACAAAGTTCTGATGGTTGTGCACACACGAGGTCATTCTCCATGGCAGCTAGGATGACACGATTTACCAAGTGTCCTAGTTCTAAGAAGACCTGAAGCAGTTTATGACAGTTGCTTATATAGTCTCCACTGGCAACAGGAAACTACCCTCATTCCCTTCCAATATCCAGCACCCACTCCACAATATGGGTCTCTTTTTTGTGAAAACCACATATTTTCACTACTTTCCTGAGAGGCAAAATACAAATCCATTTTGTCTCAGAGTCTCTTTCAACAAGCTACAGTTCCCACTGCTATAGTCAGTCCCAAATCCATAACTGGTACTCCATCATTTTCTTCCTCAACCATCCATCCTAGATTTCCTTTTCCCTTGATCAGCACTTTTGCTGGTCTCAGTTGGTTGTCTGATGGGAGCACACCACACCCTTAATTGTCTTATCTTTGTTAGGTCACATTTCCTACAATTGCACCTTTACAATTATTACAGGGTTTGAAAACCAAGACTCCACCCAGTGAACTGCACAGGTTTTAGGCATACTCCTCCCTAACCCCAGTGTGTATTTGCATCCCTAGCCCCACATGGTAATCAGTGTCAATTGTCCCGATTAGTTAACTCCTCTCCATGCCTGCTGATCCACAGAGATGAGAAATCAAGGTTGCTAGGTGATAGTCACATAGTCTGCTTCATAGGAATGCTTCTTGCTCCCTTAGCAGTGTGACTCCCAACTCCAAACTCAAGAATTAAAGCCTCTAATAAGACAAGGCCTAATATGCAGGAAAAAGAAGTTCAGACTTAGCAAGAGGGTCACTGGCAATGAGTGGAAGGGAGCCAATCCAACATCTATCTCTTTGTCTCCAGACTCAGATATTCTAGATTTTAGGGACACAGTAACCTATATTGGGTATTTGCTCAAAGCATATACTACATCCTGGAGGACAATATCTCAATCCCACATGGTGCCAACCCTCAGCTGGCAAGTTAGCCTGGCCTTTCATTGGCTGTCCCAACATTCTATCTGTGTAGCTGTATCTGGGTGACAGAGCATATAGTTCCAGCATGATGGTCTTCTTGTCAAAATGATCAAGGTTAACAGTGACCTGAAGGAGCATTGATATGGCCTAGGGACAAGAAATTGATACAGCACTGCTGTCCTTCCCACATAAAAGCACATTGATTTTGATCCTATTTACTAATGGCTCTTGAAAAGGGTGCATTCACTAGATGAATAGCTGCATAACAATTGCTAGAGGCTATGTGGATCTATTCCAATAAAGATGCCACATCTGTCGAAACAAATGGAATTGAGTCTGTGACTTGGTTAAATTTAAGATAATGTAGAATAATCTACCACACACCACATTTCTTTCCCCCAAGGGAACCATACAAATGAATGAAAGCAGATACAATAGGACAAGAATTCCTATCTCATTTAAGTATTTGAGGATGTCTCTTATCTCTTCCATATCACCAAGGTTTTATAGCATAACTTCTGGCTTATTGCCTTGGCTGATGTCACAAGGTGGGGTTGGAGGGGAATTTTCAGAAGCTGCCACTTACTCCTTATTACCAAAAAAGCTCTTATACTGCAGATTAGGGAAACTGTGCAAGTATTCTGCCATCTGTTTGGAATAATCATCCTAATTTTATTCTCACATACTAGAAATAATCTAAAGGTTGTAGAGTTGGTTCTGGTCACCAAATTCTGCTTTGGAGAGGGGATTGCTCTCCTACCAATAAGCAATGCTCTAGACACCAGCTGGCTGTCCCACGATTCACCTCAGTGCTGACACTATCTACCTGGAGATGGCATCAGATCACACAGGTCAAGGGTTCATTTTCAGGAGACTGCCGCCCACCCCATCTTCAGATCACAAATTGAGGTTGTTACCTGCGCTTCTGGCTGATGCCTAAAACTTGGCTTCTGTGCACTGGTGCCCAGAGACAGAGTTTTGGGTGAAGTATAAAACAATAGCTTTATTGCTTTGCCAGGCAAAGGGGAACACAGTGGACTTGTGCCCTCAAAAACTGTGTGTCCCAACCCAGGAGGATTTGGTGAGGAGTTTTATAGCAGTGGTTAAAGGGCAGGGTTGCTGATAAAGATCAGGATGTTTGTGTGTAGGGCCTGCACTCCTTTAATCTGGCCTCAGGTGGCTTCTTCCTAATGAGCTTCTCTGGTTCCTTTAATCTGGCCTCAAGTGGTCTTTTGATGAGCTTCTGGAGGTTATCAAACTGTGATGTGATCTTCTCTGAAATGAAGAATGCTAACATCTTGCATTTGTTGGGGGTTTTAGTTCTATAAAGAGTGCAAACGTATTGTTATGTGTATCCCTTAAGGCAGGGTTATGTGTATTGTTATGTGTATCCCTTAAGGCAGAACCAGGACCCTGCCCCAAGGTTGCACTGTTGTTTCTTGGCTGTTTCTCCCTTGTGTCTGCATCCCCTCCCTTCCCTGATTAGCAGCTGTCCAAAAGGTGATGGCCTACAGATTAGAGGTTCTCACAATCCCCTCCTTGGGTTCTATTCATTTGCTACAGCAGTTTACAGAATTCAGAAAACCTGTTTATTCACTATATTACTGATGTATTATTTTTTTTATTTTATTTTTTTTAGAATAGCGTGACTTTATTTTTAACATTGGATGTTAACATTAGTACCTTTCCATAAAGGGCTACTTCAGTGCTGGCCCATCCACAGTGACGATGGACCTTTGGTCAGAATTTGAAAATAAAGGTTGAACAATACTGTTTGACCAAATATTCATCTATTTAAGCTTTATCTTGAGGAGGTTCAATAAATTCATTTCTACATAGAAATGTTTACTCTCATTTTTCTATACCAAGGAAGATGAGATATAGATTATTCCCAAACTGTAGCAGAGCTAGTGTTCTACTTTTCTACATATATTCAAATATTCTGGAATTCAGGAAATACAATGTAGCGAAACCTCATTACTTCAGTGAAACTAGAAGAATGGAGTATATTTGAATTGCTGAAAATGTGAACCTTAAATATATTTTCCAAATATTTCTAGAAGGCAGGGGTAGTATATTTCTCTTAAATACTCAAAACTTAAACCTAATATTGCATTTTTATTTTTTTTTTATTTTTTTTTTATTTTTTTCTATCTCTTCCCGCTTGCGTCACCCTCCCTCCCACCCTCCCTATCCCACCCCTCCAGGCGGTCACACAGCACCGAGCTGATCTCCCTGTGCTATGCGGCTGCTTCCCACTAGCTATCTACCTTACGTTTGGTAGTGTATACATGTCCATGCCTCTTTATTGCTTTGTCACCGTTTACCCTTCCCCCTCCCCATAGCCTCAAGTCCGTTCTCTAGTAAGTCTGTGTCTTTATTCCTGTTTCACCCCTAGGTTTTTCATGACATTTTTTTTTTCTTAAATTCCATATATATGTGTTAGCATACGGTATTTGTCTCTCTCTTTCTGACTTACTTCACTCTGTATGACAGACTCTAGGTCTATCCACCTCATTACAAATAGCTCAATTTCGTCTCTTTTTATGGCTGAGTAATACTCCATTGTATATATGTGCCACATCTTCTTTATCCATTCATCCGATGATGGACACTTAGGTTGTTTCCATCTCTGGGCTATTGTAAATAGAGCTGCAATGAACATTTTGGTACATGACTCTTTTTGAATTATGGTTTTCTCAGGGTATATGCCCAGTAGTGGGATTGCTGGGTCATATGGTAGTTCTATTTGTAGCTTTTTAAGGAACCTCCATACTGTTCTCCACAGTGGCTGTATCAATTTACATTCCCACCAACAGTGTAAGAGGGTTCCCTTTTCTCCACACCCTCTCCAGCATTTATTGTTTCTAGATTTTTTGATGATGGCCATTCTGACTGGTGTGAGATGATTATTACTGATTTATTAAAAAGGATATTAAAGGATATAAATCAACAGCCAGATGAAGAGATCCATAGGGCCAGATATGGGAGAAGGACTCAGAGCTTCTATTCCCTCTTACAGCGTACCACCCTCCTGGAATCTCCTTGTGTTCATCAACCCAGAAGCTCTCTGAACCCTGTCCTTTTGGATTTTTATGGAGATTTCATTACCTAGGCATGATTGATTAAATCACTGCCCACTGAGGATTGATCTCAGTCTCCATCCCCTCTCCCCTTCCTGGAGGTCAGAAGGTGGGATTGAAAGTTTCAACCCTCTAATCACAGGGTTGGTTCCTCTGGTGATTCAATCCCTATCCTTAGGAGTGTTCCAAAAGTCACCTCATTAATATAACAAAGGACACCTTTATGGCTCTCATCACTTAGGAAATTCCAAGGGTTTTAGGAGCTCTGTGCCAGAAACAGGGATGAAGACTGGACCTTCCAGCCATCCCAGCAACCCAGCCAATATCACATGAACTAGAAGAACTATATTTACTCAATCTACATAATAAATAACAAATTGTTGTTGTTTTAAGCCATGAAGTTTCAGAGTTGTTTGTTACACAGCAGTAAAGCAACTGACACTGAAATAAAACAAACAGACAAAAACAGGGATGAAGACCAAATATGTATTTCTTATTATAAATCACACTATCACAGGTAGGCCTGTGAACTCACTGGAATGACTGTGATATGAACTTGGGTTCAGATTTCATTTATCACCAGTTCTTATGCCTCCACTCTAACTGAAGGAACGTGATGGCATTTTATTTTACATCTCCTGTCACTCGTGGCAGATCACCCCCTGTATCCAACAGGATCTCATCTTTTTCTCCAATGTAAATTTTTGTTGGTAAATGGATGCAGGTCTTTTTAGGAAAAGGACTGGAGGAGTATTTATTTTATATTTTTCAGTGACATTTCAGAATCTATTCTCAAGAGACCCAGCCTTCCCTTTAGTTGGTACACTCAGGGTCTGAAAACATGCTAAGATTAGCCTATGGGTAAGAAACCATGTTTTTGGGTTTTTTTTTAAGTTGATTCTGTTTGCTTTCTGTATATATGTATTTTTATTTTTTAATTTTACAAAGAAGCAATAGTATTATCATATGTAAAGAATGTAAATGCTAGATCAATAAAAAGGAAATCTTAATAGAGTTTGAAGACTCTGCTGTACCAGATAAAAGTGTTTTATGTAGAAAACTAAATCTTATCAAAGCAATTGTCAAATATATAGTAGAAATTCTATGAGTCATATGAATGTATCTTTGATGACTTTGAAATTTAAGACAGGAAAATAATACTTGGGATAGTATTTCAATTTTTTTTGAATAGTTGAAGCATTTTGCCTGTGAGCAAAGATGGAAGATATGGGAATTGAACAGCTAAATATCAGAGAAGAGAATTTTATTGTTTCTTTACCAAAAAATTTCACCTTATGAGGAAACCACACTAAACCAAATCAAACATATAATTCAGTTAAATCACCAACCAAATCAAATTTATATTTAAGGAGGAAGGGGACCAATGCTCCATTACAAGTATGACACAGATAATTAGGAAGGCAAGTAAGTAAACATAAGCAAGAAAGTATTTCTCAGAAGTGATATCATGGGGATGTTGACAAAGATCAACACTTTTCTTTTTGTTTGTTTTTGTTTTGCCTAAGATGATTTACATAACACTTTCTAGTTGAGAAACAAAGTGTTCCAGAAATTCTAACATAGAGAAAAGATTATGATTAAATAGATATCATTGAAATGTTACAGATTGAGACTAGTGATTAGAAAAAAGACATTTTTCAAAATAATACATGTAGTTGAGAAGTGGTGATTTGGCAACAGTGCACGGCAATGAAAGAATGCCTTGTGATAATATATGAACTCCAGCAGGAAAGAAATGGTCGCAGGTATTTTGTTTAGGAATGAAGGAGGGAGAGCATAAATAATGTCAGAACACACCTTACATTTTCTGGCTCAAAGAAATAGATTGTGTTTTCCCAATCTAATGAAAAATAATACATACAAAGAAAGTAATGACTGTTATTAAATGTGTTACTTATTTCATCATTAACTCATAAAATATTTATGAACTCCTACATACTGGGAGTTTCTTCCACAATGAGGACTAGAGCACAGTGCTTGCTCTTCAAGTTCTCACTCTAATGGGGGAGGAAGACCTGTAAACATTTAAGCACTGCAGTATCATAGCAGGATTTTATAGAAATGCACAAGGGGAATTTTGTAGTACTGTGTTCAGTTCTATATATCAGCTATTCAGAGGAATATTAGCCAATTAGGTCTAAAATACATAAAGAGGAAACTAAAGGTTATAAAACCATGTCATGAGATAACCTGTTGGAGTAAGTCAGCTTCATGAGACTAAAATTTTAAAAAATATATATTTTACTTGCAAAGTTCTTAAGGAGAAACTTTCAGTTAAGAAGTTATTGATACAGGTTATTTGGAGAATGCAAAATACAAAGTTAGATACCATCCTTCATTTAGAAAAGATGGAAGATGTTTTGAGAATATTTAAAGACCAGTTACCCCAAATGTCATACCTATTCTATAACCTGTTATCATAAAGTTTTGTTAAGTAGGCTTCCAAAGATATAAAGACCTTTCATGTAAATACTTAAAATTGCTTTTAATAATTCTCTCTCAGATATTATTACCTTGTAAACTAGAGACTGTCAAAGTTTTTAAGTGTTTATTTCTAAAATGTTTTCTCAAAGTAGTGTTCATTAACTTAAAAATATATTTCTTAGAAAGTGGAATTTACTCACCATTTTTTGATAAATTCACAAATTATTATAATGTTATTGTTATAAAATTAACTCAGCCAGACTATAAGAACTGTGTAAGCTCTTACTTGTTTAAAATATTATTTGAACACATTTCTTCTTGCAAGTTTATGCAAGTAAAAATAAATATGAATATGACTAACATTAATAAGTTTCAAAACAAAATTTACTACTTCAACAGAATTCCAAAATTCATATTTATTTTAAATATATAAAATATATAGATAGAATATGCTTCATACATGCATAAAAATGCATTTTGTTAATACACAAGTATTTAGTTTGTATGAGTAAGTGTGTACAAATAATACTGTTTCATTATCTGCTTTTATATTTAATTTATCATAAAATATTCCTATATTTATGAATATAAAAGGGGTTAGCATAGCTGCTAAAAGCATGGATTCCAAATTAAACTGCCTAGGTTGAATCCTGGCTCAACTAATCACAAATTATTACCACAGTGTGCATTACATTGCCTTTCCTCATGTAATGGTCACATGCTTCCATATTTTGAATATAATTTAACTTATTTATTCAATATCTAACATATTAAGAGGTATAAGACTGGTTTCTATGTTTGGTATTACAGCTATAAATTTTCCAATAAATAACCTTGTGTACATATGTTTATGTGCATAATTGTCAGGTCAGTTCTCATAATTAATGCCAAGAAGCCTATTTATAGATACAATAATATGCATATACTACAGATAAATATGTTTTCTTCTGCAAGTAACAGAAAACCTGAGTGTACTGGATTTTAAATATAGTTTACTATTCTCAGATAAGAAAAGGTTCAAGACCTCAGGAATGCCAGAGCTGAAATATGTAATTCTTATAAACTTTCCATGATGGTCACATAGTAGCTCTTCTAACTCCTGTTTCATGCTATGTTTAAAGAAAGAATAAACAAGAAAGCCAGTGTCAAATGAAGCAGGCAAAGCAAGAATATTCTGAGGAACCTCCCAAATTATTCTTCTTACTTCTTATTGACCAAGACCAGGTCACACGGCAGTACTTCTATGCAAGACAGTGCAGGAAAGGGAAGAGGCAGTCCCTGGAGAGGACAAAGAGCATTACATACACAGCTCACAGTGCCTGCTGATGCTTACTTGTTGTTTCTTAGTAAATATTGACAAAAATACTTACAGTTCTTCTAACCAATGTTCAATTCCAATCCCAGGGTATTCCTTTTTAAAAGAATTTGATTCAGTATTAGACTGAATTCTCGATGTGATACCTGTTTGATAGGTCAACTTGGCTAAACTGAACTACAGTCCTTAGACTACCCTTTCTCGTACGATTCCCATTAGGTTGGGCTACAGGGGATATTCTTTTAGGAGAATCAAAGGACAAAAGGGAATAGCAGTCATTTTATAGTATCCACATCCGCCTCCCAATTATTCAACATATATCAATTTAGGTGCTGCCGTGAAGTGATTTTGCAGGTGTGATTAGAGTCCCTAATCGGTGACTTTAAGTTAATGGAAAGGAGACTGCTGGAGGGGGCTGACCTAGCCAGTAAGAAGTGCAGTTTAAGAAGGGCAGGCCTTTGCTGAGGGAAAGACTCCACATGCCACTAGGTCTGCAATTCTCTTCCTCGCCTGAGAGTCTTTCTTTCTGACTGCTGCCTAACTACCTCAGGTTTCAGATCAGGCATGTAGGGGTCACGCCTGCTTGGGATCTTGCCTCCCTGACAATCATGAGGGCTTCGGAGTTTCTTCATCAACCCCCCACATTTATATAGGGTGATTCCTTATAATAAATTCAAATACAAATATAAATAAAATAAAAATATAAACATGTATCCCTAATGATTCTGCGATTCTGCTTCTCAGTGAACCCTGATTAAAACACTAGATGTAATAATTATGAAGCCATCAGAGAATGTGTGTAACATGGTTGAAGAAGAAAAAGAAGGGGGGAGGGGGAGGGGGAATTTGGATACTCAGGGAAGCATTGTGCCATCCTTACTTCAGCCTGATGGGGAAATACTTTCATTTAAGTTTTGAAAAAAAAAAAAAAAACAAATGCAGCCAATATAAAAATAATTCTGTGACTGACAGATAACTAGTGAGAACCCTCTGGATGCTGTATAAAAAGGAAGCAACCTCCAAATATCATTATTCAAGACTTTGTATATGAATTTTAAACATAAAATGTCCCTGACTTAACTTCCGCTGAGCAGAAATAAGCAGAATAAATTTGGAGAGTGTACTTCAGATTATAATACAATAAAATGACCTGAGGGAAAATGATAGTATGACATACAGAAAATTAAAAATTGGAGAAATCTAGACTAGGTAAGTACACAGATCAAGATGAGGACCCTCAAAGGCTTGTTTGTATAGAGAGAATGAAAACACTGTGCAGAGGTCCCACTGGATATCATTTGCCTCAATAAAATAATTATCTTTATCATAGCTTGCATATAATTCCCATTCCATAGGACATTATCATTCTAAAATAATCCCCTTGTTTTCAGTCGTAAGTTTCTCTGTTAAAGATTCCGCAAATAAATTGTTCTAGGCAGACACATGAACAAGGCAGAACTTAGCCATTCTGGTACTCACAGGAAGCAAGCCAGGGTAATATTAACTTTCTAGGAATTTTTCTTTAAAAGAATAATTTATTTCTCGGAATGAAACACATGAAATTTATACGTATAGAACATAACATGAGAGTTTAAAAATACTAAGCATAACCAAGTAGTGCCACATAGAAATAGAGGTGGGTTTATTTTTATTTTTTAGCATGTATGTATATAAATCAATAGGTGGGTACTGGGAAGCAATAGAATATACTGGTTTTTAAAATCTAGATTTTAAAGTAGATAGGCTAAATCCAAATTCCAGCTGTGATTTGCTAGGTATGTAAACTTTGGTAAATTAACTGAACTCTCTAATTCCTCATGTCCTTATCTGAAAATGAAGTAGGGATAAAAATACTAGTTCCAAATGTGTAGGGCTGCTTTGTACAGTGCCAACAGCATGGTGATAATGAACGTAATGTTAAGTACGTACAGTTGTCTTAAAACTTTGAGTATGTGTTTTCTTTTCTTTTGCTATCTTATTTTTTACTTCCTTTTACATTTTCTTTTAGTTACACTGACACATAATCAGGAAGATTGGCTTAAGTTTTGTGTGTGTGTGTGTGTGTGTGTGTGTGTGTGAGTGTACCAGTAGAGTGCATAGCATATTCCAAAATAAAGCACTGTGAAAAACCTGGGGATATTTTGTAATGGGATAAAGGCAAACAAATCTTGGGTAAAATCTGGGAAGAGAAGCTAGAGGCATCTGAGCAGTCAACTAACATCATTTCAGAAAAACATAGCAGCAAAGTACCGCAGATGTGGAGAGAGAGAGCTAGCTA
Organism: Grampus griseus; assembly: GCF_964374135.1. Classification (NCBI taxonomy): domain Eukaryota; kingdom Metazoa; phylum Chordata; class Mammalia; order Artiodactyla; family Delphinidae; genus Grampus; species Grampus griseus. Next base: position 25,240,380 of record NC_139012.1, read on the forward strand.
AGTGAATTCCGAAATCAGTTTGGCTTCAGTTATCTTCCTTCCTGGCAGAAATCCCCCAGCCCGTTATTATTATTTCTTTATAAATACCCTCACTACCTTGTTTTTCTTTCCTTCCACTTTATTCATGAAAAACCAACTTTGATGAACTCAAACACAGTCTCCTTTCCTGAAATTTGTTGGAGGAATAAACATAAATGTGTCTGTTGGTTTCATTTACGAATTTATGATCTCAAATTGACATCAAGTACTTCACAGCAACTCTCAAAGTACGTTTTTCAGTTATACTTGCTTTCACACTCTCCCAGATACTATCTCCTATTTTACCCTCCATTCTAAAAGGATTCCCATACTCTTTCCCTTTCTTCTCCCACGTCTGATGACAGTATTGCATAATTCACTTTGAAGGCAGGATATGGGGTGTCTCCTCCCTTGCCACCACCAAACTTAAAAACCTATACACCCTTTTACCCATTTTCTTCTACCCTCCCTTACATTGGAGAAAGTTCCACAACTCTCCTATCAAAGGCTTATTCTTCTATTTGTACCATAAAATTTTAGTGCTTCCCAGACTAGGTGTGTGAGAATCACTTTGAGAACTCTTTATCAGTGTATATTCTTGGGTTATATCACTAGAGATTCTATATGTCTCCTTAACCATACCTTTTCCCATTCCAAGGTAGCATATGCGTGCACACACACACACACACATACACACACACAAGCATAAACATACACATACCTACACATACACGCTTACACCTGTATATACACTCACATATATACAATACCTGTTCCATCCTACATACTCACACAGTACAAATACATCCACATGTACACATACTGTACATAATGTAACATGCATACCTGTATATACTGTTCGGGCTGAATTGTGTTCCACCAAAACATTCATATGTTGAAGTCCTAACTCCCAGTACCTAGGAAGATGGGGCTTTTTTTGAGGATAGGGCCTTTAAATAGGTTATTAACATAAAATGGGGCCCTATGGGTGGGCCAATGCAATATGACTGATGTCCGTATAAGAAGAGGAGATTAGGACACAGACATGAGCAGAGGGAAGATGATGTGAAGACACGGAGAGAAGATGGACATCTACAAGCCAAGGAGAGAGGCCTCAGAATAAAACTATCCCCGCTGACACCTTGATCTTGGATTTCTAGCTTCCAGAATTGTGAGAGAATGAAATTCTGTTGTTTAAGCCACCCAGTTAGTGGTATTTGTTATAGTACCCCTAGCAAACTTATATACATACATACGCCAACTTCCCTCCCTGATTCATACACACACAGATATACACACATACACCTCTGTAGACGCTCATTAAAGCTCCAGCAGTACTAGTTTTATTTCACATTTTAAAAAATTTCGAACATGTCAAGCTCATACCTATGGTAGGAGCTTTGGACATACTTGCCCTTGTGTATGGAATTCTTCTTTCCCACCCTTCTCTTGGATGATTTCTTTTCACCTTTCAAGTCTCATCTTAGCTGTCACCTCTTCCAAGAGCCTCAATAATGAAAGTAGTCACTCTCCTTCTACATTATTATTTATCTCTGCCCATTGTGTGTTTTACTCAAAGAACTTGTTACAAATCGAAATCTTATTGTCTTTGTAATTTTGTTTTCCTGATTAGATCACAAAAGAAATCAGCTCCATGATAGTAGAATCAATCTGGTTCCACTAAAAGCTCACATTCCTAGTATTAGCATGATGACTGGCACATAGGAGGTATTCCGATTTGTTGAATATATGAATATAAAGCATCTCTAGCTGAGTTCTCTTTTGGGTAGTGAGTCTCCGTGTATGAGGGTGAATGTGTGTGTGTATGTGTGTGTTTGTGTGATGCGTGCCTCTGTGTGTTTTCTCCTTCAGGAGAAGGTGGGATGAAACTGGGGGTTAAATAAGTTGCCTGCATAACTGTCTTTTTTTCTGTTGATGTTTCCCAGAACCATTTTAATTCCAGGTGCATTAAGGAGTATTGACTCAGTTCTCTACACTTCCCAGCTCCTGTATAATTTGAAAGCAGTTGTTATGTGTATTAAGATACTGTACTGAGGTAATAGATAGGACTTGCGACCAAGTGGCTCTAGAGAGCTTGGGAGAGGAAAGGCAGATATTACTCAGATGTTTCAAAATTGTATGACAGGAATAATAATGTTAACACCAGCAGGAAAGGGAATTCAGAAGCACTCTTGGGGAGAATAAATAATACAAGAAATTCAATTTTATATATGTCACTTTCAACATTGCGTTGAAATATCAAATCGAATGGTCCAGCTGGTTGTGCAAAATTTCGATCTGGAACATGGGAAACGTTCAGTGCTGGATGTACAAGCGTGCTAATTTAATGCCTTCGTTCTATCATTCAAGCCATGGAAGGAAATGATATTATTTTTATCAGCTAGAGAAAGGTTGTGGCTAAAATATCAAAGCCTTATACAGCCTTCCAATGAGCAGTTTAGTAATGGATCTAGGTTAACACATTCTTTCTGGAAATATATGCAGTTTTCTGGTTTCTATCATTAATTTCAGCTGTAATGAAATTTATTTTAGTCATTAATTGGTTTTAGTCTCTCACTGATTAACAGACATATTTACGCTTTAGTCACTGATGACTAGTTGATGTCATTGGTGTTATTATACAAGTATCCAATGCAGAGAGTCAAGGGAAGAGATTATCACTCTCTGGTCAAGCCTTCATTTCTTCATGAAGAAAATGAATTACACAGAAGTCAGATACAGTCTCTTTAATGGGATTGGTTTGATAAGAAATGAGGTGATCATATTCCAATTACCAAGTACCATTTGCAGTTGATAATGACTTGAGAGTAGAATCCAAATGATGAGTCCTATAAATTAGTGTATGTTAATTTTCCCTTCAGTGATTGATATAATAATTGTAACTAATTATGAGAATAACAAATTAGGTCATTTATATATCCAATATCAATGAGTGATCTGCCAAAAATTTCAAATATGCAGTGTGGTCTGTGATTCATTCTGTTTCTTAGCCTCACATAGGCACAAGTATTTAAAAATAGGGAATTATAGTAAGAAGAGTTATTATAAAATATCCATTGCTGGTTGGACTGGGAATTTAAAGCCTAAAAGGACGAAGGTCAGAATTCAACATGCTGTGAATTCTCTGTTTCTAGCAACTGATTCGTTACAAGGTATCCTGCTGTGTCTGCAAAAACATCCTCTGATCTCCAATAGTGATACCCTAAGAAGCACTGACATCTGAGAATTATATACCAAGGTTGTCTGAGATATAACCACAGAATATTTGGAGGTCTTTAGGAAAGCACATAACTTTTCATACACCACACAAAACTTCTTCCAAATTAAAGTAATTTTTAAAATGACTTTTTATATTTAGTTTTAAGAAATGTCATTAATGGGGGCTTCCCTGGTGACGCAGTGGTTGAGAGTCCGCCTGCCGATGCAGGGGACACGGGTTCGTGCCCCGGTCTGGGAAGATGCCACATGCTGCGGAGCGGCTGGGCCTGTGAGCCATGGCCGCTGAGCCTGCGCATCCGGAGCCTGTGCTCCGCAACGGGAGAGGCCACAGCAGTGAGAGGCCCGCGTACCACAAAAAAAAAAAAAAAAAGTCATTATTTGGGCATTGTCTGTCTCTTAATCTAACATCAGAAATAGCATAGCAAGTCTGAAAATTTCTGATCTGTGTAAACAGAAAGTTATATTACCAAAGCATTCCCAAAGATATTTGAGTTTTTAAAAATAGATTATCAATTTTATAGTTTCTTCCTGTGATGAAATTTGTAGGTGCTCTCCCTAAAACAGTCATTTCATTTCATTGCTTCCAGCTTTTTGGCAGAAACAAAAAAGTGAATAGCTAACACCTGGTTACTAGCTACCAGGCAGGCTTGCAGTTTCTGCCTCTGTGGAAATGAAGTTTGAATCTTAGAAATCAAAGTAAAATGAAAGTTTTAAAGCTTTAGTCTGTTTCCTCAAATACAAGGGCTGTATCCAGGGAAAGAGAATTAAGAAAAAAACCAAAATGATAAGAGCATCTACTGAAAAATTCAGCTTTAATATTTTAATCCTAAAAGTAGAAATATCACCGAATAGTTATAATTGCAGTTGATGTGATAGTACTCATTATCCATTGTCACTTTAGTTTATTGACATTTTAAGATAAAAATTAGGAGTCAACATCTTAACTGATGCATAAAAAGCTTTTCATATTTAACATGGTCTTCTTGTAAGTATTTGAGAGTAGAGGGTGATCAGTACTTCATTCCAAATCTTTATGGAAGGAACTGTTTTGGGGAAGGTAATTCTAAGATTTTAACTTTTTAAAATAAACTTTATTTTTTAGAGCAATTTTACGTTCATAGCAAAACTAAACAGAAGTTACAGAGATTTCCTATAAACCCCCCACCGCTACACATGCATAGCTTCCCCTGTTACCAACATCCTCCTCCAGAGTGGTACATTTGCTAAAATTGATAAACGTACAATAATACATCATCATCACTCAAATTCCACAGTTTACATTAGGGTTCATTCTTGGTGTTGTATATTCTGAGGGTGTGGACAAATTTTAAGTTACATGTCTCCACCATACAGAGTAGTTTCACTGCTCTAAAAATCTTCTGTGGTCTGCCTGTTCAACCTCTTTCCTCTCTAACTCCTGAAAACCACTGATGTTTTTATTTTTCCAGAGTTTTACCATTTCCAACTTGTCATATGGTTGGAATCATACAGTATGTAACCTTTTCAGGAGGGCTTCTTTCACTTAGTAATATGCATTTAAGGTTCTTCTAGGTCTTTCATGACTTGATAGCTTATTTCTTTTTAGCACTGAATAATATTCCATTCTCTGGATTTTCCACAGATTATTTATCCATTCACTTACTTAAGGACATGTTAGTTGCCTCCAAGTTTTGCCAATTATGAATAAAGTTGTTCTAAGTATTGATCTACGGGTTTTTGTGTAGACAGAAATTTTCAGCTGATTTGGGTAAATACCAAGGAATGCGATTACTGGATCTTATAGTAAGACTCTGCCAAAAGTCTTCCAAAGCAGCCACACCGTTTTGCACTCACAACGGCGACGGCGAGAGTTCTTATCGCTCCATATCCTTACCAGCATTTGGCGTTTTCGGTGTTCTGGCTTTTGGTTAACAGGTTGTCGTTGTGATTTTAATTTGCATTTCCCTGAGGACATATGATGTGAAGCATCTTTCACATGCTTACTTGCCATTTGTGTATCTTCTCTGATAAGGTGTCTGTTAAGATCTTTAGTTCAGATGTACAATAATACTCTGAATTAACATGGATTCATAGATTCATAGAATGCATTCATTCATTCCGAATGCATAGATTCGTTGCATTTGGTATAAAACGGCAGGTATACATGAAGTAGGTTAATAATATGAGGCCTTATAGGGTTTTATATTTTGTCATCAGTTGACTTGTAGGCTTTGCTTTTTCCAGAAACAGCAAAGAGGCTGTTTCTTTAATGCAGTGAGTGAGAGTAAAAGTAATAGAAAATGAGATGAGAGAGATAATGAGGGAAAACGGACATTTGGAGGATTTTGACCGAGTATCCTCATTTATATCTGAGTGAAATTAGTGGTGGATTTTGAGCAGAGAAGTAAGATAATCTTCCTAATAAAAATCAGTACACCCTTTCTAAACTTCTTCCAATTCACACAAGCCCTCAACACACCCATGTGAGAACAAATGCCAAGGTGGCATGTAGGTCACCCAAGGAATCTTCTTACAATTTGAGGGAGGGAAAGGGTAACATATATTAGTCTCACCCTAAATGTAGATGTAAATATTTTAATTTAGTATTCACAGGGTTAATAATTATGTTTCATGTTCCTTTATACCTCACTTGATCATTATTTAATCCATTCTATTCTGCAAATAATCTCTCTAACCTTCCAGGAAATCCAGTTTATTATTTTGGCTGATCTGCCTCTCGGTCCTCTTTAATGATCCCTTCCATTTATGTAATGCACCCACCACTGTAAGCTGCTTTTATGGGCTTCATTATGGATATTTTATGAAGCCTTTAATAGTAAGCTCTTCCCTACCATTCATTTACCCAACACACAGGCTCATCCTTTGCAGTGTTCTTGAAAGACGGGATATCTGATACGTACCACTTTGAGAAGCAGTCTGTTCCTCTGTTGAACAGTTTTCTCCCCAATATTTTATTATGGAAACTTACCTAAGTATAGCAAAGATTAAGGCATTTTTCAATGAAAACCCATATAACTACCATCAAGATTCTAACATTATTATTTCACTCTAAATGCTTTTTGGCATATCTGTCTATCCATCCCTCTATCCATAGATTAATCCATTTTATTTATTTGTCTGTTCTTCTATGATTGACACTTGAGATGTTTCTAACTTTTTGACTCTTTAAAAGTTGCTTTGAGTGTTTTGTACAAAGTACTTTCATGAAGATATCTTTTAATTTCTATGGCTAAATACCTAGGAGTTTCTGGAATGTACAATATTTTTGTGATTAGTTTTAAAAGAAATTGATTGAAATTTCTCCCAAAAAGGTGTAACATTTTACCGTCTTACTAAATTCTTTGCCTTATTCCAGGAAGAGCAGAGAGTCCCATTTGCTCCATAATCTCCCCAGCATCTTGTGCTGTCAGTATTTTTAATTTTATTCTGTTGCGTATGTGCTGGAATTTCATTGTGGCTTTTATTTGCATTTCCCTGATAACTAAAGATACTCAAAACTTTTTTACATGCTTCTTGTTCCTTTGTGTATCTTCTTTCTGAAGTCTCTGTTTTAATCATTAGTTCTTTTTTATTGGTACTTGTCTTTTTATCAGTGAGTTGTAATCTTTATATATAGTGGATATTCAATTCTTTGTCAAATACATGTTTTACGAATATTTTCTTCCACTTTCTTGACCATGTTTTTTCTTTAATTGGGTATTATGAGCAAACATTTTCATTTTAATGAAGCCTAATTTCTCTGTTCTTTTCTTTCTTGATCATTACTTTCTGTAACAAATCTAAGAACTGTCTACGTACTGCCATGATGATAATATGTGCTCTGTTTTCCTTTGAAGTTTGATGGTGTTAGCTTTTGCATTTGTGTCTATGCTTCATTTTGAATTAAATTTGATGTAAAACATGAGATATGGAGAGTTTCTCTCTCCATATGGATTTTGAGATATTCTAGCACCATTGGTTGAAAACCATCCTTTCCTCATTGGATTACTGTGGCTAATTTGTTAAGTATCATATGATTGTATACACGAGTCCGTTTCTGAGCTCTATATTTACTTCGTTCTATTTGTCAATTTTTATGCCAGTCCATTCTACACTCTTGACTTTTGTAACTTCTAGTAAGGCTAAACATCAGGTAATATAATTCCTCCAACATTGTGAGTCTTTTTGTAAAAGTGATATTCTCCATTTGCCCCTCTTAAACATGATTGTGTTGGTATTTGTTCATTCACATTCTCACGGTCATTTACCTACTTATTAAATAGTGGAACATGTTAACTTTTTTTCCTAGCATCTTTTTTATCCCCAAATTGATAAATGTTCTTTGTTTATTGTACTTAGACTTGATTTCAATATTGAAGTGAATAAAGCATCGTGTCTACAGAGGACGCCTTTTGTACAATTATAGTACCTTTTGTTTGTAGAACCTGCAGTGATTTTATAATTTCAGTAGAAATAGGCAGAGGAGCCACTGTAATCACTGTAGTAATAGCACTAGCAAATTTTAGATTCTTAGAAATCTATTACTTTTTTTTTCTACCTGCTGAATCAGGTCCCTTTATGTTTTATTGAATGAAGTATTCTTTAAATTCTGTAGTGCTTTACAATTTTCAAAAGTTTCACACACATGATTTCATACAATCCCATAACAACCCTTTCCCCCCCACACCCCTATATTCCGCCTCCCCACTCCCTCTCCCTCCCCCGCTTGTCACCACTAGTTTGTTCTCTATTTTATATCTGTGAGTCTGCTCCTTCTTTGTTATACTCAGTAATTTGTTGTAGTTTTTAGATTCCACATATAAGCGATATCATACAGTATTTGTCTTTCTCTGTCTGACTTATTTCCCTTAGCATAATACCCTCCAAGTCCATCCATGTTGGTGCCAATGGCAAAATTTCCTTCTTTTTTATGGCTGAGTAGTATTCAATTGTATTACATACCACATCTTCTTTATCCATTCATCTGTTGGTATACACTTAGGTTGCTTCCTTACCTTGGCAATTGTGAATAATGCTACTATGAACATTGGGGTGCATGTATCTTTTTGAATTAGTAGGGGTTTTATTTTTCAGATAGATACCCAGGAGTACAATTGCTGGATCATACGGCAGTTTTATTTTTCATTTTTTGAGAAACCTCCATACTATTTTCACACCAATTTAAATTGTTTGCACCAATTTACACTCCCACCAACAGTGTAAGAAGTTTCCCTTTTCTCCACATACTCACCAACATTTGTTATTTGTGTTCTTTTTGATGATAGCCATTCTAACAGGCATGAGATGATATCTCATTGGGGTTTTGATTTGCATTTCCCTGATGATTAGTGATGTTGAGCATGTTTTCATGTGTCTGTTGGCCATCTGCATTTCCTCTTTGGAAGAATTTCTATTCAGCTCTTCTGCCCATTTTTTAATTGGGTTGTTTGTTTTTTTGATGTTGAGTTGTATGGGCTGTTTATATATGTTGGATATTAACCCCTTATTGGCCATATCATTGGCAAATATGATAAGTAGGTTGTATTTTTGTTTTGTCCATGATTTCCTTTGCTGTGCAAAAGCTTTTGAGTTTAATTATGTTCCATTTGTTTATTTTTGCTTTTGTTTCCATTACTCTAGGAGACATATCCAAAAAACTATTGCTGCCATTTATGTCAAAGAGTGTTCTGCCTATATTTTCCTCTAGGAGTTTTAGAGTATCCAGTCTTACATTTAGGTCTTTAATCCATTTTGAGCTTATCTTTGTATACAGTGTTAAAGAATGTTCTAATTTCATTCTCTTACATGTAACTGTCCAGTTTTCCCAGCACCACTTATTGAAGAGACTGTCTTTTCTCCATTGTATATTCTTGCCTCCTTTGTCATAGATTAGTTGACCATAAGGGTGTGTGTTTCTTTCTGGCTGGCTGTTCTCTTCCATTGATCTATGTGTCTGTTTTTGTGCCAGTACCATTTCGTTGTGATTACTTTTTAATGTGTGCTTATATTTTTCCTTTCTCATTTAATCCTCAAAATCATGTACAAAAACTTAAATACATTTTACAAATTAGATAAAGTGTGGGGGAGATTATGTAATTTACAGAATTATCCATATATACTATTTGATTCTCACAATACAGCTCTCGAGATATTACTGTCAACCCTAAAGCCTGGAGAGCCTTCAGGCTTCTTTACTCGCTATAATGCTGAAGAACACAAAGTGACTACAAGGAAATAAGCAGAGCTGCAGCTTTGAGCAACTCCATAAAATAGAGTTCATACTCTGTTTTGGGGTGCTATCCTGAATTGTGTAGTGCATACTATAGGCTAGGATGTTTCTGTTTGCAAGTAACTAAATTCCTTCTCAAAATTGCAATGCTATAAATGGGATTTATTGCCTGACAGGAAGAATAAGGAGAGGTCGGAATTGATTATCCTGGTTTATCATTTCATGGCTATCATTAAGATCCTGTTTTCTCTATTCTTGGACTTTCAGCACAGGTCCAATTAATTTCAGTGTATGATCGCTACAAAGAACTTCCAAGATTGTAACCACATACAGGGAGAAATAAGGCTGGTGTCCTATAAGGTATCCATTTTCTAGGACTGTCAAAACACATCACCACATACTGGGTGCCTTAAAATGGCAGGAATGCATTGCCTCACAATTCAGGTGGCCAGAGTCCAAATTAAGATGTCAGCAAGGCCATATTGCCTCTGATGGATGGGGAATTATTCTTTTTGTACCTCCTCCACTTTTTTTTTCTGGCATCGACTCTCCTTTTTATTTAAAAAGAATTAAAGTTCTACATGTTGACCACTAAATAGGCCCAGTATGCCTTTTCCTTCCATGTCCTACTTTTCTTTCTGTGGGCACTGCCTGCTTGCACGGCTGTCCAGGACTCAGCGGCGAGTGCGCGTGGACCAGGTGCAGGGAGGCTGACAGCCCGTGCTCGGCCCCCTCCCCTCAGGGGTCCTGACCTGAGCCCGGTCTGGGAGGGCCCCTTGGCCGAGGTCTTGGCAGTGAGCCCGAAGCCACTGATAGCGGTGGTGCACATTCTCCTCCAGCCACTACACTGAGTCCTGTCCGGGGAGAAGGGGTGCTGCAGGGCGGCCTCCCAGCCGTGTAAGGTGGTTCCTGGCTTTCCTTAGCTTGTGGCAGCCTAACTCTGATCTCTGCCTGTCTTCACATGGCCTTTGACCATTACAGCCTTAAGGTTTCCCTCAGCCTGACTTAAATTTTAGACAGGCTTCTCCCTGCCATTAGGCCCCGGAGTTCCCTCTCACCCTGGCCATTACAGAATCCACATGGCCCACCTACAGAAGTCTCTTCCTTTTCTTAGACCATTTAATTTGGAAAACTTGTAATTGCAATTTGTTTCTCTGCCCCTTTGAGATGTGCATCTTTTTCACAGCTTCTTGACAGATTTAACAGCCTAGGACTATCCTTCTCAAGGACCTGGGAGCCATCCCTTTGAAATGTAATCGTCAAAGAAGATACAGCCCCCATCTCCCAGTCTCTTTGGGAGGGTAGAAGCCTAACTTAGGTGGGCATAGATATGAGAAAGTTTGCTTTTCCTTTGGGTAAGGCCGATTAGCCAGGACTATCTGGATGTTCCTTACCCCACCCCACCTAGCTCTTCAAACTCTCTTGCCATTTGTTTCACTGGAGTTGAGCTCAGAGTTTTAGCCTCTCTCCCTTATCACAATACCCTTTAATGAAATCTTCCTTGACTCTTTAACTTTGACCAGTGCAACATTTGCTTTGACACATCTGCCCTCTGTATGTATCTGTGTCCTCTTCTCTTCCTATAAGGACATGAGTCATTGGATTTAAGGTTCACCCCAAATCCAGTAGGATTCTTCTGGAGATCCTTAACTAAGTACATCTGCAAAAACTCTGTTTCCAAAACACATCCTAAGGTTCTGGGAGAATATTGATTTGGGGTTGACACTATTCAACTCCACTATATGAAGGCTATTTCCTATATACCTTTAGAAAACCTCCCCTCTTACCTCATTGTCTGAATTGGATCACATGCCTATTCTCAACCCAACCCAGTTGGCCAGGAGAGTGTCACTGAGTGATGATTAGATTAAAACCAGGTTATGGAAATAATCACCATGGCAAGTTGTCTCTGTTGAGTTAAAAGAGGACTTGGCTGCCACTGCTGCTTCTCTCTTCTCCTTCTCCTTCTTCTTTTTCCTAAAGAGCCGTATGGTAAATATTTATGGTACTGAAGGCTATTCAGCTATGCCACAGTGGCAGTAAATCAACCATAGACAATTACCAACCCTGGATGAAATAATTAATTCTCACCTCCCTGAGCTGGGGAAACAGGGACACACTCCCTCTTTTTCAAAAATACAGAAAAGAAGAAACAGAAGCCAGTATTTGGCAACTCATCCCTGATGAACTTAACTTCATTTTCAGGATTTTACAATCAGAGAAGCCATTCAACCATCTCTGATTTACACAGACACCATTTGAGTAAAATTTACTATACTGATTTTAAGCAGCCATCCTGTATGTTTAGTACATCACAGAATAGCACAGTTTATCTTAAAAGTGTGGAGAATGTAAAAGGTATTTTTATTCATTCTGTGACCATGACTTTATCCTTCCTTTTTCTGATAACAGCACAGCAAAACACATTTTCTTCCAGGTACTAATGCTTTTGTCTGTGTGTGTGCCCATGTGTGTTGCTCCCTCATTGTTACAACTTTAACAAATTCTCCTTTTATAAAGTGAAGGTTTAATACAGTGGCTGAAAAATGCAGGTTCAGAGAGCAGGCTGACAGAAATTTCAAACTTGGGTATTTTACTAACAGTGATATTGCATAATTTATTACATTATGTGCACCTCAGTTTCCTAATATATGAAATGGTGATTGCAATAGTACCTATCCCATTGGGTTATTTCAATGATTAAAGAGTGAATGCATATAAACTCTTATTACTGGCATGCTTGGTGTACTGTAAGCTTTCAAGAAATGCCAGTTACTATTATTATTATTATTTGTTATTAATGAGAAATTGTCAAATCTCCCATGGCTTTTAAGTGTCATATCTAGGCTTTGAATCAAGTCTTATAATATGGATTTGTTTTTCTACTACAAAGGACTGCATTGCCAAAGCATTTTAGTTTAACATTTTAACATTTCAGCCATGAATAAGCTTATCTGAATAATCTGTAATTCAGTTTTCAACAATTTTCTCATGCATATATTTTCAAATTTTTTATAGTAATTAAAAATTATTACTTAAAAACTTAAGTTTTATAATCAACTTATAGAAAGAAATGATTTTTTCAGGACAAATTTATATGTATTTTTTCTGAAGTAAGTCTGTGCTTGTTTGTAGAGTGACTGATTTATTTTAAACTTCAGGTGCAGAGAATTAATTATTTTACTCATTTGGTCTGTGAAAGAGTAAGTTTCTCTTCCCCCATAGGCAACCAATATAATGATTTTTTAAAAAACATTTATTTATCTATTTGTCTGCACCGGTCTTAGTTGCAGCACGAGGGATCTTTGTTGCAACGTGTGGGATCTTTAGTTGTGGCATGAGGGATCTAGTTCCCTGCCCAGGGATCAAACTCGGGCCCCCTGCATTGGGAGCAGGGAGTCTTAACCACTGGACCACCAAGGAAGTCCCCAGTATAATGATTTAATATGCATGTTTTTGTTTACCATATGTTCTTATATTTATATACTGACTATTTTTGCTTTGTGTTCATGTCCTTTTAATTTATAAAAATTAGTAGCAGAGATTGCTAATTTTCCACCAAAATCCCCTTATTCAGTAGTAATAGAATTATATGCTACATCTCCCAGGACCCTCTGCAATTTAATGTGTCCATGTGTAATGTAAACAGAAATGCCTGGAGCCTTCCAGGTCTGAGCCTTTAAATATTAGGTGTTTTCTTTTCCTCACTTAATGCTCTGTGCTACCCAGACATGGGCATACTTCAGTTTCAACCAGGCAAGCAACAGCAAGGCCCCAAGGCATTGCTTCTCCAAGTGCTTTTCCCAGACACACAAAAGCAGCATCACTTTGGAAATTGTTAGTAACCGTGAGTGGTGCAAATTCTCAGGCCCAAACCAGACCTGCTAAGTCAGAAACTCTGAGGTAGGACTGACAGTCTCTGTTTTAACAAACCCTAAAGGGGCTTCTGATACCTATTGCAGTTTGAGGACCACAAAGCAGGAAGATAGAAAGGACGTGAGTCTCTGAATGGCTGTTTATAGCGAAGGCCAGCAAAACATTTTCCACAGTTTCAGTAGTAATTTAGGCTCTTCTTATTCTTCCTCTTCCCCTTTGCCCTCTTCCTCCCCCTCTTGCTGCTTCTCCTACTTCCTTTAACAATCATTTAAAATTTAAAAAACCATGCTTAGCTAGCGACAGCACAAAAATAGGCTGGTATAGAGTAGAACAGCTATGGTGACCTTGGGCATATTACACAAGAGAAAACTAAATGTCTGTGTTTTCTAAAGCACTGTATTTTGCGGTCTCTTGGTTACAACAGCTTAATCTAGACCCGGAGTGGGAGGGGAAGTGGAAGTATACATTTTATTTTGTTTTTTCACTTTTTTTCCTCAGCACTAAAATTCTAGGATTTGTTCACTTTTAATTTTGTAGATTTAGTCCATTTATATTTATGGTCTGTTTAGTCCATTGATTCTAGTTATGGCAAAGTACTCCAAGCTGTACCCTTACCACATTTTGCCTGTGTCCTCCCAAGAAGTGAACACAGATCACGTCCAACTCCCTAATGCCACATACCATACAATCTTCTCATGCCTCCTGTTGGAATGGTGTAGAAATTTCTTTGGTTAATATATCCAGGAGTTGAATGTTTGGATCATATATTCATTTGACAAGGTTTTGCTGTATTGATCTCCAGACTGATTGCTCTAGTCTACCCTCACTCCAGAAGTAAGGGAGTGTCCTGTATCTAGCATATTACCAACTCTTAGTATTACCCAGTGTTCTCAGGTATGCCATCCCAAAAGGTGTAAAGAGGTATTTCATTTCTTCATTTCCTAGGTGCCTACAAACCAAATCTAATCAGTGCCTTCCTTTCACTTTAAAACATTTAAGATATATTATTTGTAATTCATACTCTATGTGATAAAAATAGTTGATTATATTTGAAGCGTGTGTTTTAAATAGAAGTATTCAATGCATATACAGATGTGAAATGATAAATAGAAACAAAAGTAGAGACATATAATAGATATTATATATGCCCCACTATATAAGTACATGCATGAAATGCTAAGAATTTAAAAGGGAATATCTTTGGGAGCAAAGTATACTGTAAGAACTTTGGGAGAATGTGGACATTGAACTTGACACCATTGATATGCAGCATTATTTTATTTATGTTAATAATGTCATAATAATTCAGTGTAAGGACATACCATTATTTGTATTAAAACTCCCTAATTGTCAAACTTTTTTTCTTTAGTTCTAATTTTTGCTGTTATAAGATATAGTACGGGGGTAAATCAACCTCATAACCAAATCTCTCTGCACATCCATAACTATATTTTTGGAGAAATTCCTAGAACTGGTATTGCTGGGGGCAAATGATATAAACATTTTTTTTATGCATACTGAAATTTTAATGCATACTGAAAAATTGTTTTTGATGAGGTTATCCCAGCTTCTCCTTACATAAACATCAAATCAGTACTTTTATATATATATATATTTTTTTTTAAAGGGGTTTATACTGCTTTTACTTTCATTTTATTTTTGAGATATTTCTTACACTTCATACATCCAAAATATGTGTAATATATATGGCAACTAAAAATAATGCTACTAATAAAAATTTTCAATTTTGACAACACCCATAATTTGAGAATTGAATTTACCTTTGAAATCCACTGTGTATTCCTTGCTTTGCTCTCTAGAGGTCTTGAATTTTTTGCTTATCATTTCCTTCCATTTATTTCTGTTTTTACCATATGTATTATATATATGCATATATGTACATAAATACACATATATGTATATTAATATATACATATTAATACATACAATATTACTATTAATATATACAATATATACAATATTAATTTTAATAATATATACAAAATTAATTTTATTAATATTAGTATATACAATATACATATTAATATATACATATATATTGCAGTATATTTTTATTTGCTAGTTCTGATATGTATATTGAAGGTTTATGCTATATTTATTATTCTTTTACTTGTGCTGGGGGCTCAGTATTATGTTAGTTAACTTAATTCATGTAGCTGTGTTTCCTCATTTCAAATCATGCATAATATTCCATTCTGGTAATATTATACAATTTATTTATTCATGATTTTGTTAAGCAACATTTTTCCCAGTTGTGTTATATTATCTACTGTGATACTTCGAACAATTTTATACATGTCTCCTGTTGCATAGGAGCAAGAATTTCTCTAGGGTATATACCTAGGAACAGAATCATTAAGTCATAGTCTAGGAGCATTAGCAAACTTCTTTCTGACAAGTAACTGATAACTCCTTAGTAGATTTCAAGCATTATTAGTACTCTTTCAGATTCAGTACTTTCAGAATTCTTTTAAATTTTATTTTATTATCATTTCTGAGAATTATGTATTCTTCATACATTGATTTATCCATTGGGACATGGCCATTTCCTCATACAGAACTTCCTCGCATAGTAGAGCTAATAATGAGTGTGAGATGCAGTATCCAGTATCTGAAATCTTACCAGTCACCATCAGGAATAGGCATGTGAATAAAATGTACTTGGTTTTCTTTAACTCAACTAACTTCATTCTACAACAGAGACAAAAATAAACAATGTTAGACACTTCACTTGACGTTTTAATTTTATACGCACATATAGGGGTGATATGGGGGGGATTATTTGTGCATGTGTGTGTGTGTGTGTGTGTGTGTGTGTGTGTGTGTGTGTGGTGTAAGGTGGCATAGTGGTTAATTTGGGATTTGAGCAGGTCAGTGCCGAGAGGCCCCCTGTTCCCATCTCGCCTTCCCTTAAACTAAGTGCAAAAAAGACTAAGCAGTAGGAGAAAACAAAAGGAAGAAAAAGAGAGAGGAAACTCAAACCCATTAACATTTCAAAAAGTTATCCTGCTAGCTAAATTGAACTGCTTCAGAATTAGAAGCCACAGAATACCCTGCATTTCTTTAGCAGTGTAAACCAAATAAAATAGCTATTCTAGCTACACTTAAGCACTATTTTGAATATTTGCCAGAGATTAAAAGAAAAAACCAGAAATATGATGAGCCAGCAAGATCATGAATGAAGTAACATAAGGAAAAACGAAGGCAATAGAAGAAAGAGAGAGAAAGCATGAAAACTAAGGAGAGATAAGAAAATAGAGGAAACGGAAAAAATGTAGATTGTCAATAATGGGAATTAGAATTTCCTTGGATTTTTGTTTATCGAATTTCCTTAGATTTTTGTCTATCCTCCTTTCCAATTCAAGTGCTCCTTTTAGAGAAAAGTGTTTCCTTTTTTTCTTTTGTCCTCTTTTCTCACTGCCCTTTTCCCCATTTCTAGTCATTTTGTGATTTTCATTCATTTAGGATTATTAAGCTTTTAACCTAAAATCTACTATTTTAAGACATTTCTCTAAAAAAGTGTGTCTAAAAGAGTATGATTTTAAAAATAATGGCTGATACCAAGTATATATTTTCTCCCCTTGCTTTTTTTTTCAGTTATACAGAAAAAAATAAATATTATCAGGGTAAATATCAAAATGAATTTGTATTCGTATACAAAGTTCCAGACACTTAAAAAATAATATTTAGCAGGAACCCATATTGAGAAAAAAAGTATTGTTACTAACCATAAAATTTGACCAAAGAATAATTGTTGACTGCATAATTTTCACCAATACTAAAATTATCAGTATAACCTAATCCCAGCATATTAAAATAGACTTCTCAAATTCAAAAATTTCTTTAGTATTAAATACAAGATTAATTTTATTTAAAATTAATAAAGTAGACAAATCATTTATCACAGAAGTGATTGTTTTATCCATGCATAACCCCAAATCACCCTGACCTCATTTCATTCAAGGGGTTAATTGTTTTTGATATATATGCATAAGTGAAACATAAGCAGTATTTGAAAAGAACTTTGGAAATTCACTGAATATGAATTGCAAGTACTCTAATAAGTGCAAAATACAGTCTGTCTTACTTCAAGCCTCAGAGTAATGTCTACCCATTCCACCTTAAAAATGGTAATATATTGACACTGTGAAATATTTTCAAATTCAAAATGGTACATTTTAGCCATTAATTATCATATTAAAACCATATTAAATAAGTCGCTCTTCTCATTTTAAGCATGTCACAGGGGTATAGAATGCTAAATTACCATTGAGTGCCAATATAAATTCAGTAGTAGAAAAACAAATAGAATCCAATGAACTCTGTTTTGTTTACTGCTTAATAAGTACTTTACTAATGTAATATACATTTAGGAAATATACAAGTGTTTAATATCATTTTATGATAGCTTAGCAATAATTTATGGGATGATAATTGTCTGATTGTCTTATGCTTTGGAAATACTAAAATCAATAACTTAAATAGGAAAAGTGAACTAGCGAATTAGAAGAAATATCCCATCTTTAAGCATTCCCTTATCTCTCAAAGAGTAATTTGAGAGGAGAAAGGAAATTTTGATATTAGCTTACCTTCATCTCATAAAATAGTTTGTTTTCATTTATGGAAATGTAGAAAAAGTCCTTCTTATAACGGTTTGCTATTTCACAACTTTTGCAGTGACCATACTTGAGAAAGGATGCAAGATTATGATTAATGTTAAATGAACTCCTATTATATATCAGGCACTTTACATATATCATAGTCAGTGCTCATCACAACCCGTTGAGGTGAGAACTAATCAATTCATTTTCCAGTCATGAAACGGAAGTTCGTGAGGATTTTACCATATTTCAGTGAATCTAAAACTAATACCATTCATTCTACTATACATATCATCTTACTGCCACAGGAAATAGAAAATGCTTCCAAATATAACTTAAGATCTGCAGGACACTGGTACTGATTCAAAAATGTTAACATGGGGCTTCCCTGGTGGCGCAGTGGTTAAGAGTCCACCTGCCGATGCAGGGGACACGGGTTCGTGCCCCGGTCCGGGAAGATCCCACATGCCGCGGAGCGGCTGGGCCCGTGAGCCATGACCGCTGAGCCTGCGCATCCGGAGCCTGGGCTCCGCAACGGGAGAGGCCACAACAGTGAGAGGGCCGCGTACCGCAAAAAAAAAAAAAAAAAAAAAATGTTAACATGGCAGGATGGGTGGGTGGGTAGAGTGTTTCCTAGGATGATGCCATATGCTAGGGCACCCATCTAAGGCACCTAAGCAGGCCAGCTGAAGCTGATTTCCAGACCTCTGATTCCAAAGCCCCTGCTTCTTCTGTTAAACCTCACAGCCTCAACTATCTTCCATGAAACAGAATGCATTTGGCATTTTCCTTTATGAGAACTCGTCTTTTCCTTGATGGTACCACCTAGTCTGTGTAAGCTTCATATGGAGGAAATCAAAGTGCATGGCAGTGTATTAATCAGCGAAAGTGAATTGGGCCTGTTTCATCCTGTCAGTCACTTGATAAGGGAAAACAAATAGCAAAGATTAAATCACAGGCTGCTCAAATGCATTTGGGATAAATGCATTCCAGCTTTCACCAAAGTCCATTGTGCACTGTTCGGCTTTGATTAGCAGGGGGCATTTCATAAAATATGAAAAAAAGCTACAGCTAGTGGAAGAAAGAAGAAATGTGTGAGCATTTTCTCACTGTTCAGTTAAACAGCTGATTCACCCCAAAGAAAACAGCAAAGGCTCTGACAATTATGAATGTCCTTGGCAAAAGGATGAATTTATCTGCCTGTAAAGGAGAATGTCTCTTGAAAAGGCAGTGTCTGCAGCAAACAGAACACCAGCAGAGCGTGACTGTGAAGAGCAATCCGTGTTTGCTCTTACACAGGAGAGATCCACAATTGCAGCTTGATTGTAATCCTCACCTCGGAAATCCGAAATCACCACCTGTTTTCTTTGGATGTTTGTGTGACACACTCCAGTTGCTTTCTACAGAATTTAGAACATTCATTTACTCCAGTGGATACACTTGGAGCTTTACTAAATTTAATTCACTTCCATTAAGCAACTGACTCACTAGATTTATTGGAGCTATGTGGATCACTATGTTTTTATATTCACATTTATGATTCTCAGTACATACTCCAGATATTGCTTCCAGTCCATGACATGTTTTCATAGAAATGCTATTCTTGTTTGTACTTCATTGAAATGGGCAAAACATTTAACATAAGAAGTTGGTTACTGTGAAGTCAGTTTTGTTTTAAGAATATTGGAGAAAACAGAGCAAGTGAAAAAAAAACAACCTACAACAATCACCACAAACTCAAATTCACTTCTTATAAGTTCTTGTAAGCCCCTCTACATTCAGTTCTAAACATGTTATCATTTTTTGTATGTTTAATCATTCTAAAATGTAAGAACATTGATAGACAAAACCATATACTGGAAGACTTATGATGATCTATAATGCTTAGTATAAAGTCTTATTTTTAGCATTTAACCTCTACTTAAGTATCCTACTTAGGAAGATAAACTATGGTATGAGCTGCATTGCAGTGCCAACAAAGATAAACAGATCTACCAGACTATGATTATTATTATCTGAGCAAAACAAGTTAGGCAAAAAATAAATAAATACACCTAGTAACTTCCACAAAACAGGTAAAATAAGTCAGAGTCCCTGTGCTTTGTAAGGGTTTAGAATAACATTATGCGGTGTTTATAATTATATAAAACAGTCTGACTTTCTAAATTTGAGAGCACTATTTTAAGGATAATATTTTGATAATAATAACATTATCAAATTAAATGTTTAAGAACAGATTTTAAGGAGATTCTAGAAATATATATTTGTAAAATGGACACAAAGGCAACAATGAGCCAAAAGTATAAATGTTCAACAAATATAAAATTATGTGAAAAAAAAAGAAAAAGAAAATTATGTGTCACTTTTATCCTGAGCTTGATGCAGTCAAGTATATCTAACCATTTTAATCTACCAGTGAATAAAAATTGATTGTGGATAAGCAAGGTCTTTGTCAGCTCACACTATTGGGGACTTTTAAGGATAGTATGAGTTTTGTCCAAAAGGCCTAAAAAAAAATTCAGCTTTAGTTTTCTCTAAGTGAGAGTGCCATCTACTGGTTTTATTTGTCACGGCAGTGTAATGGCTGAGAGCTGGAAGTGTTGGGTTTTACCTGCACAACTGGTGGGTGTGACCTCATGAAGGTATTCCTGAACATAGATTCTGTCATGTAAGCTAAGTAATAAACAAGAACCAACACTGTTACGAATTAGTTGAAATTTCAGACTGTTAAACAATTTTATTTATTATAAAGAATATAGAGAATAAAGGAGAGATGCTTTAACTAAATCAAAATCATTTTAGGGCTTTTACATAATAAATTATGCTATATATCAATGGTCTGAATGTTTAATTAATCAACTCTGCACAGTTGGTGCACTGAATGCTCTTTGTGCTCAGAAATGTTGACAGATTCAACAAAATTCAGGGCATTTAAAATAGACAGTAGGAAAGATAGAAAATGGTTCCTGGCTTGGAGCTTGCAACTTGAACTACCATAAGATATAGACAAGAAGCAGCTAACTAGCAAAGTGGCTCAGAGTGGTTTAAATACATATTTAAGGTATGAATAAAGGTATGTCTGTGAAGTAGGCGGGAATTTGAAGGAGGGTTCAGATTTGAGAATGAAGAAGCCAAAAAAAAATGTGTGGGAACAGCAGCTTGAGTATGGGTCAGAAAAGGGAAAAGTATAGGACAAAGATGAGATTTTCTGTTTTGTCTTTTGCACAGCAAGCACAGATGTGTCCTTAATTCTGAGAAGTAAATTCTTAACCATTCTAATACTATTATTGGAAGTTTCATAGTGAGCTATGGAGTCCATAGCAAGCATAGGAAACTTTGTGCTTATTCTTGACATAATACAATGTCTGGTTTTGTCAGTGGCAATATCAAAGGGCATCTCCCATCAACGCCGACCTGCTAAACTAACCCCAACACAACACATTCTATTAGAAAGAACGGAAACGAGATTGTTGACTATGCAGTCACAGAGTTTTGGCAAGTTGATAAAACTCTGTTACCTTATAGTCCTTATTATATTGATGCTTAGGATGTAAATTATACTAGAATATCTATTAAAGAGTAAAGTACATTACTCCAGTCTCTACAAATCTCTCAAGGTTTTAAAATATTTTTGAGCTGGATGCTAGTTTTCCTAGCAATTTCCCAGGATGCCCCTCAGGGGAGTGAGCAGCAAGCAGCTGTGTAATCATAGTTTACCCACTCCCACCCCTATGCAGTCAGAGGGGAACTACTTTGATCCCATATGTGCGTGCCTGTGAGTGTTCCTGTATACGCATACACACAGGCATGCATACATACATACACATAAAGAAAATTGGATATATGCATACGTATTTTCTTTGAGCAAGTGCTCTTGCTGCTAAAAATAAGTTTGAAAGCTTATCTTAAACATTAAGAATATGAGCTTGCTCTCTTAATTTCTTTTTCTGAGAGTTTGTTATTAGTGTATAGAAATGTCACAGATTTCTGTATATTGATTTTGCATCCTGTGATTTTACGGAATTCATTTATTAATTCGACAGTTTTTTGATGGAGTCTTTAGGGTTTTCTATATATAAAATCATGTCCTCTGCAAATAGTGACACTTTTACTTCTTCCTTTCCAGTTTGAATTCCTTTTATTTATTTTTCTTGCCTAACGGCTCCAGCTAGGACTTGTAATAGTATGTTGAATAAAAGTGGTGAGAGTGGGCACACTTGCCTTGTTCCTGATCTTAGAGGAAAAGGTTTCAGCTTTTCCCTGTTGAGTATGATGTTTCACAAATACGTGGAGATTAAACAACATGCTACTTAACAACCAGTGGGTCAGTCAACAAAGAATTCAGAAGAGAAATTTTTAAATATTTTGATACAAACGGAGGAGGTTACTTCTTGGGGGTGAGTCTATGAGTGACTTTCAGTAATATTGATATTCAGTGTGTGTTATTTTAGTTTTTAGGTTTTTTAATTGTGGTAGAATATGCACAAAGATTTACCACTTCAACCACTTTAAAGTATACTGTTTAGTTGTGAAATTTTCATCATAATCTAATTCCAGAAGCATTTCATCACCTCAAAAAAACCCACACTCAAGCAGTCAGTCTCTCCATTCCCCCCTACTCCCTAGTCTCTGGCAAACACTAATCTGCTGTCTATCCCTATGGTTTTGCCTACTATGGATTTTTCATGTAAAGGAATCATACAATCAATATGTGGTCTTTTGTGTCTGGCTTCTTTTACTTAGGATAATATTTTCAAGTTTCATCCATGTTGTAAAATGTACTAATACATAATTCTTTTTATGACTGAATAATATTCCATTGTATGGGTATACCACATTTTCTTTATCCATTTATCAGTTGATGGACATTTGAGCATTTTCCACATTTTGGCTATTGTGAAGAGTGCTACAATAAACATTTGTTTATGTGTTTTTGTTTGAACACCTATTTTCAATTATTTCATCCTTTTGAGTAAATTTTTATATATGGTGTGAGATAATAGTCCAACTTCACTCTTTTGCCTGTGAATATCTAGTTGTTCCAGCATCATTTTTTAAGGAAACTACAGGCATATCTTGTTTTATTGTGCTTCACAGATATTGTGTTTCTTATAAATAGAAGATTTGTGGAAACCCTGCATTGTAAGATGATGGTTAGCATTTTTTAGCAATAAAGTATTTTTTAAATTAAGGTATGTACATTATTTTTTAGACATAATGCTACTGCAGACTTAATAGACTAAAGTATAGTATAAACATAACTTTTATGTGTACTGAGAAGCCTTAAAAATTGTGTGACACATTTTGTTGCAAGATTTGCTTTGTTGAGGTGGTCTGGAATCAAACCTACAACATCTCAGAGGTGTGCATGTATTATTTCTTCATTGAATAGTCATGGCACCTTATTGAGAGACAAGTGGCCATAGGTAGATATACAGATTTATTACTGGACTCGCAATTTTATTCCACTGATTTATACATCAGTCCTTATACCAGCACCACACTGTTTTGATTACCGTAGCTTTGTAGTAGATTTTGAAATCAAAAAGTGTGAGTCCTCCAACTTTTTTCTTTTCTTTCAAGATTATTTTGGCTATTCAGAGTCCCTCATAATTCATATAAATTTTAGAATCAGATTTTCCATTTCTGCAAAATGGCCATTGGGATTTTGATAGATTGCATTCAATCTGTAGATCACTTTAGGGATTATTGTCATCTTAACAATATTCAGTCTTCCAATACACAAACACAAGATGTCTTTTCATTTTTTTGGATGTTAGTTAATTACTTTTACCAGTGTTCTGTAGTTTTCAGTGTACAAATCTGGCAGCTTCTTAAATGTATTCCTAAGTATCTTATTATTTTTGATGCAATTGTAAATGAAATTATTTTCCTATTTTTTGCAGATTGTTCATTCTTGATTATAGAAATATAATCGGTTTTTGTTGTTGAAATTGTATTTTGCAACTTTATCAGTTCCAATATATTTTAATTCTTTAGTATTTTTTATATATAAGATCATGTCATCTGTGAATATAGATTTATTCCTTCATTTCCAATTTGGATCCCTTTTATTTTTTGTTCTTGCCTAACTGCTCTGACCAGAGCTACCAGTGAAAATGGACATCCTTATCTTCTTCCTAATCTTAAGGGGAAAACTTTCAGTCCTTCATCATTTAGTAACATGCTATCTGTGGGATTTAATGCATGTCCGTTATCACACTGAGGAACTTCCCATCTATTCCTAATTTGTTGAGTGTTTCTATCATGAATAGTATTATATTTTCAAATGTTTATTCTGCATCAATTGAGATGGTCATGTTTTTTTTCTTTATTCTATAAATGTGTTGTATTACATTGATTGATTTTTATATGTTAAACCTCTCTTGCTTTCTTGGGATGAATCCTACTTGTTCAAGATATGTTATCTTTTCATTATACTGCTGGATTTGGTTTACTAGTGTTTTTTTTGAGGATTTTTACATTTAAGCTAATAAGGGATATTGGGCTGCAGTTTTCTTTTATTGTATTTGTGTTTGGTTTTGGTATCAGGGTAATGCTGAACTCAGAATGAATTTAGAAGTGTTTGTTCCTTTTCTGTCCTTTGAAACAGTTTGAAAAGGATTGACATTAATTCTTCTTTAATTGTTTGGTAGAATTCACCAATGAAGATATATGGTTCTGGACCATATTTCTTGGTTATAAAAATAGAAGTAGAGGTTGGACGTTTAGGTTTGATGATGAAGGTAGAAGGCTACAAGCCAAGGAATATATCAGACTTCAGAAGCTGGAAAAGCCAAGGGTTCACCCCTGGGTCTCCAGAAGGAATGTAGTTCTGTAGATCTCTTTTAAACTTCTGACAACCAAAACTATAAGAGAATAAATTTGTGTTGTTGTAAGGTAATAAGTCTGTGGTGGATTGTTACAGCATCAGTAAGAAAATAATAATGTAGATATTCTACTCTACCTCAAAATAAGTAAACTCACCCTACAATTAGTGAGTAAGTTCTAGTATGTTACATTAGAAGTTGGGATCTAGTCACACCCCTATTATCTATGGACTATGAAACAGCTTCTGTCCTTTAATAAATTTTGTTTCTTTTGAGAGCTTATATCCCAATAATTGCTCATTTTATACTGTTACAAATATCTATGCAAAATATTAACAGATATGCATAGAAATATCATATTATGTTCTCTGAGAGGCTGTTTCTGTAGCAAGTTATTTGAGGAATATGAACTCTGATGTCAGATTGTCTGAGCTTGTATCTGGGTCCCAGTAATTGTTGTCTGACTTTAGCAAGTTTATTTAATCTCTTTGTGCTTCAGTTTTATAACCAGTCGCATGAGGATAAAAAAAAAATATACTAGCTGTAAAGATTGTTCTTAGGGTTATTGTTCTTAGGGTTAAGATAAGAAAATATAGATATTGACACATTGAATCTATTTTAGGAATGCTGACTTATTTTCTGTACCTATCAAGAAAAATTGAAGTAAAATGTATTGTAAATTCATTTATTCTATTTTCACATTGGAAAATTTAGTTTAAGGAAATGCTTCATTAGAATGTAAAGAATATGAAAGCAAGAGATTTTGTCTGATTTTTTTCACTGATACATCCTTGGTGATTAAAGCACTCTCTGGAATGTAGAATGCTTCAGTGCTTCAAAGATGTTTGTTAAATGAACATTGCATTCATATACATGTCATATTACTCACAACATATAAACATTTCTGAGATTTTATAATTATATTCCCTTATAATATACAAAGAGAAAAAATATCATAAACAATTTAAACATCTTAAACTACATCATGATTTTTATCCAAAACATGTATAACTTATATGACTCTATTATAGTTATTACCCCCCAGTTACAATATTAGGTTAACACTTTCTTTAAAGATAAGTAGAATATTATTTTTAAGTAGTTTTAAGTAGCATAGCTGGGTCCATAGTTAGATGTTTGTATCTATATTTTAATAATTACTTCTAAAAATCAATAGAAATTTATAGGGTTAATATAATAACTATATGTTACACTTTTAAGGGAATCTTTCAATTGAGTAAACTATATAGAAGTCCACAATTTAATATATAATTTATTTTTCATATGTTTTCCAAAACTAAAATCACCAATAAAGCAATGTATTTACTGAATATGTTTAGAAAAAAGATTAATCAAAAGGGCAACATGTTGTTTATACTTGATGAATATGAACTTAAAATATGACTTATTTAGGAAATTGATTGTATGATCATCAATCAAAATGATTCTATACATCTTATTCCTTGAATATGATTTTTTAGAATATGATAAACTGAGAATAATATCAGGCAAATATTTGGGAGTATATGCACAGGAGTAATTGAAGTTTGCATATAAGAAATTTCAGGGATGGGGTTGGGAGTATTTGGTAAATAGAAGACCATATTTGATGGAAAATTTATAAAAGATTTTGCCTTCTGGCATTTTCTTACATTCTTAAGTAACAACAAAGGTGACCATGTAAAGAGGATCTAAGAAAATAACTGAAATAAATATTTGCAAAACAAGTTTATCCTAATTGCAGGCATTCCTTGTTTAATTGTGCTTCACCTTATTACACTTCACAGATATTGTGTTTATTACAAATTGAAGGATTTTAGCAACCCTGAATCAAAGCAGGTATATTGACCCCATTCTTCCAAAGCATTTGCTCACTTCATGTCTCCGTGTCACATTGGTAATTCTCACAATATTTCAAACGTTTTCATTATTGTTATATTTGTTATGGTGATCTGTGATCAGTGAGCTTTCATGTTACTATTGTAACTGTTTTGGGGCACCACAAATCGCAAATGTATTAGACAGCAAACTTAATAAATGTGTGTGCTCCGATCGCTCTACCGACTGGTTGTTCCCCTCTCTTCCTCGCCTTGGCCTCTCTATTCCAAGCGACAAATATTGAAATTAGGCCAATTAATAATCCTACAATGGATCTAAGTGTTCAAGTAAAAGGAATAGTTGCACATCTCTCACTTTTGTCAAAAGCTAGAAATGATTAAGCTTAGTGAGGAAGGCATGTCAAAAGCCAAGACAGGCTGAAAGCTAGGCCTCTTAGGCCAAACAGTTAGCCAAGTTATGAATGAAATTTAAAGTACTACTCCAGGAGGACTTCTCTGGTGGTGCAGTGGTTAAGAATCCACCTGCCAATGCAGGGGGCACAGATTTGATCCCTGGTCCGGGAAGATCCCACATGCCGCGGAGCAACTAAGCCCATGCGACACAACTACTGAGCCTGCACTCTAGAGCCTGCGAGCCACAACTACTGAGCCCATGTGCTGCAACTACTGAGCCCGCGTGCTGCAACTACTGAAGCCCGTGCACCTAGAGCCCGTGCTCCGCAACAAGAGAAGCCCCCGCAATGAGAAGCCCGCGCACCACAACGGAGAGTTGTCCCCGCTCGCCTCAACTAGAGAAAGCCCACGCGCAGCAACGAAGACCCAACGCCATCAGAAAAAAAAAGTACTACTCCAGTGAACACAGGAATGATCAGAAAGCAAAACAGCCTTATTGCTGATATGGAGAAAGTTTTAGTTGTCTGGGTAAAAGATCAAACCAGCCACAACATTCCCTCAAACCAAAGCCAAATCCAAAGCAAAGCCCTAATTCTCTTCCATTCCATGAAGGCTGAGAGAGACGAGGAAGATGCAGAAGAAAAAGTTTGAAAGTAGAAGAGGTTAGTCATGAAGTTTAAGGAAAGAAGCCATCTCCATAGCAAAAATAGTGCAAAGTGAAGCTGCAAGTGTTGATGTAGAAGCTGCAGAAAGTTACTCAGAAGATCTAGCTAAGATAATTAATGAAGGTGGCTACACCAAGCAACAGATTTTCAAAGGTAGACATAACAGTCTTATAGTAGAAGATGCCATAAGATTTTCATAGCTAGAGAGAAGTCAATGCCTGGCTTCAAAGCTTCAAAGGACAGCCTCACACTCTTGTTAGGGGCTAATGCAGCTGGTGACTCTAAGTTAAAGCCAGTGGTCATTTACCATCCTGAAAATCCTAGGGCCCTTAAGAATTTTGCTACAGCTACTTGCCTTGCTCTATAAATGGAACAGCAAAGCCTGGATGACAGCACATCTGTTTACAACATGGTTTCCTGAATATTAAGCCCCCTATGGAGACACACTGCTCAGGAAAAAAAAAGAGAAAAGATTCCTTTCAAAATATTACTGCTCATTGACAAGGCATCTCATCACCCACGAAACTCTGATGGAGATGTACAAGGAGATTCATGTTGTTCTCATGCCTGCTAACACAGCATCCGTTCTGCAGCCCATGAGCCAAGGAGTAATTTTGACTTTCAAGTCTTATTATTTAAGAAATACATTTCATAAGGCTATAGTTGCCATGTATAGTGATTCATCCAACAGATCTGTGCGTAGTAAATTGAAAACCTTCTGGAGAGGATTTGCCATGTTAGATGACATTACGAACATTCATGATTTGTGGAAATAGGTTAAAAATATCAGCATTAGCAGGAGTTTGGAAGAAATTTATTCCAATCCTCATGGATGACTTTGAGGGGTCCAAGACTTCAGTGGAGGAAGTAGCTGCAGATGTGGTGAAAATATCAAGAGAACTAGAATTAAAAGTGGAGCCTCAAGATGTGACTGAATTGCTGCCACCTCATGATAAAACTTTCACAGATGAGGAGTTGCTTCTTATGTGTGAGCAAAGAAAGTGGTTTCTTGAGATGGAATCTACCCCTGGTGAAGATACTGTGAAGATTGTTGAAATGACAGCAAAGTGTTTAGAATATCACATAAGCTTAGTTGATAAAGCAATGACAGGATTTGAGAACATTGACTCAAGTTTGAAAGAAGTTCTGTGGGTAAAATGCTGTCAAACAGCATTGCATGCTACAAAGAAATTATTCATGAAAGAAGAGTCTATCAATGAAGTGGCAAACTTCCTTGTTGTCTTATTTTAAGAAATTGCCACAGTTATCCCATCTTCAGCAAGCACCCCTCTGATTAGTCAGCAGCCATCAACACCTAGGCAAGACCCACCAGCAAAAAGATTACAACTCACTGAAGGCTCAGATGATGGTTAGCATTTTTTAGCAATAAAGGATTTGTTAATTAAGGTATGAAATAACAGAAAAAAATTTTCTGCTTTTTAGAACTTACGATAATTACTCAGAATTTTTATTGTTTCATCACTTATCAAGATAATTCTTTCATGTAACCTGTAGTAACAACAACAGCAGTAATATCTTTTGAATTGTTCTTATAGAGGATGACTCCAGAAAAGAAACAGATAAAATATTAACTTACTTCCATAACTCTAAGGAGAGTGACGTCAAATATATATAACTGAACTGTGTAGTCTATTCAAGTAAACAGAGATACTTGAAAACTTATCTATTATTGCTTTTTTGCATATGGTTTCTATACTCTCTTGTCTTTTACTTTGTTTAAATTTTAAATTTCCTCATGTTCCTTTGGAACTGGTGGCGCAGTGGTTGAGAGTCCACCTGCCGATGCAGGGGACACGGGTTCGTGCCCCGATCCGGGAAGATCCCACATGCCGTGGAGCGGCTGGGCCCGTGGGCCATGGCCGCTGAGCCTGCGCATCCAGAGCCTGTGCTCCGCAACGGGAGAGGCCACAACAGTGAGAGGCCAGCGTACTGAAAAAAAAAAAAAAAAATGAGTATATGCTTACATTTACTTATGTATGTATATGTATACATATATATATATTTATGTGTATCTATGTTTGTATACATATATACATTTTATATGTTTTTGTATATGTGATCTAGTTTTATCTGTTTGCGGTGGGATAACTATTAATGTTCTGTCTGGATTTTACTTGTCTTAATATGTTATTTGCTATAAAAGCAGTGTAGGATGGTAAACCTTGGATAGCATTTGCAATGAAAATTTGATTGGCGCGTTTATTTTTTGTAAAGTGTATGGTAATCTCTACCAAAAATATCTGTATTTGACCTTATTTACTTTTTAAATGTTTTTAGTTCATTTTATTAAAGAGAATTTTTAAAAAACCACTGAAACCATAAAGTTACAATGTAAAAAGCAGTTCAAAATAGTAATAATATAAGAAACGCAATTCATCAGTTTGCAGGAGGTGAAAAATATTAACATGAATAATGTAATTTTAAATATTGTGATGGTAATTTAGAAATAAACAGATTAATTATAATCTTGGTCACAAAAAATACATTTTTATCATTGAAATATAATTGGCCAAGCATACTCTGGGGTTTTTCAGTACTTTAAAATAATCCTTAGGGAAATAAATAATTAGGAAGTTTGGTCAAATGAAACAAAGAAATCTAACTTTCAGGTGTTTCCTTGTCCCTAAGCTTATCTTTAAAAATAAGGATACATTTTTAACAATGTGCCACAGATTAATAAGATATTTGTTTGCACAAGTCCTAATCCTGAGAGAACTATGATGATAAAATATGGATTGAATATTATTTTGCCTTCTTAAATCCTATATTAATCACATTGTCTAAAATTAGAAAGGGAGAGATATTATTGGTAAGTTTAAACCTGCATAAAATTTATTTTATGCCTTTAAATTAGACAAGATTAAGTAACATGTTTATTTAAACATTGAATAAGCTGTAATAATTACAGAGTGCATGCTAAAAGCTTTGGATTGCTTTTCAAGTCAAGAATGACTTTGCCTGTTTATAGGATGACAATTGGCTTTCACTTCTTTTAAACAATCACTAAACCAAGTTAAAAGGTGAATTAACAAAGCGCAGATAATAGAAAGTATTATAAAGTCTACACATCATTTCTGTTAAAAAAAAAAAGACCCCATTTATGTAAAAAGGAATTAAGGGAATTGGAAATGTTAGTATTAAAAAGTTCTAAACTAATAATAGAATACAGATAATCAGAGTTGACAGCATCTAGTTAAAAAGAGAACCATCCAAAATAGAAAGCATTGTTATGGCTACGTAGAATATTGGATTTTATTTTTAAAAAACCTCATTAACTTTGTACACATTGACTTAATTTTTCTTATTTTAATTATCCAGAGGGTAGAAAATTGGAACACTGAGTCTCCCCAGCCACTTTGGGACACCTCATGCAGTCATCAGCTAATGTCTCAAAGACTGTCCTCAGCCCTATGTAATAACAGACAAAAGATTCAGAATAGAATAGCACATTTCTTAATATTCTTACAGGGAAAGTTATGTTCTCTAATGATTTATATTTTAAGCTTGTTTCTTTTTTTGTTTTGTCTTGAAAAATGCGTAAAAACCAGTATTATCTTATTCTCTAGTTTACTTTATTCTCCCCTTTACCTTATTCTTCCCCTCAATTTGGCGAGACCGGTTTCTTTAATCCTTCTCCAATGATTATTGCTTCCCAAACTATTCATTTTGAAGTCATAGAGTAAGAAAATTTTGTTAGTCATAATATTTTGAGTTTTATCTGTGGTGTTCAGAGTTTTGATACTCTATCATTTTCTTTCCAGGAAAAACTGATACCCTAATTCACCCTGGTTCTTAGCCACCCATCTGATCCCCAAGGAAGAATTTCAGCCCCAGCTTTCTCAAGGTAGGAAAAAGGATTAATATATCCACTTGGATTCTAGAATTGTGATTATTGGAAAACTTATCTAGACTCTTGATATGTTAATATAAACTTGATTGAGCATATGAATGTGATAAGATATAGTGTGTTTTCATGATGTTGTTTCATATTTGAAGCCAAAAGACCACTACAAAATACTGATGAGCTAGACAAAATCTTATTACCAGTTCTTATCAATCATGCTTAATATTTGTGTGAAAAAATATTTTAAGACTACTCTGCCATATCTTTGGTAAAGACTGAAATATTACATTTACAAACAAATTAAGGAGGTAAGTGTTAATCCTCTTCTAATACATGAACAAAGTTGAGTTTGAAAAGTCATTAGGCACTATTTTAAAAGTCAAACTGGTATCATTGTGTGCTGAAGGAAATGGAATTGATATAGCGGCATGGCTGAAATGTTAATATTAGACTCAATGTCTCATACTTCTTTTGGCTAGTATGAATATAAAAATTCTTCAGGTAAGTCAAATTCTTCTGAGTTAATTCAGTGACTCCTTGGCTGTGTAAACTCTTTAACAGTCCTAAGTTTCCATTTATTTGGTCTATCAATCTTAATTATTATCTAAGGAGTTGTCTCATAACTGAGAATGTTTGTTTAATGATCATGTAATTTGGATGAGCGCGTTGTTTTCTTTCGCTTCACGGTTGGGGAGATTTTCACTAATGAAATTTTTTGGATTCTCGTTTTCTGTTTTCTTCTTATAGTAGTGGTTTATGGATTCTTTTCTATCTTTTCTTTATTTTGTAATGTGTTATTTTCATTGATCAGCAATAATATTTGTATGCAGACGGGGTAAGGGCTACTGAGTTTCATTCCTATCCCTAATATATCACCACTCATTATGTACCGGCTGAAACCCTTATAATAGAATGTTTCATGAAACACTCCAACTCTCTTTCACCTAAATGATTTTTTGTTGGTGGGAAGGTTGTACTTTATAAGCCATAATTAGCAAATAGCATTTTATGTAAATAAAATGTTCTCTCTATGTATGTTACTTAAATGTATATCTAGAAAATAAATAATACAGCACCATTTTTGTATATCTTAGAAGATAATATTTACTATAATAAGTATCTAGATAAAAAGCCTAAACACTACTCTATAATTATTTTTACTAACGCATCTCTTATATTTGTATCTAAACAGGACAATTATAAATAATCCAATGAATAATATAAAGTATAGACTTCCTTAATTTTTTTCCAAATAACATTAGAATTTCAAGTTAGTCATAGCATTTTACCTCTCTAACATGTTCCTAATAACTTATTTAACAAAGAAAGAATTTGAGTCAGCATCAACTTATTCATTACTGTCTAAGCATTTATAGTTAACATACTGTATTCCAGACTTGGTGTGGGTAGTACAGGGATGACTAAATTGTAAAGCTTGCTAAATGAGTTTGTAATTTTCTTCTACAGGCTTCTAGACTCATCCAGTAATTTAAATGTAATCTGTATTTTTATAAGATAATTAAAATACATTATAGCAATATAAGAAGGAACACAGGGTAAAGAAGATATGGGCTCTATTAAGCAGCTCGAAAGAACTTCAGTCACATTTTTTGGAGGTCGAGTCAAGGCTAACCATGACTCTGAAAACTCTCTATTGATGCCTAGATTAATGACAGGGTACTAGCAAGCTTCTAATGTTCATCCACTCTTTCAGCCATCCATGCATTTATTTAAGAAAAAAAAATATGTGACAGGCAATGAAAAGGCATATCTCTGTCTCTCTGTCTTTCGTTGGCAATCTAATCTCATAATAACATAACAGTGTGGTGAAAGTTATGAGAGATAAACGCACAGGACAGTTGCTGACAAGGACTAACACATATCTGATCGAGGCTTAGCTAAGGCAAGTCTTGGGCTAAATCAGGACAGGAAAATAGGAACTAATCCAAGTAGATGGAGAGGTGGCAAGAAAAGGTATGACATTCCCACGGGAGGGAAGAAACTCAGAAGATAGAAGTGCAAAGAAACATGGCCAACTCAGGAAACTAAAATTATTTTGGCATGCGTTAAGAGTAGGGAACATAAATTGAGCAGAACATAATGCCTCCTTCAGAGATGCTTTACTTTGCTTACTTTAAGGCCAGCCACCAGAGCTTTCTACTCCACCTTACCCAGCTTAATTTTACCTCAGGAGACTCATCGCCATCCCCTACAACTAGTTCCTATTGGAGCCACCCCGTGCCAATGTCCCAAAGTTTCCCTGACTTTGTCGCTCAAGATGCCTATTTAGGTTATCAGTTTGTTCCTTCTCAATGACAAAATGTGCAGAGATCTTAGAAAATGGTGACCTTAATTGGTCACAGTAGTTTTGTTAAATTATAATGCTAGAACAATAAATCCCCTCTTGAAATGTCTATGCCCCTCTGAAGATAATGATACACTTACCTTTTTGGCCAAAACGAAAAAGGTCAACTTTTTTTTTTAAAGTACAAGGCAAATCAAAGTACTCAATTACGGTGTTTTCAATGTTACCTCCATATATCAACTCTCTTTTTCTCCCTCTTTTTAAAATTATTTAACTCCTTTAAGTGAATATTAGAGGTGAATCACAGGCTAGTCAAAATGATAATATGCTTATCATTATTATGTCTCATTTAATTTGCACAGAAAACTAGTGTATGGATAATAATATTTAATGAATAAAGAAACTGAGGCCCCAAAAGGACAAGTGACTTTAATGATGCCCAGCTATTAAATTACAGAGGCAAAAATGAACCCCAGTTCTCTCTCACAACAAAAGCAATTTCTTTCTACTATTACATGTCTTTACTCCTTTTCCAAAAACTCTACTGCAAAACTTGTCTTGCAAATAGGAATTATGATTCCTTCTTTATTTGAGTAAATCATTTATTCATTCTTACCCTAACAATATCTACTCATTTGTCTTCTAAATTTGATCTAAAAAATGAGAAAAACATTCTCGCAACTAATTATTTTAAACTCCTGGCAGAAAAGTTTTAGGAGCCACAATTCTGGCAAACTTGATGAGTTAAAAACAAAAGGCTTTTTTTTTTTTCTTTCTGCAATCACTTCAGCTGTGCTCTGTGGAACATTTGAGTCTCTTTAGTTAATAAGTATACCAGATAACGTCCTCCCTGCCTCTCCACCTTTGAACCCACACTGATAATCTTCTCAAAGGAGTTGACCCGCAAAGGCTAGTAGTAAGTGGTGTCTCTTAACCTCTGACTTCCAGTCTGTCTGGCTATTGGGAAGCTGAGTGGGAGTTCAGATGTAGAAGGAAGAGAATAAGCTCAATGCATTTGTTCTCCAGCTCACCCTTGACTGAAGGGTGCAGCTGCTCTTAAAGTGGCCTCTCCACAGGATTCTCCTGTGAGTAACCACTCCCTCCCTCTAGCCTTCAGGTTTGAGGTAGTAACAGTTTTGCTCTCATTAACCAGATTACTGCAATATCCCTGTGTCATTTTTTACAACCTGTGCACACTCTTGTTAATTGTCAGTTTATTAAATTCTCCAGAAATTATGCTAAATTGAGTGTGTCATCATTTTTCTCTTAGGGACGTGACTGATAAAAATGACATGGCAGAAAATCTCACAACTTTCTGACTAGTTTCATATGTTAAAAGTCGTCTCTGTTGCTCCTTTGAACTCTAAAACTTTTATTCTTAGACATTTTAGGTGGGGAAGAGAGAAAAGGAAAAGGACAGATACGCTTCTCCAGTGGTGCCACAGTTTATTCTTGGTTGACTTTGTCTCCCGGTTTAATACCAACTGGCTGCTACAGATACCAGCTACATACTGGCCCTCTGATGGCACAAAGGTGTTAAAGCAATCTAACCTGGATGCACCTCTCACAGTCCATATCAACTCAACAAACTGGTCCAGCAGACCTCGCTGCTGGGATCTTCCTGCCCAGCAGGTTTCTTTAGTTGACGCTCTCCCTATGCCCACCCTTGCTAGATATGTGGGGAGAAATGCTCAAATCCTGTTTCGATGGTTTATGAGCAATGATTCCTTCTCTTGCCTTAGGCTTTTGTATATGAAGCCTGGAAAAGCAGGTAAACTCATTAGTTAGGATGACTTTAATAAATATCGAAAAGGATGTTCTTCCCAGATAATTTTCAGGATAATTTCATTCTTTTGTTGTCGGGGGTAGGGGTTGGGGGATGTTTGAAGTCATTTTGTTTTCACATAGATCTTACTTTCTACTTTTGATGCAGTAGAAAAGGTCCCCCTTATCAAATCGTTATATCTACAAAAAACAGTCTCTCAAGAAGTATTTATTAGACAAAAGACACATAAACTTCTTTCCAACAATGAGGTATGTAAACATGATACGTGATAGCCTGTTGAGTGTGGTGATTAATCAATCAGATGGCTAAGAACAAACCTTTATAGCAACGTCGTCGGATCAATATGAGTTGCAGGTGTATGGGAGGCTATGCTTTTCTTTAAGATATATATGAAATGTGTAACTGAATTGTTTTATAAGTGTTATATTTTTTTAAATGTATGTTTTCTCCCAAATTATGGAACTTAAAGCCACATTAGTGGTCCTCTTCTTACTGCAATTAGAGCAGAATTAAAACTCCTTAACTAAAAAAAAAAAAAAAAAAAAAAAAAACTCCTTAACTGATCTATCCCCTGCCTAACTTGCCACCATCTCTCTCTCATATAGCGCGTCAACTATACTAGTGATTCTTTCAGGTTAGTGAAAGAGCCAGGTTCTTTCTTCCTGAGATAATTTGCCCTACTTGGAATTCTTTGCGTATAAAACTGTGACCTGCAATGCTTACTTGGCTGGCCCTTAGTCACCTTTCAGATCTCACCTTATAAAGTACCTCTTCAAAGTGGCTTTCCAAGATTAAGGTGTCCAAAAAACCTCCCACCAGTCACATGATTCTCTCTCAGAGTATTCTGTTTTCTCCCTTCATAATCCTTATCTTTGCTTTTAATACTACATTGCCAGATCTTTCATAGCATTAGACTTCTCTATTTTATTCAACGTTGCATCCCTAAAGCGCCTAGTATGTGAAGGGTGTTCAAAAAGTGCCGGATGTGTGATTAAATCTAGCTCTTTGTTTTCAAATAAACAATAGAATTGGACTGTGGTAGACAGAATTAGATTCCACTCTAAGATTCTTTTTTCTATCAAGTTCTAGGGAAATGCTGTTGTAAGCTCTGGCATTTTAATGTTGAGAAAGTTTTATGCAGACACCATCGTTGTGTCTAAAATATTTTGTATTTGATTAGACTCCAGTGTAGTTTTTAATAAAACTATCACAGCTGTTTCACAATGTCTTTATTAATCTCATTAATTATGAGTTAATTCACATCTTCAGGAAACAAACACAAATAAAAGAATTCCCAGCAGAATGTTCAGTTGCAGTGTTAGCAAATACCAAAGAAATCAATCAAGACAGCAGTTTACTTAAAGCTTCATTTATAAAGGTATAATCAACCGCATTTCTTAATCCCTCTGTCAAGAAGAATAAATGTTCAATTTGTTTGCTGACCACTTACTCAAGGACCAAACACCTGTACTGTGTAGATACAGCATTAATCATTCTACCATCCATCTACGTCTTCTCTCAGTGTCTTTGTTTATCTTGGCTTTATCATTCTCAGCTAAACTTCTCAAGACTTTTTCTGTGGTTTATAAGAAAGTTTGTAATTGATGCAAACTATATATATATACACATACACACACACACACACACTGAAACACACTAATGAGATTTTTTCATTTTTTTTCATTAAGGATATGTTCAAATTCAGTTACTTATATTGGATACTTACACAATTATAGGTCATTTGGTTATTCTTCTATAAGTAAAAGAAGGCATTTAAATATTTGAAAATATATCACACACAAAATTCATTTTAATTTCTACTAGAGATAAAAAACGGAATTGAATAAAGAAAATTATGAGAAATGTAAATGAAGCCTCTGACCTTGAAATGGTGGAGGAAAAAAAGCAGCTATAAAAACAAGGAAACAAAAAAACAAGCTATAAAACAATGAGGAAAACAATGAAATGTAGCACATGAACAGAAAGAGAGAACTCCGGGAGTTAATAGTGAAAAACAAACATGTTGGTAGCCCAGAATGTGTGAGATAAGGGAAGAAAGAAAAAAAGATAAGAATTAAGTAGATGGAAACTTAATGGAGAGGATAAGGAAGAAAGGAAATGTGGCAAAAATAGATCTGATCAGAAGCAAGAAGTAAAAACTGGTGAAGAGAAGAAGTAGAGAAAAAAGGTAAAAGTGTAAGAGAGAAAGTAATACAAAGAAAAAAAAACCTACAGGAAACCAGGAAACCTACAGGGGAACTAAATGTAAAGGGAAACTGGAAAAAATGAAGAAACTATTTACCCAAAGAACAATTACATATATTCATTCAATAGGACCATTCTACTTTATATGCTGTAGGATAAATAGTCAAGTCCCTGATTACCACTGCAGTACTGGAGCCATAATCACAAATTCCTAGAGGAGCCTCACAAGCAGTACAATTAATGAGACATCTAGTAGAGAGGATATGCTTCCAGCTATAGTCACTTGATGCCATTGTAGGAATGGAGCCCAGTGTTTCCTGCTTTCAATAGTAAATGGGTGTGTTTGACATTTTATGCCCAAAAAATGTCAAATCTATTCCAAATCTATACTTCTCTTTTTCCTCATAAATAAAAAAAATGATTTTGAGGGGACAGTAAGTAACCAACATTAGTAAGTATTTTCTCAGCTTTTTTCTCGGTTAGGATAGCTATGTGAATCAATTGTGAACAATGAGAGGAAATCAGCTGTAGTGGGTTCTGGGATTGTGACAAAGCTTTTGCTGGCCTCATAAAGGATGGTCGATGTGGCTGTGTACATCTTCTCTGTATTTCTCTTCCTTACTTAATTAGGATGTGCTATTTGGAGCTGCAGTGTAGCCATCTTGGGTCCATTAGAATTGATATTGTTGACTGGCTCATTCAACATCAACAATCTCTTAATTCTGGACCTTTTTGTGAGGAAAATGAACTCTTTCTTTGGATAAGCTACTACTAGTCAGTTACTCCATCAATTGAAGCCAAACATACTCTAAATAATGTAGTAGAAATCTACAGTGTCATGTACAGACTATTAAGTGTTGCTCACAGTTTAGTACTATTTTTGACAAACTAAATATGTCTGCAAGATAGATCCTGACCATAGACAACAAGACTGTGACATATTTATTGATTTCGATGAATGAACCAAAATTTCCCGTTTTAAATGAATGTTTTACATTCAGAGAACTAAATTTATTCTAAAGAATGCTGTTTGGATATTTTTGTCCTTATTGAATATAGATTTCCTTGTATAACTAAGATTTTTCACATCTGTATAAATGTATTTTTCAAGTTTACCCTTGGCTTCACATGTTGTCCATACTGTCTCTTTTACTCTGTTTTCTGTTAGTTTACCTGCTCTGTGTCCTCTAGGAAATTGGGATTCAGTTCTTATTTTAATCAGAATGTGAGTTCCCCAAAGAAGGATTCCCAGATGTTCCCCAAGTCCAGAGACAGTAGAGGGCACAGAACCAGGAGGACAGCAGGGTTATATGGGGAAGAGGCAAGATGTAGTTGTCATTAATAAAACCAGCACCCAGCATCTTGCAGACTACCCTACAGGAAGCCAAGGCCTTTCAGGAAATGGCCATGAGCAAGTGCCAAAGAAAGCATCAAACACTTTTTCAGAATAGCAATAAGGTCATAAAGAATACAAAGTACCATCACAATAAAGAAGGATATGATGAGATAAGAACTTTGGGCACATTGGGAAGAATTTGAAGACCTTGCATGATACACAAAAAGAGATGTAGTCTGGAATAGATGTAAATCTGATCTGTAATTCCACTGGCCTAGGAAAGCAATAAGAAATTAAAAATTGTGCCTCTAACTATGAGTATGTTATAATGTATATACTTATCATTTGGTTAGGTATATAATAAAATATACACAATCTCATCCTCTACTAGAAATTAAGTACTTATCAGTATAATATTATTATGTACCCTGTGTTGAAGAACCCATGCCCCAAATTTCAAATATAGATTCATGAGTTGACAAAACTTACCTTATGTTTATGACCAAGATTCTGGAACCTAAAGTAGAAAAATATAGGCAGATAGCATCCTTGACAAAATACCACCTTCACACAACTTATTTCTTTTGAGTGTTCTACTAATAGAGTAATTGATTACATTAATTATGATGACATGTATGTATATTTATATATAATTTGATGATATATGATGATATATAAATATACATGTATATATACATGTAACTTCCATTGGTAATAAATAGACCTTTTTTTCTTTATTTCTATACACCATTCTAAAATGGTCTCTTAAATTGCATGTTACCTATTCTGATTTTTTGTTGTTGTTAGTGTTGCATTTAATTTACAATAAAATTCTTGGGTTTTATTTTGTAATTTTCCTGAGCAATATCTCACAGTATGTAATTTTGTAGAACCTGTAAATTTGTGGATAGTTTCCTCAACATAGATAAATTCTTATTTCCTTACTGAATATCAGTTGAGTTGTTTCAGTTACACTTTGATGTCAGATAACATAATGAGTTAAGTGTTACTCTGCAGAACTTATTTTTGTATTTTCACGAGAATAATGACATATTTAATGGAAAAAAATCTCTTTCCTATGCTTGTTCTAAGTTGATAAATGCAGAAACTGTTCCCATGGTTCTGCAATTGTCAATATGTTTCCCTGCTTGTCCACAAAGCAGCATTACAGCTAAAAGCCAGAATGCACGTTATCTGTTTTCTTATGCTTATCCAGCTACGAAGATAAACAAATCTAGTATTTGTCCTTCACAGTTTTTACTGTCTCTCGTGTAACTTATGCATACTCAGAAAATAATCTAGAGGTATGTTTTCTGTAGTTCTACATAAACTCCCATGTACATAAATCCAGAATTAAATGAAAATATTTGAAAGAACAATTCATTGTATTTAGTGTGCTTGTTCGGTATCTATTTTCTCTCAGTCTCAAGGCCTCTCTTCCGAAGTCTGCTCTGTGATCGTCAGGTTGAGTTTGCACTACATTGCCCGATGCCTTCTTCTATGATTCTGACAGTTGGACACACTTGTGGGTGATTAGAATTTATGGGAAGAGAAGAAATCCTGTCTCCAGTCTCAGTCAGCATCACACCAGCTGTGAGAGCACAGCTTCCAGCTTCTTTTGTCACTGCTAGCAGCCGCTATGGTGTGGCTCTCAGAAGTACTTACATCACTCAGTCACATTTCTTGGTTGTTCTTAGTATCAGATGTTAGGTCTA
The DNA here is from genome assembly GCF_964374135.1 of Grampus griseus. Taxonomy (NCBI): domain Eukaryota; kingdom Metazoa; phylum Chordata; class Mammalia; order Artiodactyla; family Delphinidae; genus Grampus; species Grampus griseus. The sequence continues at coordinate 25,281,282 of NC_139012.1, forward strand.
AGCACCAACAGTGCTGTGGTCTTTTCAGAAATCTGAGCACTAGCTATGTGATATGTTCCTGGGACATCACAGGGCATGATGATCAGTTCCTGTGGTCCATTTCTGCAGTCTGTGGCCCTACCCTTTCTGTTCTGTTTTCTCAGCCTAGAAGTGGTAACAGCTTCCTGCAGTTAATAATATCGAGGTTATATCAAGATTGCCTTTTTCATCTTCTAACTGTGCTAAATGTATAACTAATTCCCTTTTTCAAATCCTTTCCGTCTATATAGCATGTTTTTTTCTCAGCTTTAAAATATAAATGACAAAATTGTAAGATATTTCAAGTGTAATGTGATGATTTGATATACATATACATTGTGAACAAACTCCCCCCTCCCTCAAGTTTATTGACATAGTGTGGTTTAGATATTCTTGACTGAACCTTGAATTCTAAAGTATTTGGTGGAGGGAGTAGGCTTTATTCTTCACCCTTTAGCATACTAAGAGATCTAAGATAGCTGCTACTTCTGCTCATTAGATTCAACCATCCTGATGTCAGCAGTGTAGTAGACCAGCATGATCCATGGGAATCAAGGTGACTAGGATCTAGGCACACTACAATATGGTAGAGAGTAGAAGGGCTGACATAGCCCTCAGGCAAGACTGAAAATACATAAGTTGGCTGCTGCAAGGTGAAACAAATGTTTTGCTAGTGCTTGCAAACTGGTCTACAATGGGAATCTGCAAAGCAGATCCACCTACCAAACCCAGACCACTGCTTTTTTTTTACGTTTTATTGGAATACTGCCATACTTACTCATTTATGAATTGTCTATGGCTTATTTTGTGCTGCAATAAGAGAGCTGAGTGGTTGTGTTGGAGACCAAAAGGCCTGTAAGTCCTAGATATTTACTCTATGTCCCTTCACAGAAAAAATTGCTGACCCCCTTTTGTTAGTTTCCTAGGGCTTCCATAACAAAATAACACAAATTTGGTGGCTTAAACAACAGAATTTATCATCTCATAGGTCTGGAGGTTAGAAGTCAAAGGTCAAGTTGTTGGCAGTGCTACGCCTCCCCGAAGGCACCAGGAAAAGATCTGTTCCCGCCCTCTCACCTAGTTTCTGGTAGTTCTTTGATTTGTGGTAGCATAACTCCAATTTCATATGTTGTTTTTCCCATGTGCATGCCTTTGTGCGAATTTCTCATTTTTACAGGAATCCCAAACATACTGGAATAGGAGTCCACTCCATTCTACTCCAGTATGACCTCATCTTAATGAATTGTATCTGCTACAACCCTATTTCCAAATAAAGTCACATTCTGAGGTACTCAGGGGTAGGACTTCATATGAGTTTGGGTGGGGGAGGACAGTTCATCCCATGACACACCTGGTCCAGAAAAATCATGTACTAAATTGATAAAGGCATGCTGCGTTGCAGAAGCCATATTGAATTGTTTCTAAAATTTACCACAATTGGAAAAGCAGCTGCAATTTATGTCACTCCCTGTTTAAGTTTACACTAATCCACAATCATTCCTCAAGATCCATTCACCTACAGGAAAGTCAAAGGAGCAATTTAAATAAAGCTGTAATATGAACCCCTGTTCTGCTTCTTCTTTGATGGCAGCACTAAGCCCTGCAATTCCCACTGAGATGTGGCATTGCTTTTTCTTTGCTATACTAGTAAGGAGAAACATTTCCTGAGGCTTCTGTGGACTATTTTCTACCAAAAGTCACTACACAGGTAAGAGAACCAAATGTAGGTATTTTCCATCTCCTCATTCTCAGTTGGTGTGTGTCTTCAGATCTGAAGTGAGTCTCTCATAAACAGCATATATATGGGTCTTGTTTTCTTTTAATCCCTCAGCCACTCTATGTCTTTTGATTAGAGCATTTAGCACATTAACATTTAAAGTAATTATTGATAAGTGTGTACTTATTGCCATTTTGTTAATTTTTTTTCAGATTGTTCTTGTAATTCTTTTCTGTTCTTTTCTTCTTCTTTTGCTCTCCTCCCTTGTGATTTGATGACTATCTTTAGTGTTATATTTGGATTCCTTTCCCTTTTTTGTTGGTTCATCTATTACAGAGTTTGTGTTTGTGGTTACATGAGGTTTATATATAGTAACCTATGTATATATGGGATTATTTTAAATTAATGATCTCTTAAATTCAAATGCATCCTAATAACCCTGAATTTTTACTCCCTCATCCCATGTTTAATTTTTTTGACATCATATTTTACATCTTTTTGTTTCCTATATCCCTTAACTACTTATTATAGCTATAGATGATTTTACTTTTGTCTTTTAACCTTCCTACTAGATTTATTAGTAGTTCATTTACCACCTTTACCATACATTTACTTTTACCAATGAGATTTTTCCTTTCATAATTGTATATTTCTAGTCATGATCTTTTCTTTTCCATTTAGAGAAGACCTTTTAACATTTAGAGAAGACCTTTTAACATTTCCTATAAAGCTGGTTTAGTGGTGCTGAACTCTTCTAGCTTTTGCTTGTATGTAAAACTCTTTATCTCTCTTTCATATCTGAATGACAGCCTTGCTGAGTATTCTTTGTTGTTTTCTCCTTTCATCACTTTAAATATATCACTCCATATAATTTATATTTTTGAAGAGACTGACATCCCCTTCAAATAAACTGAAAACTGGGTAAGAGGCTATATCTGCCCACTGTGATGATTCAAATAAAGTTACTGTCCACCAAATCCAGGGTTGGTTTGTGTTACATAGATCAAGTAATGCTTTAATAGGCTGCCAATCTACTTCAATCTTGGAATCCTGAGATTAATTAGCACCTGCTGAAGATCCATGAGATTCAAAACATTCTTAATTATATTCTTGTTTCTAATGCCCATTGTAGATTGTGTGCACCCCTTCTTCTTTAGCATGTAAATGTTTCCTCAAGCATGTTCCATCCTGGAACGTGTTCCATCCTTCCTCCTCACCGTAAAAAGAAAGCCCATCTCAGTGGTGTCATTTCTACCATCTTCCCCAGCCTGCACAGGACTGCTGCCATCATGCGTTTCACCGATGCAGCCCTTCCCATTCAATCCCGTATTATCAGTGCCGTAGGGAAGGTGTCCTTTTGATCCTCTTTTGCTCTCTAATTAGGGAGCAGATGGCGCATGATACATCCATCCCTACATTCCTGTTTTCCTAAGCTTTTGGATTTTTTTCCCTCTGTATTATGTTAGAGAATTTCTGATACTTCAGCCTCACTGAATGTTGGCAACAGTTAAGCCCAGATTTCAGTCAACAAAGCAAACAAATCATTAGAGCAGATTTAACATATTAAACTCAGAATCTCTGACAAGTATGCCAGATCAACAGATTTGGCCCCATCCAATTATACATTTTGTACCCTTTCAAAATACATCCTTAGAGTTTATTCCCACTCATGTTCTGCAGGCTGCCATAATATACATGAACAAAATCTAAGCCCTTTTGTTCTAGTAATACCTTTTCTCCCTTTATTATTTCCTTAGTAATTGTAATGGTAGCTGCTTCCAGCAGTTATTAATCTTTGGGTTATTTCATCATTCCCCTTTTGCTTTCCAGCGTCATCTATTTCACCAACTTACTATATGAAATTCCCTCTATTTGACATACCTGTTCTTTACATTTTCTGGCAGGACACAGACTAATTGAGTTACAGATGAACATGTCCAGATTGGACAAATTGAAATAAAAATAATTTGGAATATGCTAAAATAGTCTTGGTCTTAGTGATATTGTTTTTAACGTTTGTATCTAGGATTTTCTAGTTTGATAGGCAAATTAATTCAATAACAATAGCTTAACAGTGAAAATGAAAATTGGTTTCAGCCAGTTCAGTTTACCATCACAATAAATAAACGTTTTCTGATTGAAAAGGTTTATTTCCCATTATTAAAAAAATCAAATATTAAACGTTTTAAAATTCTAATATTCTGCTTATTTATATTCCTTTGAAATTTCTAATCATTACTTCTTTTCTGCCCTTTGGATTTCAATAGATGAAGCATACACAAATCACAGGCATCTCTTTGAATATTTGAGCACAGCTATTGTCTAAAGCCTTATTCTTCCTCTCATAGCTCTCAATGTTTTAGATTGCTTCAATGGAAACATTTCAGCTTATCGATCTAAAAAAAAATCTGATCCACTTAACTGAAAATAAATTTCTATTCTATAGTGCTAGAAATTTCTGACCACAACTCCTGCAACTTGTCTACCTCTTGAGGAATGTTTATTCAATTATCTTCTTTTTGGGTGACCCAAATGTTTTGGAACTAGGTAGTGTGATGTCTTGAACCATACTGTGAATGTACTAATGACTGTTGGGAGCTCAGCTGAGCTGGAGAAAGCTGAGGTGCCAGGCGTCAGAGGTGGGGATAGAAAGGTAGGCAGGATGTTCTACTTCCCCTGGATGATTTTTCAGTACAGTTGAAGATGTAAACTCTACAAAATCTCATGAGTAAACTTCAAAAACAATCAGTTAGTAATAAGAAGAAAATAATAATCTTAATAAATTACAGATATGAATATGATACTTTCCTTCATAAAATCTTTCAGTGTCTTCCCATTGGCCTCGGGGGAAAAAAAATAAAACAATTTCCTCAGGTGGCTACGAGGGCCCTCATGTCCCAGTCTTGGCTCTGCTACAGTCCTGCCACTTTCCAGTCTTTGTCTTGTGCCTTGTGCTCCAGCCTGGAACTTCTACCAGTTCTTACGGTGCATGGGCACCTCTCCTCTCTGGGCCTCGTCTGGCTGACTCACCCCTATCCTTTGCTTGGTTGGCACCACGTCACCCATCAGCTCTTAGCTCGATATCCATTATGACGTAGATTCTCTTTGCTTCCTTGAGTAGATTAATTGAAATCATGTTAGGCTCTCAAGGATATAACTTCACTAATGATGATTTTAGTTATAAGTTTAGTGTCTGTTTTCCCAAGCAAAGGGTAAGCTCTATGACAAAATGGTACTTGTTTTATCTGACAAAAACATGAACTGTGATTGCCATGTCTGTTGAGTGCCTCTCAAAGAGCCGGGATCATTTTAGACCAAAAACATATGTGTTGAATAAATGAATATTTATTTAGTAGAATGGATGTGGGCATAGTTTTGGATAATAGGAGATGAAAATTATTAGTAATTTAGAACAGAGGAGCTAAATTTGCTTAAAAGGAGAAAGGTGGTTTTATTGGGAAGGTGGCGTATATGTTGAAACAAGAGAGGTAAGGAAAAGAATGCCAGAAGAGTTGGCCTTTTCCCTGAAACAGGTGCCATATGGAGAGGGAAAACAGTGAAGAGAGAATAAAAGTACAGTTTTCCTTTTGAAGACTGATGCATTATTAGTGTTTACATGAATGAGTATATTTAAACTTCCATCCACTGTGATCTTCTGCTTTATAGATTTTCTAGATAGTCCCATACCTTGTATTTCTCTGATCTTTTTCTTTGAATTTTTTTTTCTGAAATCTAAGGTATTATATTTTATTCTATGGCTGTTCTTGATAAAAAATATATGATACCATTTATTTAATCGACATCCCATTTATTTAATCGACATTTTCATTTGGGTACAGAGTTAGCAGTTCTGCTTACTGCTGTTACTTGTTATAAACAAGGTCATTACTGGCACTTGGTTAGGTGATTCATCTTTGCTGTGAGGAACTTTCCTAGGACCTAGAAGACAATTTGCATTCTTGACCTCTGGGCACTGCTTGCCTTTCACTTTGCAGTCCTGATAACCTCCAAATTCATATATTTGCAAACAATCCCAGTCACCCAGACCCCCAGAAGAATGCGAAGTGTTGCCTTCTCCCACTTGGGTACCATTTAACTTTTAAAGTAAGTAGGGAAGTAAATTCAAGCAAATGTTTTGATACCATTTTATAGTAATAAATCTATTTAGCTGAGCATTTTTATCTACAGGGGGACCCCTGTGGATACCAAAATTTGCAAATGCTCAAGTCTCTTATACGAAATGGCATAGAAGAGTTACACCCCTCTGCCTACTCTCCCACACCCCACACCCCCTTTCCTCTATCAGGGATGCAGAACCTGTGGATAAGATGGGCCTACTGTATAGCTATGTGTTTTCTTGACATACATTTTTTTAAATAGTGTTAGGAAAATAATAGCAATATCTATCTGACCAGTCAACTTACTAAGAACACTTGTATTGTTAGCATATATATTTTTCCAGAGAAGTGTGGGCCTCATTTACAGACAGCATTACTCTATGTTTATTTACAAAATAATTTAAAGCTAAGAGAAAATTAATCAATCATAGCCTTTTTCAATGAGAATAAATTTTAGTGCTCATCTAGCTGATTTTATTTATTTATTATTCTTTTTTAACATCTTTATTGGAGTATAACTGCTTTATATTGTTGTGTTTGTTTCTGCTGTATAACAAAGTGAATCAGCTATATGTATACATATATCCCCATATCCCCTCCCTCTTGCATCTCCCTCCCACCCTCCCTATCCCACCCCTCTAGGTGTTCACAAAGCACCGAGCTGATCTCCCTGTGCTACGTGGCTGCTTCCCGGCATTGTGATCAGAAAAGACACTTGATACAATTTCAATTTTCTTAAATTTACCAAAGCTTCATTTGTGACCCAAGATATGATCTGTTCTGGAGAATGTTCCATGAGCAGTTGAGACGAAAGTGTATTCTGTTGTTTTTGGATGGAATGTCCTATAAATATCAATTAAGTCCATCTTGTTTAATGTGTCATTTAAAGCTTATGTTTCATTATTTATTTTCATTTTGGCTGATGTGTCCATTGGTGAAAGTGGGGTGTTTAAATCCCCTACTCTTGATTTCCCCTTTATGGCCTTTAGCATTTGCCTTATGTATTGAGATGTTTCTATGTTGGGTGCATAAATATTTATAATTGTTATATATTCTTCTTGGAGTGATCCCTTGATCATTATATAGTGTCCTTCTTTCTCTCTGGTAGTAGTCTTTCTTTTAAAGTCTGTTTTGTCTGATATGAAGATTGTTACTCCAGCTTTCTTTTGATCTCTATTTGCTTGGAATATCTTTTTCCATCCTCTTACTTTTAGTCTATATGTGTCCCTAGGTCTGAAGTGGGTCTCTTGTAGGCAGCATATATATGGGTCTTGTTTTTGTATCCATTCAGCCACTCTGTGTCTTTTGGTTGGAGCATTTAATCCATTTACATTTAAGGTAATTATCGATATGTATGTTCCTATTACCATTTTCTTAATTGTTTTGGGTTTGGTATTGTAGGTCTTTTCCTTCTCTTGTGTTTCCTGTCAGAGAAGTTCCTTTAGCATTTTTTGTAAAGCTCATTTGGTGGTGCTGAATTCTCTTAGCTTTTGCTTGTTTGTAAAGGTTTTAATTTCTCCATTGAATCTGAAAGGGATCCTTGCTGGGTAGAGTAATCTTGGTTGCAGGTTTTTTCCTTTCATCCCTTTCAATATGTCCTGCCACTCCCTTCTGGCTTGCAGTTTCTGCTGAAAGATCAGCTGTTACGCTTATGGGGATTCCCTTGTATGTTATTTGTTACTCTTCACTTGCTGCTTTCAATTTTTTTTTCTTTGTATTTAATTTTTGACAGTTTGATTAATAATGTGTCTTGACCTGTTTCTCCTTGGCTTTATCCTGTATGGGACTCTGGGCTTCCTGGACTTGACTATTTCCTTTCCCATATTAGGGAAGTTTTCAACTATAATCTCTTCAAATATCTTCTCAGTCCCTTTCTTTTTCTCTTCTTCTTCTGGGACCCCTATAATTCGAATGTTGGTGCACATAATCTTGTTCCAATGGTCTCTGAGACTGTCCCCAGTTCTTTTCATTCTTTTTTATTTATTCTGTTCTGCGGTGGTTATTTCCACTATTTTATCTTCCAGGTCACTTATCCGTTCTTCTGCCTCAGTTATTCTGCTATTGATTCCTTCTAGAGAATTTTTAATTTCATTTATTGTGTTGTTCATCATTGTCTGTTTGCCCTTTAGTTCTTCTAGGTCCTTGTTAAATGTTTCTTATATTTTCCCCATTCTACTTCCAAGATTTTGAATCAACTTTCTATCATTATTCTGAATTTTTTTTCAGGTAGATTGCCTATTTCCTCTTCATTTGTTTGGTCTTGTGGGTTTTCACCTTGCTCCTTCATCTGCTGCATATTTCTCTGTCTTCTCATTTTGCTTAACTTACTGTGTTTGGTGTCTCCTTTTTGCAGGCTGCAGTTTCGTAGTTCCCGTTGCTGTTTGTGTCTGCCCCCAGTGGGTAAGGTTGGTTCAGTCGGTTGTGTAGGCTTCCAGTGGAGGGGACTGGTGCCTGTGTTCTGGTGGATGAGGCTGGCTCTTGTCTTTCTGGTGGGCAGGACCGCATCCAGTGGTGTGTTTTGGTGTGTCTGTGAACTTATTACGATTTTAGGCAGTCTCTCTGCTAATGGGTGTGGTTGTGTTCCTGTTTTGCTAGTTGCTCAGCATAGGGTGTCTAGCACTGGAGCTTGCTGGCCATTGAGTGGAGCTGGGTCTTAGCATTGAGATGGAGATCTCTGGGAGAGCTCTTGCCAATTGATATTATGTGGGGCCGGGAGGTCTCTGGTGGACCAATGTCCTGATATCGGCTCTCCCACCTCAGAGGCACAGGCCTGACACCCGGCCAGAGCACCAAGACCCTGTCAGCCACACAGCTCAGAAGAAAAGGGAGAAAAAGAAAGAAAGAAAAAAATAGTAAGATAAATAAAGTTATTAAAATAAATTTTAAAAGTAATAAAAAAAAAAAGAGAGCAACCAAACCAATAAACAAATCCACCAATGATAACCAGTGCTAAAAACTAAACTAAGATAAACATAAAAATCAAAAACTGGTCAGTCGCATACAGAAATCCACAATTCTACAGTTGCTCCCAAAGTCCACCGCCTCAATTTTGGGATGATTTATTGTCCATTCAGGTACTCCACAAATGCAGAGTATATCAAGTTGAGTGTGGAGATTTAATCTGCTGCTCCTGAGGCTGTACGGAGAAATTTCCATTTCTCTTCTTTGTTCGCACAGCTCCTGGGGTTCAGCTTTGGATTTGGACCCACCTCTGCATGTAGGTCGTCCTGTGGCATCTCTTCTTCCCACGGACAGGAGGGGGTTAAAGGAGCAGCTGACTTAGGGGGCTTTGGCTCACTATGGAGAGAGGGATACAGAATGCGGGGTGAGCCTGCGGCGGCAGAGCCTAGCATGACGTTGCAGCAGCCTGAGGCGTGCTGTGTGTTCTCCCGGGGAAGTTGTCCCTGGATCATGGGACCCTGGCAGTGGCGGGCTGCACAGGCTCCTGGGAGGGGAAGTTCTGGAGCTCGTTTAGGCGGTGGTCTGAATCCCCTCTCCTCGCACACCCAGAAACAATGGTCTCTTGCCTCTTAGGCAGCTCCAGACTTTTTCCCGGACTCCCTCCCGGCTAGCTGTGGCGCACTAGCCCCCTTCAGGCCCCTTCAGGCTGTGTTCACACAGCCAACCTCAGTCTTCTCCCTGGGATCCGACCTCCGAAGCTGGAGCCTCAGCTCCCGGCCCCCACCCACCCCGGTGGGTGAGCAGACAAGCCTCTCGGGCTGGTGAGTGCTAGTTGGCACCGATCGTCTGTGTCGGAATCTCTCCGCTTTGCCCTCTGCACCCCTGTTGCTGCGCTCTCCTCCGTGGCTCTGAAGCTTCCCCCCCACCCCCCATCTCCGCCATTGAAGGGGCTTCTTAATGTGCGGAAACTTTTCCTCCTTCACAGCTCCCTCCCCTAAGTGCAGGTCCCGTCCCTATTATTTTGTCTCTTTTTTTTTCTTTTTTCTTTTGCCCTACCCAGGTTCGTGGGAGTTTCTTGCCTTTTGGGAGGTCTGAGGTCTTCTGCCAGCGTTCAGTAGGTGTTCTGTAGGGGTTGTTCCACATGTATTTTTGATGTATTTGTGGGGAGGAAGGTGATCTCCACGTCTTACTTGTAGGTCCTCTCCTAGCTGATTTTAAAGATGATAAAATTTTAAATAAGCATTTATCTGATGCCGTATTATATCCATTAGACCGTTTATGTGCATTTTTGGAAATAATTTTTTATTTGTATGTATATTGTATGAACTATGTAAATTCACTGGAATATTGCAAACACTCCCTGTTTTATTTTAGATTTATTTTTGTATATGCTAATAGTATCTTATCTAATTCCTCTACTTCCTTTTGAGAACTATCCTGTATCTCCGTTGTTTTTCTTTCTTCTACATTAATACTACATTTTATGTTCCATTGTATTTTATAAAACTGTTTCATCTCAGAAGTTTTTTGCTTTCTCCTCAGATTTCACCTTAAGGCCTTTTTGAGCAATAGAGTTTATCTTGCCGATCGATAACTTAAGGTTTTCATAAAAAGCACTCTGTTCTCATCCAGGAGCTCATTGCTCTGGTATCATAAAAACAACAATCGAAAAAAAAAATCCACTTTTTGAAATAATGTGGTATTAATGTCATTTCCTGTATCATTCTTTCTTTTTTAAAGTTATAGCCATAAATTTCAGTCAGTACTCTCAAACTACTTTAAAAAGTTCAACAGTTACAAGAAAATGTTTACAAAGCCCAAAACTAATATACAGAGATACATTATGGACATTTTATTGTTTTATTGTCCTTAGAAAATAATCACATTATATAAATGCATCAGTACATATCTATTATACCATTTAGTTTTATATAAAATATATTTATGAACGTAGGATGTATTAGGAACATACATAAAGTATCACCTTAGTTTCAATATTTTAATAATATTTAAGATATTTACTTTCCAAAAAATAAAGTTCCCTCAAAATATGGAATAAAGGAATCCAAAATGACTAGATCTTCAGTAGTTTTGCTGTGTCAAGGGAGAAGAATCATCTAGTATCTATTTGGTTCCAGTTCAAAAGCTTAGAGTTACATGGCTGTCAAGATTTTCCTTATCTGATATTGTTCTTGCCTTATAATTGTTTTAGGGGAGGAAAGATAATTTCCCCCTCAACTGTTTCATGTTCTCAGCTGAGACTCCTGTGATAAAAGACAGACTAACAAAAAAAACAAACAAAAATTTATTATCATATATACTTCATGTGAACATGGGAAATACCCAGGAAAAATAAGTAACTTCCAGAGGTGGCTTAGAATTCAGACTTAAATACCATCTTAATAGGGTAAGGGGGAGAGGGATGTAGGTCTCTTAGAGGAAAGTAAATGATTTTTAGGAAAGTTGAGTGGACTCAGAAGAATAGATGGAAGTTACTATAATTTATTAAAAAGTCTCTTTGGGTGTGATATCCATTTCTGGTCTCCTCTCCTGTAATGAGTCAGTCTTCTCTGGATGTTGAAACTCCTGGGGAGGGGTTTATGACAGTTAAGTTCCTTTTGGAAGATCTGTCTTTAGGCAGATAAAGGGTGTTCAGAGAAATCCTTCCCCTGCATTTGCTGTATTTCAAGTGCCTACAGCTCAAAATCATCAGTACATGAAAGTGGCATATTTTGTGATGGCATGTCTTGAACTCCTACAGGCATATTTTGGGGTGGCATATTCTGCTACCCTTCGTAGTAATATGGAAAGTATATGATACATGAACATGAAAAGTGTTTGAAATTCAGATTTAGAGAAGAAATAGCTGACTGCCTAGCAATGTAAATGTAATCAATGTTCAATATTATATTATAAAATTCATTGATGAAATCTAGAAAAATAATTATCATTTATATTTAAAATAAAATTTGTATTACTTTTAAATTAATGATTCTTATAAAACTTATACATTTTATGGACTACAATTTACAATTTTCTTACTTGAAATTTAAACAGTGGGAAGAGGCTGATTTATTTATTACATATAATAAAATGTATAATTTATGTACAGCCCAAGTCAGCAATGCTTTGGTTATTTTTACTTTTGCTTATTTGTTTTGGTGATATAATCATTATATTAAAAGACCACAGGCTAAATGCAAAACAACTAACCGTTCTAAGCAAAGACATTTGCAGACCAGCTTCATTCCTTCTGACTCCTGAACAAAGCTGCCTGAGATATTCACTTGTTTGAACTGCCTCCAAGAGGTTACATGGTTCCCATGGGGGGCTTGTGCCTTAGCCCGCAGCAAGCTAATAAACCTAACTCAGATGAACTGTAGGTCTGTTTTTGGTGATCTTTGATTCGTGAACTTCAGTAGGCCATTCAGTCATCAAGAACTTAACTGCTGGAGTTGACTTCATGTTTTCAAATACTGCACTCATTCACCCTGTACCATGAGAGAAATAGACTTCTTCCCTTCTACTTGTAAGCCACTAGGTTATAGTTTCTATTGGGTTGGCCAAAATGTTCGTTCGGGTTTTTCCATAATATCGTACAGAAAACCTGAATGAACTTTTTGGCCAACCCAATATTAGTAATAGTAGCTTAGCTTAGCCTAACTATGTGTATGTGTGTGTATATTAATATATATATACATATATTAAATCCAAAGACAGAGCAACCCATTACTCCACAGAATTTATTAACAAAATAAATAAAACAAATTCCTTTCTAAGTCCTCTTAATTCCTGATACGCTGACAGTTGAGTATCCAAACAAAAAGAGACAAAAACAACAATCAAAGTAACCCCAAAAAATATAGAAAAAATGGAAAATTTTCTCTTGTGTAAAATGAACAAAGTAGAGAAAAATGTTTAAAAAAGGAACCAACTAAATGGAAATTATTTTTAATTATTACTTATATATTGTTATTAAGGTTTATTTTTCCTCAGCATATTTTATACAGTCAGTTCTTAATACAGTTTGGAATTTTTGTTTTCACGTGTAATGTCATTTATTGACTCTCAATATTTTGGTAGCTGTGTTTTACAAGCATCATATTTAGTGTTTCAGATTATATTTTACATGGATTCATCATAATCTACTGTACAGTTCCTCCACTGTAGTCTTTTGATTGCTTCTAATTTGTCATTATATTTAAACATTTGAAAAATTTTGCACATAACTTTTTATACAAATTTTCTCAAGGTAGAATCTCAGGAAGTGAAATTGTTAAATGTACACACGTTAAAGCTATTGTTGCGTATCACCAAACTGCTTTTTAAAACTGTTGTACCAATTTATATCCAAAGTTCTGTATGATAGTACCTATTTTTCCATACTCTAGACTTTCATTGATTTTGTCATATTTAAAAATGATAACAGAAGAGTTAAAGACAGTCGTCTTTTGTGTTCACTTATGTTTACCCTAAAGCTGGCAAGTAATAAGAGCTAATTAAATATGTGAATTAATGAAAAAATTCCATTTTCATTGTTAATAGGTATCTTTTCTTATATTTGTGTCAGTCATTGGCATTTATTTATTTTTAATATTTATTCTTATATTTACTCAGTTACATTGTAAAACAAAGACTATCAGGGAAAAAAGTAACCTCAGAATTTTTTATTGTCAGGAAAGGGAACACATACTAGTGAAGAAAAATTCATTGTGTAGTTTGCCAGGGGAAAAATTAAGGGGATGGTAGATACTAAAAAGAAGGGGGAATGACTCATTAAGGATAAAAGAAAATATCTAAATATGTCAGAATGAGTCCATAGATCTGTACACAATTGGCTAAAATAAATTCCATTGCCTTTTGGTCAGGGTGTGTCTACAGTTAGGTCCAGAAAGCGTGTAGCACAGAGGTCACACAAAGTACATGGTCTTCCTCAGTTATGGCAGGTTAGAACTAGCTTTGCTAAAATACAACATCCAGTTTGGAATCTCCCAAGGCAGTGCTAACGTAAGTGAAGACGTTATATAATATTTTGGAGACGTAGTGTTTTGATGTTAACTCGAAATAGCTATATACTAATTAATTCATTAATTAAATCTACTGTTGCTTAAACTGGATTGAAAGACTTCATCTTCTGTTGTTTTTATTAATGTAAAAAAATTGTGTGTGTGTATATGTGTTGCATTCTATCAGTAGATGAACATATTAGCATTCTTCTGTGATTTAAGTCTACTTCTTTTAGGCAGGAGATAAAGATATTACACACCCATATTTTAAAAGGGCCCAGCATTTCAGATTTTAAGCCCCAAACAAATTTTGTTACATATTCAGAATGGAAGTCATACACGCGGGCGTACACACACACACACACACACACACACACACACACACACACACACACACACACACACACACACACCCTTATTTGAATTGCAGTGAGGTTGAAATGGGGGAAGAATAACTTTTCCAAGTAATGGAAAAAGTGCTGAATTGAGTTTGTTAGTTTCTCATTTGTTTACTTTTGTATACAACTCGCATGACTATGGACTATGAATAGACAATTGGCATGAGGTTTTGGTAACTCAGGCCTTTCCTTCATACCACAGGCCCACCAGTTTATTCAGCAATAATATGGGGCTAACCCTTTCAATAAAAACTAAATGGGTTAACATATATAACTGCTCAGAATAGTACTTACCATTCTTGTTTTTATCATTATTCTATTTCAAAATTGGTGCTCATATAGACCTTGATATTTGCACATTGAATTCCCTTAAGCGTTTCAGTTAGTTGAAATTTCTCAGACTCTGATAAACAATTTGCCATTATTGATATATATTGTTGATGAAAATTTTTATATTTTTGATGACTTCTTGTTACTTTATTTGGAAGTTTGTTAAGAGTGTATCATAGCCTGCCAATGCAGGGGACACGGGTTCGTGCCCCGGTCCGGGAAGATCCCACATGCTGCAGAGCGGCTGGGCCTGTGAGCCATGGCCGCTGAGCCTGCACTCCGCAGCGGGAGAGGCCACAGCAGTGAGAGGCCCGCGTACCGCAAAAAAAAAAAAAAAAAAAAAAAAAAAAAGAGTGTATCATAGTTGTTAGCCTGCTGTCATTATACTTGAGAGTTGAATTTTATTAATTCTCCAAAGTCATATATGTAAATGCAGAAAATCTGAGAAATCCAAAGAAGCGAAAACAAAAATAAATAGCTCACATCTTTATCACTGGAAAGTAACCCTAAGAAACTTTCAGTCACCTTTTTCAATATCCTCTTACAGATATAATTTATACAGTGAATTGTATAACTATTAATTTTCAACATATTGTTTTTTTCCCGCACTCAGCTTTATACTGAATGTCTCTTTTTATCATAATAAAGAGTTTAGGTTTCTGGTAAATATTCTATGCCTTGATTTCTCACAATATTGAGACCACAGTGGGTTTTATGGATGAACCAATAAAGAAATAAAGGACCTCGTACTTCTCCTTGCTCCTGTCTGTCCAGTCCTCCAGATATCCTTTACGATGTTTAACTTTTCCTAGCCTTTAATCAACTTCTGATTTAATTTATTTACTATGATTGTTGTTTACGGTTTATCTCTCTCAGACTGTAAACTTTGCAAGGGAGACAAGATTGGATTTTTTCATTGATTTCTTGACTACCTGAAACAGTGCTTGGTACATAGTAGCCATTCAGTAAATGTTTGTGGAATAACCAAATGGATCATTTCAAAAAATAGTAAACACCTTTCAGTTAATTAAGCAAGAACTGTAAATCTGTTGAGATACTTGCATAGATGGGATGCCAGGTAACCAAGTCTAAGAAAAGACAGGAAGTAAAGAAGCATCTGAGGGCATGAGGAGGGGTGCAGAAAATGCAGCATCTGTCTCAGAGTGAAGACGGTCTGCATGACGGTAGCCGTTACTCCTGTTACCACAAAGCTGCAATTGTTAATTTCCAGCCTAGTCCTGGCATTGTTGGCTAGAGATTCAGAGTTCTTTGAGAGATTGCTAGCTTGGGGAGACTCAATTCCATTACCTGAAATCCGGTTATACAAGTGAGAAGGGGAGGTGCAAACCTGGTCTTCTTGGCTTCCAAACTGACAGGCAGCCAAAATGAATTACTCTACCTGTAAGAATACAGAAAATTCAGAGTAATTTCATTCCATTAAAAAAAAGTCATTTTAAAAATAGTTAACATGACATGTTAACTAATAAGTTAACATGACATATTAACTTATTAACATTTAAAAAAATATTTAAATACTCATTTTAATAGATTTAATCCTTCCAAAATCAGTCTGTGCTGCTTCTCTAGAAGTTTAAATATATCTGTTTGTCTCGGGAGATATCACAGTTTATTGCATGATTTATATTTAAATGTAGTGATTTATTAATACTTACTGATTATTGTTTGTTCTAATATTTTAATCTGCTCTACGAAGGACATCCATGTTGTTGCATATAGTCAATTCAGTGAAATTCAACCATTTATTGACCCCATCCGTTTTACGTGTGTAGTATATAACTTTATCACATCATTAATTTTGACCCTTCTAAAAAAGATGTTCTTGGAGTCTGGGACAGTGTAGTATGAAAAATTAAATTAAATATGTATGTGTATATATGTCTATAGTTTTGATGTGTGAAGTTTCTTTTTCCTTAGGATATTATGGATTTTTGCCTTTTGAGTTTGTAGCTCTCTTTTTAATCACATTATTTTTCATATACGATCCAATCCTGCTCAGATGTCATAAACTGAGAATTCTCTTTCCCTCCACCTCCAATTTACATAAGTCTATTTCTTCCAAATGTAGGTATATGTGTGTATACACATTACATACATACATACATTTGGGAGAAAAATATATTTGAAATTACAAATAATAAAATACAGCATAGTTTATATGAAAATTTTCTTTATAGAGATATATTTACTTCTAAAGATAAGGGCAGTTTTTTATACAGCAGCATTTCAATATTATTTCCTCTGAAAAAGGATAAAAAAAAGACCCTGAACATAATCCTGACAACCACTTGCACTCTAAAAACCACTTGCATTATCTTATTTTGTAACCAAAATGGATATTTATGAAAATTTAATGCAGATAATGAAGCATAGCATTACACGTCAATGAGGACACCAATCATGTGTAAAAATATGAAATGAAAGGACTGTAATGTAATGGACTACACAGAAATAACAGTCTTACTCTTGCACTTAGCCTGGTTTCCCATGGAAACAAGAATAATAAAACTACCAAGTGCTCTCACACTCTAGATAGCAAATGAAAGTTAAATAACAACTATTATTATTAGGCTGTCAGTCAGACTGTCAGTCTCTGTAATGTTAATGACTTGGGCCTTAGCAGCCAGTTTCAGCAAAGTTTACAATGATCTGGGTCTCAGTGCTGACTAAGAATATAAAACGTCAAGAAAATAAAAACAAATCTATCACTGAGATGTACAAAGAACAAGTGACAAGAGGATGTTAGGAACTTAGCATTTTTTCTTCATTTTATACTACGTATAGATGCCAAATTTTGAAACAAATTGTATGCATGTCCCCTTTTTTGCAGATTATGTGAACCTTTTGAAAGATGCATATTGAAAAGAAATTTAATAAAATACATTACCCTTCTAACATATTTGCTTTCCATATGAAAATATGCCCAGCAAATTCATTGTAACTGCCTGTGTAAAAAGTTCTTCAGTCTTTCTACTGAAGTTCCCTGTACCATCTCGCTGATCAGAAATTCTGTGGAAATCAGCTATGAAAACCATTTTTTTTCCTACTCATTTTACTGTTTCCTTGGCCCACATCAAAACCATTGACTGTCACTAATTTTCAGCACAGTCCATGCCATCAAACAATACCTATCTGCCTCTTATTGTGAAAAACCTCGTTCATTGTCACTTTTCAATGTCACTGATTTATTTGAAAACTGCCTTGTATTTTCCTTCTCACGCTCTTTCTTATCTCTCTTAGTGTGTAATAATTACCATAAAGGAAAGTGTAGAATACCAATTTTTAAGTTTTTCATTCTCATCATTCTCCATGCTTTTAATATAATTACGTGTATCACCTAACAGTTAAATCTACAAATTGCATTTTCACAGCAACAAAACCAAGACTCTTCCAAAATTCTTTAATTCAGAAAGCTGTGTTTTGCTTAATAGAAGCATATATATTTTTTCTTATCTAAGAAAATCTGTATATGTAGGATTGGTGTGTCTGTTAAGTTTTTTGCTTTTGCTTTTTGCTTTATGTATTTCTATTTTTTGAAAGAGCAGCTTAAAGCATTCTGCAATAGTTGAGTCTGTGGAGTATGGTGTTTGATTCGCTTTGTCACTTACAGCCTTTATATTTGTCCCATTCCCTTCCATTCACTCTTCTCATGATAGTCACTTTTCATTCTTTGCTTCTTAGATTAAATGCCACCATCCCAGAAATCCCTTCTCTGGTTGCCTTCTCTCCGTAATTATTATCTATCAGCACATTCTTAATTTCACTTCTTGTTATTACAGTTTACCTGTACTTTTATAAATCTGCTTTACCTGTTTGAATGTGGAAATCGGTGGGAAAACATCTGGCCTCGTATAGCTAGATCCATCCTCTCAAAATGATGTGTCAAAATCTATTGAGAGAGATTAATGATACCTTCCAGCACATGAATACTATTCATTTACACATTTATTTAATGATAATATTTATCCAAGTGTTACTTTATGCAAAGAACTGGCTTCACTGTACTGTGGTCAAGGTATGCAATTTAGATAAGAAGACACATGGTTTTTGAAGGGACAAAATGAGATGCTAGCAGGCAGTTTCTCTAGAATGTGATAAGTGCTGTGGGAGCATATGGGGAGGGTCAGAAAAAACTTCAAGGAAAAGACTTGCAAGCCAAATCCAGAAATGGGGCAGGATTTATCTAGGTAATAAGCAAGAGGAAGATCTTTCCAGATAAAGGGAAGTACATTTACATAAAATTGACATTAGGGCATGTTTAGGAAACTTACACAGTTGAGTACAACTAGATTATAGTGTACAGGGGTGAATGGCAAAAGATGAGCTGGAGAGGTAAACCAGTGTCCTACCGTGACAAGTCCTGTAAATCACGTGAAGTTAGGGTGTGTTTTATTGTCATCTACCAAAACTGTATGGGAATATTAGAAAATGGTGACTTATCTTTTAGAGTAAATCATTCAATATAAGGACCACATCAGGGAAGAGAGAGCTAGACTTTTCATTCTATTTCTCATATGTATACATCACACTTGCTTTACAAATAAAAGCTAAGAGTGTCACTGGATACTGGGTCTTGATGTATGTGAAGGACAAGGTGGATTTTTGGTGCATTTCTTCAGTGTTAGGCAACACAAGCTTTCTGAATTTTCGGTAACCATCTGTATATGATGAATAAAGGTTATTTCAGTACTTCAGAGCAGTTTCTGTACTAAAGAGCAGTTTCACTTACTAGCTGAGATTTTTCTCAAACCTAACTCATTCGATTCCATACCATCTCATATAGAGTTCTTAGCACGGACATTTATTAACATTTGAATAGCATCAAGGCATAATCCATCTTATGGTTAAAGATTTGTATAGCTTGTAAGTGCTTGAAGCTTCTGAAACAATCTTCTCATTTGTAAAATAAATATGCTTTTTGATCAACATCTGCTCCTAGTTACAGGGATAGAGCCAGCATCAGAAATCAGATCTCCTGAATTTCAGTACAGTGTTTCTTCTATTACATCATAATACCTTTCTCAGTAGCTGGCTAATGTATGAGAGATAGGATAATAGCTCCCAAGTTTATTTTTCTTTCTGTAACAAGAAAATGGATGGGGAAATTGAAGTAACCTTTATAAATTTTACTGTAACTGTTATTTTAGTTTGTGATGATAGCAAGTAAGGATTCAAATGCTACATTGATTGACTCTATCCTGAGGTATAAGGTATTGTCTTTAAAAAATATGAAAAGGGACTTCCCTGGTGGCGCAGTGGTTGAGAGTCCACCTGCCGATGCAGGGGACACGGGTTCGTGCCCCGGTCCGGGAAGATCTCACATGCCGTGGAGCGGCTGGGCCCGTGAGCTATGGCTGCTGAGCCTGCGTGTCCAGAGCCTATGCTCCGCAACGGGAGAGGCCACAGCAGTGAGAGGCCCGCGTACCGCAAAAAAAAAAGAAAAAAATATATAAGAAGCTATCAATTTGGTTGGCATACGTTTGTGAAATTCAAAGAGTTGTATGAAAAGCCTACATCAGAAATAGTTCTACAACAGAATGATTTAACGTAGACATAAGATCAGTGCATTTATTTTCAGTAAACATACTTGCCATCTAAAATTTCCCACACTGTAAAAGCAGAGCAGATTAGTTCAGAATCTTGCATCTAATGAACTGATATCAAAAACCATTAGTTTACTTTGCTGTGTTCAGCTTTGGTGTGAGAGCAAAAAGATGCTTTTCTTTTTTTAAACTTTGATGTGATTTGTTTCCAATGCCTATTTATTTTATTTCATTTTTACATAATGGTGCTCACTCTTTGCTATATTTCATTTTGGTAGCAATGGTTTTGCTAATTTAATGTTTGAAATGGAAAGTCTAATAGGCATGTGGTTATGTACTATATAAAATTACACTGCAAAGAGAGGTATTAAATTCATAGATGCACAAAATACAGAGTAATCTAGGTGGTTTACCTGTGACTGAATCAAATAGGAAAATAGCCCACAGAAACACATCGGAGCTTTTGGGGGAAAATGCAGCTACATAAATGATGTTAGAGAAGTTGGAATAATGATTGGACTTTCTTAATTAGTTAATATGAAACTCTGATTATCTCTAGGTCTGTGACCTTTGTTTGTTGTTGCCTTTTAATCACTATGCAGGGACCCCTCTGAGAATTAAATTACTCTTTAATCTCCTATAAGACTGGTTGTTTTCACTTAAATACTTTAAAATATTTAATATATTAAATTAATTCACAATGATTTTTATAAAGAAAATTTTAAAGTAATGTTCCTTAAGTATAAAACATGTTGCAGTATTTGATATTTAATGTAATATAAACGTCATCAGTTTTAAGGCACACCAATATTTTATGAAGCACAAGGAAAGAGTGTAATTGTTACACATACTGATTGTTACATACATCTCAATTTCACAGATGTTTAAATCGTGGGGTGTGTTTAGGATACATGTAAGCTTAATTAAACAAAAACAAAAGGAATCTGTCTTCTTCAGACTGTTCATCAATGTTAATAATTTTGGAATGTCTGAAACAAGTCCCTGGTAGGTATAGCAGATGGCAGCAAAGAGACCTGATCTATCTTGTTTGGTGTTTTAGAAGGAGCAAGCCATTAGTGATGGGCTGTGCTTTATATTCTTTACAGTACTAAACTTTTAAAGGCTGGGGTAATGTTCCTTTGATAGTCACATCAGCCAGGCACTGAGTCTCACAAAGCCTTTTGTTATTGCACACCAAGGAGGAAAGGATTTATAATCCTTCATAAATATGGCAAAAGGTATTGCATTAGAGCTGTCAGCAGTCCAAGCAAGCTTTAGAGAAAAAATTGCAAAGTCTACCATCTCTGTATTGGTCAGGTTAGGTTACACTTTACTGTGGTAACATCCTACCATAGCTCAGTGGCTTAGTACATCAAAATTGAGTTTCTTGTTCACCTAAAGACAATGAAGTTTTTGAGATTTCCCAGGGTAGCTCTCTTTAGCATAGTGATTAAAGATTCAGGTTTCCTCTGGCTTTTGATGCTACAGTTTCCTTCTGTGGCCTCTGAGGTGGTTACAGAGAAAACAGAGGGAGCCAGGGAGCTACAGTGGAGCATGTATTACATCCGTTCAGATTGGCCAGAACTTTTCACATGACCGTGGACTAACCAAAAAACCATCTGGGGGGCTTCCCTTGTGGCGCAGTGGTTGAGAATCCGCCTGCCAATACAGGGGACACGGGTTCGAGCCCTGGTCTGGGAAGATCCCACATGCCGCGGAGCAACTAGGCCCGTGAGCCACAAATACTGAGCCTGCGCATCTGGAGCCTGTGCTCTCCAACAAGAGAGGCCGTGACAGTGAGAGGCCCGCGCACTGCGGTGAAGAGTGGCCCCCGCTCGCCGCAACTAGAGAAAGCCCTCGCACAGAAATGAAGACCCAACACAGCCAAAAATAAATAAATAAATAAATTTAAGTCATATGGGCTTCTAAGAAGACCTCTGCTTAAAAAAAAAAAAAAGCCATCTGGGAAGTGTAGTGTAAGTCATAGATCTTTAGTAATCACTAAATTTCCAAAATCTTTCAGTAAAACTCTTTCTCCCAACATTTATCTATTAGGAATATTTTTATAATACATTGCTCTAATGCTAATAAGTAATAAGTAATGACATCTAGGGTAAGATGGTAAGATGTGTATAATTATACAAAAAGAAAAAAAGAATCTTCCCTCAGGCCTCTGGTAAAGTTACTTTTTTTCTCCCACCCTTTTCCTCACTTTGAACGTAAGTCACACTTCTACTGCAAGTACCAGGCTTTCAGAATAACACAGATTTATTTATATTTTGCATTTCTCCTGTCAAGACTATGTCCACTTTGAGACCAGGGTCTAGATATGGTTCATTTGTGTTTCTCCGCAGTCTGTTACTGAATCTGTTATAGTACACATTCAGTAAAACACGGTATTAAATTTAATAGATTTTTTTCCTTAACTCCAGTTACAGTCCTCCTTTTTTTAAATTTACTTTTTGGGAAAATTAAGTTTCAGTTCTCTTGATCCTTTTACCGCATATAAATTATCTCAAATTGAAATAATTTTATTAAAGAGGATGAACATCAAAAATTATGAGTTATGTACATCTGACAAAATAGAAGGAAATTATTGACTGGCCAAATTCATCGTAATAGCAAGTAGTCATAATTGAGAAAGTTGCAGTTATCTAGGAATGTACAGACTTGAGTTCACTATTGATAACGTTGTGTGAACTTGAAAGGCTAATACAAATTTGCCAGTTCTCAATCACTCTTCATCTGAAAACTCATGAGAATTTTAGTTCTGCTTTAGAGTAACGTAGGTATGTTCTCCATGAGTGAGACTTACATGACATATATTATTATTAGTGTTAATGATATATATTGGGCACTATTATAATTTATACTCAGATAAAATAAATTTAAGAATTATGTGCAATCTTAATCTTTCAGATAACAGGAGAAATGGGGTTAGTGTTACTTTATATTGTCTATTATGGACAAATGGAACATTCTTTTTAAAAATAATAATGCAGGACTTCCCTGGTGGTGCAGTAATATAGGTATTATTAATATGCCTGTTTCACAATTGAGGAAACTAAGTCACAGATGGAGTAAATTGACCAAGGTCTGGGTCTTCATGGTGTGAGTTTTTAAAAATTATATAATTTATTATTATTTTTTTATATATACTTTAGTATCTTAAGAGTGAAAAACAAAAGTGGTCTGATAAAATATTCAGGTAAGAAACTGCCTACCATTTTGATCATATAATTCAATAAATAGTAGAAAGTAGTGAATGGGTAATATTCCATTATATATATGTATATATGTATACATATACATATGTGTGTGTATATGTGTGTGTGTGTGTGTATATATATATGTGTGTGTGTATATATATATATATATATATATACACACACACACACACACACATCACATATTCTTTATCTGTTTGGCTGTTGAGGGACACTTGAGTTGCTTTGTAAACTTTGTTGGCTATTGTAAATAGTGCTGCTGTGAACATTGGGTTGCACGTATCTTTTCAAATTTTCCAGATATATACCGAGGAGTGGAATTGCTTGATCATATGGTAGTTCTGTTTTTAGTTTTTTTGGGAACCTCAATACTGTTTTCCATACTGTTTTCCATATTTCTGTCTTTCAGTCCTTGAATACGGTGTATCACTCAGTCTATTTTTCTTTGATTTTTGGCATAAAGTTTTTTATACTATTCTCTTAGTATACTTTTATGCATCATAGATACATGGAAATATACTAATTTTATTTCTCATATTAGTAAAGTATCTTTTATTTCTTTCTTTTAAAATCACTCCAATGACAAATTTCTCAATATTATTTACCATTTCAAAAAACTACCTCTTTTTACCTTTTTTTCTGTTGTCTTTATGTTTTCAATTTTCTTGATTTCTTCCCTATTCCCTTTTTTTCTGTTTGATTGGAAAGGAAAAAGGAAGCATTCTCTATTTGCGTATAACATTGTTGTCTACGTTTAAAAAAAAATAAAAAATTATGAAAAAAAATGAACCAGATCTAGCTATTGAGTTTAGTGTGTATAGATATAGGTGTATATATATATATATATATATATATGTATATATATTCCTATATTATAACAACAAAGAATTGGAAAGTAAAATTAAAATACTATTTATAATAGTATCAATAGTAAAATATTTAGGGGTAAAGCTAACATGAGAAAAAAATCAGGCTAAAATTACAAATCATTGATGAGAGAAATCAAAGAAAAATAGATTGAGTGATATACTGTTTTCAAGGATTGAAAGATATAACATTGTTAAGATATCAGTTTTCTCCAAATTCATTTATAGTTTCATTGCAAACTCAGTTGAAGTCCTAGCCTGAGTCCTTCACTGTAACTCCCTTCAGAGACTGGAGTGCATTGGCTGTGCACCAAGCCTAGTACAGCGAGGGCAGCTTTCCTTGAGGAAGCTGCCAGTTAAAGGCATCATAATTGCCTATGGTCAGACCTGAAAAATCACACAGGTTTTTAGCCAGGAGCCAGACTCCACATGCTTCATAAAAATTTTGTATTATTTTTATTTATTTCATTTTTATTAGATTTTGTGATATTTATAAGGTAATGAATAGCTTCCCATTATTTTGTAGACCTGATTCTAAACATATGTATGAGAATTACCTGTACTTTTGGAGGAACTCACTGAGAAAACTGAAATCAGGACATGTAACATCTCTTTAGGATCATTCTTAGATAACTTTTTCAACTTAACATATGACTCTAATCTATTCAGGTTTTCTTCACCTTCTTAAATAAATTTTAGAATTTTGTATTTTATTAGGGTTTAATAAGGGAAAAAGGAGCACTTTATTCACCTCAAATATCAAGTATTTTAATATAGGGAATTAGACGTGCATGCATTCTTTAGAAGGACATGGAGGCCGGCACTGACCATCTCAGCTTCCTGCACCAGCAACACAGAGGATTCCAGAAAGTTCACATGGAAGTGGTTGAGACCCTCCTGCCTGCTGTCCTTGAACATGTCTGCCTGCAAACTGCTTGCAGGGAATACGACGTTGCCTGTTTTTCCACCTTTTGTATCTCACATGAGGGCCTCTCCTAGGACATAGATAGGAATAAAGACATGAAGGTATGAAAATTTACAACAGATATTGTGAGGTGTGCAAAAGAGGATCAAAACAAAGTGACAAGAATTGTGAAAAGAAGGTGTGATGCTTTTTTGGAGAACTGGACAGTGGAGTTAATAAAACAAGATTGCCCCGAATTACATGATCTTACATTCTACCCAACAAGGGTAGATTCTATGCCTGTGAGACTAATAAGCTTTGCTTTATGCATGGGCCTGAATAGTAAGAGGTCCAGGCAAAGCTTAAGCAAGAGAAGGAGTTAACACGTTCAGTTAATTACCACCATGAGGAAAAAGAAAACAAACTCAAAGCAACACTTCAACAGATCATTAATCAACACTGTCATCTTTCTACCTAGAGAATAATATTAGGATTAATAAATACGAGGAAAATTGCTAAAGAAAATCAACCAAAAGTCACTGTTACTCAATAAGAAAAGAAGAGATATTTTAGATATTATTTTGAAGATTAATATAGTACTCTACATGAGATGTCGGTCCAGAATAACATGTTTTTCAAAGACGTTTTTGGATTAAAAATTACATTGCTTAGTAGAAGTAAAAGAGGAATGCCAAACAAGATATTCAAATTACTTAAACATGTTTAGGTGGCCCACATTAAAAAATAAACTTCTTATTCTTCTTCTTTTGTATTCAAGCATCCAGTGCAGAAACTTGGCCATTGTTTTATTGTGTACTAGACTTTTGCCTTTCATCTTATTCCTCTAAAAATCTGTTTCATGACATAGCTCTCCATTTGTCAGGTCTATCTGGGTAATGCAAGTTAGTTAAATTTCAGCAGAACATGTAATTACTGTTGGGAGTCCCTCTGCAAGATTTTCAGTTTCTCTTTAGGGATTTAGAACTGAACAATGAATAATTTTGGTTTAATTAAAATTCAAGTATCAAATCCCTCAAGGTTCATTTTACAGAAACCTGCCAATCAGTCAACTGACAGACTCATAAAACTCTTGCTGACTCTGTGACTCTCTTCTCCCCAATGTTATAACCCCCCAATGAAGGACTTTTGTTTGCTGACATTTCATCCCACATATCTTGCAACTTGGAAATCTCATAATGAAAGAAGTGACATACTATTCCAAATTAATGAGTTATGTGCAGCAAGCACTATAGTCCTAATTTGCAGTAGTCTCTCTTGGATGATATGACAATGTGGTGAATTTCTTTCTCCTTTCAATATTTTAATATATATTTTATATATATATATTTATTTATATATAGTTTGCATTAAACTTGAAAAGTAAGTGACCTAACTGAAACTAATAGCACATGTAAGATATTC
Source organism: Grampus griseus (assembly GCF_964374135.1). Classification (NCBI taxonomy): domain Eukaryota; kingdom Metazoa; phylum Chordata; class Mammalia; order Artiodactyla; family Delphinidae; genus Grampus; species Grampus griseus. Next base: position 25,307,750 of record NC_139012.1, read on the forward strand.
AGTCACTTAAATTTTCAATAAGTATATATTTACAACCTGTGTTGTAGGCAAGCTATCTGATGAAAGTGCAAAAGAGAATAATACAAACATGTTTTCTGTCGTAACAGGCCTCATAGGCTGGTGGGGAAAGCAAAAAATTTAATAAGGGGATACTGTAATGTGAGAGGGATGTATTGACTAGGAGAGTGAAGAGTATGACAAGATGACCCCCAGTGAGAAAGCATCAAGGAAAGTTTAACTGATTGTGAGCTGACACTTGAGGAATGAGTAGGAGTTTAGCAAGTAGAGATTGTGAATATGTTGCTATATGCCTTAGAGATGTGTTGTGTGGGGGTGGGCGGGGGGCATATGGAGAAGGAGAGGATTATCCTGGTGAAAGAAATAGTATGTGATGTTCATGCTTAGAGGAAGCCCAATACTTTATAAGAACTAAAATATATTTCCTAGAGATTAAGAGCTACAGGGGATCCAAATTAGTGTAAATAAATAAATAAATGCCTTAAAGAATATAGGCTTTGTTTTAAGGAAAATGAAAGGAATTGATTTTTAAAGAGAGAGGTGACAAATATTACTTAGAATTATTGTCCATCTTATATGCTCTCCATAATCATAGAAAGTATATTAGATTTCACTTATAGTATGACCAGCAAAATGCAGAATTTGATATTGGTTGTAAGTAAAGACTGTGTGTATTTATAAATTTCACACTTGGAAAATATGGCCACAGTTTTCTTCCTACTTCTACCCAGGCCCATGTTTGCACCTACTATAGATATAAATACATTAATAAATATAACAGTGTCCTAGGTAGGGAATATTTTACACAAAAATGCCATTTGGCATAAAGACAAAGGAATAAACAGTTATAAATCCATTGAATATTTAAGTTGGTAAATAACAAACGTAAGTATGAGTAAATATTTTATTTTCAGAGAAGTTGTTGAAGCATTCAAGTCAGATGCCCCATTTGAGTCCTGCTACCAAAATAGGAAAGCAAAGGTCCTGTTCAAGAGAAGAGTAAAAAGGAACTGAATATAAAGAGCATAAAAATGCCCCCCCTAAAGTGACATAAATGTCATCTGTGGTCAAGTTGTGAAAATCCACGAATGTCACGCTGAAGAATTGAAGGGTCTTCAACATAAGTTAAAATTAATGTGGATCATATTGTCATTCATACCTGAGAAGTTTTAGTAGGACCATCTTGTTTATGCATCAGGTTAATATTCAAGAAAGGTAAAGAAATGTAAAGAGATAAGATTTAAATTCAATCATAATTTCATCATCTATGATCAAAATATAATAAAAATTTTAATAACCTGTACTCTTAGTAATAATAATGTGTCCTACATATGGGCAGAACAAGAAAAGAGTAATGCAGCTTCTGATGTATCCTAGATATGGAACTTGAATTATAGAAGAATGGCATAATGATTATAGTAACTATAGAGTAACAAAGGCATGGTTCTAAGTATATTACCTATGTTACTAATTCTAATACAGATTTTGTTTTTTTGTTTTTTTGATGTGCCAAGCACTGTTGAAAAGATTTTGCCTGGATTATCTAATTTTTCTTCAAATCTACTTAATTTTTTTCCTATCCACATTTTATGAATGAAGGTTCTAAGGTATAAAACAGTTAAAAAATTATCCCAATTCCCACAGTGCTGGAGGCAGGATTCTGAGCAAGAATTGAAGTAACCTAAAATCAGTATTTTTATTTTCTAAATATACTACTTTGTAGTAAAACTAGAAAGCCAGCTTATAATGGTTCCTGAGAGTGCAATATTAAATTTTCAGGAATTTTCTAAATCATCTTGGTAACTTGAAATCACCTGTGGTGGAGATATTTAAACCACAGAAACCTACCAGCGTTTCAAACAAGGGTCATTGTTTGGAGAGCTGGTTGTTAAACATTTACCGGCATGCGTATAGATGTGTGGAGACTCATTGGTTATGATTAGAGGAGAAGCAAACCAAAGTAGGGTCACAGGGTCTGTCGGTCTATATGTGTATATTCTGCAGAGCACTGAGAAATCACTTCTGGTTTTCTGTGATGAATAGAGCTCGGGAGATGAATTATGTGAACCATATACACTTCAATTTAGAGTGTAGATGTCTGGACAGGCCCACATTGTGTGAGGGGGTTGGAGGGACGAGGGAGGTAATGGTTAAGAGGAAGGCAGGTTACTTGACTAGAGGCAGAAGAATTTGGTTTTGTAATAAAAAAACATAAAGCAAGTACATTGCATCAGAGTTTATCAGAGTAAGGTTGTGACTGTTATTGGAATGTCCTGAATATCAGTGACAGTTTTCCTCCCCGGTGAAATGTGCACATGAGACAAAAAAAGGTGAACTGAAGCAGGCTGCTAAAAATAGAGGTGTTGCACTCTGGGAAGTCACTGCTGACCAGGAGAAAAGCTCTGGTCTGCGAAGTTCAAGGAAATGAAAAAAAAAGAACCGTACAGAAAATCTACCATGGCCTTGAAATCTGGATGTTTGCTTCTGATTACCTGCAGCAAGTAGGCTGCCAGGTATTTCTCCAGCCAAGATGAGTTTATTCAGGATCAGCAGAGAATTGCAATTCAGGGTCTGAAACTATGGCGAGCCGTGTGCAAAACCCCACTGGACAAGAGAAGGAGAAGGCTTTTATAGGGAGGAAAAGGACTTTGGGAGGGCCATAGTAAACAGAGTCCAGGACTTTTCACTGGCTGAGTCCTTGCCAGGAAAGCAGAGGCGTCTTTCTCCTTGCTGTTGAGATTGGCTATTGTGCAGGGCTTGAGAGCTCCCCTTTCTGGTCTCCTGCTCTATTTAATTGAGGTTTCTGTTTATTATTTGTTTTTTACATTTCTTTCCTTTTCTTGCCGAACTCTGGGTTGTAGGAACTCAGAATAGACACATCCCTTGTCTTTATTAGCACTTTAATTTCAGACTAACTCTACTTGTAAGAGGAAACACCACAATTTTATAAAACAATAGAAAAAAAATTTACTATTCTTAGAATAATCTATTTAAGCTAAAGTTTACAAAGTTAAAAGTTTAATATAATCATTAGAGTTATTTGGCATCTAGATGTATTTAGAATTCAAATTCACCTGCTGATTATTGGGAAACTTCTAGTCATTTGATTAGTAAATTAGATTTAGCCTATTAAGTTCTTTCATCATGAAGTTGAACATAATTTGCTTGTTCACACAGAAGTATGGTTTTTCCATGCAATCATATTGAATCTTTATAATTAGCAATTATTAAAATAAATACTCCTTTTAAAAGACCCTCTTGATCCAAGAACTGATTACTATGGCATTATTCAATGGAGGAAGAGCTATTTAACAAATTATTATTTATCAATGTCTCTGTATCTAGATAGACAGCAAAAAGTTTATTAGGTCTTTGAATTCAAATTCATGGAATATACATGTTCTCATGTTGCATATTAGGAACAGAAATGATTGTAAAAATAGAGTGTTTTCTTTTTCTACCATCCTAACACTTTTGACACTATACTTTTTTTATTAATATCTGACACTATATTTGAGTAGCATTTTGGAGCTTACTAGATGCTTTCACATTCAGAAACTTGCTTGTTAGTCATACGTATTCTGTGAGATAGCAAAGTAAATATCAAATAGAGACTTCGTAAATGAAGAAATCAAGACGCAAAAATATTAAGAAACTCTCCCCCAAAATCATCACTACGGTACTACAAGCAAATTTATCTTCTTTTGTATAACCCCCTTTTCCCACGGTCTACCATGAGAATGTGCAGCCTGAGGTTGTGCATCTGTGTTGTACTGTTGTTTAACTTTTACATATTGTGATCAGAAAGGGAAAAAGAGGGAGCAGAAGAAAATTAGAATGGAGTGGAACAATAATAACAACACTGAAAATGGAAAGAAAGAAAAGGAAAAATTTTTGAGTTAGATATTTCTGTAATTCAGCATTGCATAGTGACTGGAAATGTTTGCTGTTTGTAATTAAAAGTCCAGTTGGAAATTGTCCTGTATTTGTTTCCTGGACCAGTTTCTTTGTGAGTTTAATCATAACTGTTTTTTTTTTTTTTAAGTTGTAGCAAGAGTAACAGTTTTTGAAGCAAACGTTGCTGAGCAGCAGTGTTCCTTTTATTGCAGCATTTCTCTAAGAACTGAGTAAATTAGAATTTACTCCACAATAATGGATGAAATAGATAGATACACTTTGATCCAGAGGGAGTAGAAGATATGCAGCATTATCCCCATATGCTTTTTGAAAATTCTATTATTTATTTTAGTATTCAAACAAAGAGTAATTTGTAAAAGTTGAATGTTCTGCAGTCATTTTGTCGAGTTGCTAAAGCTCACTGATTTCTTTAGGGACAGCTTCAACTGCCATGCCATTCAGGACACACCCAGAGGGCAGCTCATTTGACAGTTGTTTGGGGAAACATATTTGTCTGAGTATCAATTTCCTGTCACCTTACATGCTATCTCTCTGAATTATTAAAGCAATTGTAAGAATGGAGAACACAGTGATTTTTCAAGATGCAGTATTCCCTGTGCTTTATTTGACTATAATAAAAGTAAGACTTTCTCCTAAAGCTATGATCCGTTAAAGCTTGTATTATTTGGTCACTATTTCTTGAGCCATCGTCTTTTATAAATGTCTACCACTAGGATAGGACTTCCTTCTAAAAATGAGATATAAAGTCTCACATATTATTTAGTAGCTTAATGCTTCATAAAAAAGTGAATACTTATTTTTGCAGTAGTTTGATTTTACAGAGAAGAATAAACAACAGACAAATTAAATGACTCTCCAAAATCATCCAGGTAATTTAGTGGCAAAGAGTGGAGAGGTATTCAGAGTTTTTACTTGTCTCTGCTCCTTACTGTGTGACCTGAAGAGCCTTGGACATAGAGTTCTTACAGATTCTGTTGCATTTTGTTCAGAGAGCATAGACTCTTGTTGATAATTTTGCATTTATTGATATTCCCTTTGTGGTATAAGTGTACACTTGTGTATATATATATATGTATATAAAGATAATGTGTTCACTACTTGTTTTGTGCAGGATTCTATGAGTCACTTATTTTTTTAATGGTTAAAATTTTATGTTAAGTATATTTTATCACAATAAAAAAAATTAAAAATAAAGAGTCTGGCCCTAAATAGCTTTATCTGCAGCCACAAATTCCTTTCCTTCTCACCAGCACGTACCTTGCATTCCACTCTGCTATTGAACTGCTTGACCTGTGAAGGTACAACATACTTTCAAGCTTCCCTGGCTTATGAATGTCTTTTAAATACTGTGTTGATTGTGTTAAATCTTTGTATCTTAACTACCTTGTTTTGCTTTTGAGCTACAAGATTATGAGCCAGGATTATAATTTCTTCCTAAATAGTTAATTTTTATCATTAAGGAAATAATTCATTTTATTAGCCTTTTTCCTACAATCTATTTTTATTAATATGGCATCAACAAGATTTTTGTTAGTATTTCTGATATGCATTCTATGCCCTTACATTCAGTTTTTCTGTATACATTCATACTCTCCATATATCTTTTTTAAAATTATGTACTAGGATTTAAAAAATATGTATTGTTAGTATCATTTTTGAGGAGGTGCTTTTAATATTTCCATTTATTTAGTTGCAGGTATAATTGAAGTCATTTCTTTCATCTTATTTTGTACTTTCTACTTAGTATGGTTTTCTTTTATCTTCTTCTTCTCCTTTCTCCTATACAATTTATCAAGTTTTCTTCATTACCTTAATTTATTCTACTGTTTTGAAATTTATACCTTATCCTTCTATTATTTATATAGCTAAACTAAACCTTTAAGATTTTAATAGATATGCATGATTTATCACAGTCCAATGATATTATCTCTCAAAAGCATTATTTCTGTTTCTCCCCAGCCCCATAGTATTCTCCTTGTTTACTTCTATCTTTTTCTTAAAGATCCACAAATAAACATTTTTGTTGTGAATTTATAATCAATGTTTACAGACTTTTAGTCTGGTAGACTTTATCGAAATTTTCAGATACATAACAAAGCAAAAGGGTAATAAAATGGACCCCTGTGTAACTGTACCAAGCTTTAGCTTCCTAGCATTCTTATTTATGTGTTCTTCACACAGTGTTTTCTGCTGCAGTATTTTAAAGCAACTGCTAGCATTCACATCATTTCACCATAAACATTCAATTTAGATTATAAGAAGGTAAGACTATTTAAACATGATTCAAATATTAGTGTCATATTACTGCCCCCAAAGTTAATATTCTCAGTTATTATTTTTATCAAAAGATTTGATTTCATTTTCTTTTAGAATATATGGTTACACATGGTAGTTATACATTTATGCTAATGGACATTTATCTTTTCTTTCTTTTTACTCTTAATATACCCAATCTGCCTTTAGTATGCCGCTTCTAGATGGATCAGTGTGTATACTTTATATGTTCTTTGACCTTGGTTGATTGTTTTTAAAATCTGGGATACTCAGGACTTTTTTTAATTGCTGTAAGCTCACAGTCATTATGATCACAAATATAACCTGTTTTATCACCCTCTTTAGAGTAGCCTGTCAGACATATATCCCAAGCCCTTTACATCTGTTCTCCATGTTTATATACCTTTTTCATTATTTTCATCTCTGTATCTTTCTCTCAGTTATTCTTTCCATTCTGTCCTTTCTTCAGCTCTGAAAAAAATCTCTTCAAGTTGATAAGTTTTTCAGTTCTTTACAAACTTTTATTTAATCTGTCCAGTGAGTATTTAAGTTTTGTGACCATATGTATTCATATCAAGAAGTTTTCTTTATTTTTCATTCAAATTTGTGTTCTTTTCCGTTTCTCTTTTATTATTTAATAATGGCTTCTATTCTTTCTTTTACCTTTTTATTTATTCAACTATGTTTGTGTCTTAAATTGTTTTTTATCTCAAATTCATAAGGTGCTAATTCTTCTGTTTATTGTAAACTGCTAAATTTCCCTCATGGTGATTTATTTCAACTTATGTTTTAGAAGTTTTGATACTGAGTTTACCTCCTATAAGGTTTGATTTTCCTGTACAAGTTCAATGCTTGTTGTATAATTGACCATTCAAAAATGTGGGGAGTTGATTTTTTCAGGGCTGCAGGGTTTTATCCATTACAGCTTTCTCATCATTTTCATAATTTAGAGATCCATTAAACATGGGCATTTATAAAATTTCTCATCTTATAAACAACATTTCACATAACATTTTTTTTTTTTCTCAGTCACAGCTTTTCTTTACCATATCACAGCCAAGAAGAGGATGTTTTTCTAATCCCCCTTTCGTGACTGGGCATCTCATTGATACGTCAACTTTATACAGAAGGCTCAGTAGCAGTCCTGCTTGTATCAAAGTCTGACCCTAGCCCTTAGGCCCATATCCTTTCTACTGTCCTCATTAGCTTCCAAGTTGTTAGCTCCCACTTAGTGCGCTAGTGTTGAGTTACTTCTTTATCTCTGATGGATTTGGGATTGTTTTTTCTATTTCTGAGATAAATGTCATTGAAATGATCATTGGGATGGTAATTATCAAAAACAACAATAACAACAAAAAATATAACAACTGTTGGCAACAATGTGGGGAAATTGGAACACTGTACACTGTTGTTGGGAATATAAAATGGAGTAACCGCTATGAAAAACAATATAGACGTTCCTCAAAAAATTAAAAATAGTCATATGATCCAGCGATCCCATTTCTGTGTATATATCCAAAAGAATTGAAAACGGGATCTTGAAGATATATCTGCACTCCCATGTTCATTGCAGCATTATCCACAATAACCAAGATAGGGATACAACCTAAATGTTCATTGGATGGTTGTATGGATAAAGATGATATGATATATACATACAATGGAATATTGTATTAAGTATTCAGTCTTAATTAGAAAGAAATCCTGCCATATCCAACAACATGGATGAACTTGAAGGACATTTTGCTAAGTGAAATAAGCCAGGTGTAAAAGAATAAATATTATATGATCCCACTTATATCAGGTATTTAATGTAGTCAAACTCACAGAAGCAGAGAGTATAGTAATAGTTACCAGGGGCTAGTAGGAGCAGGAAATTGAGAGTTGTTCAATGAGAAAACGTTTCAGTTATGCAAGATGGACAAGTTCTAGAGATCTGTTGTATAACACACATATATAGTTAACAATACTGTATTATACACCCCAGTGTGATGTCATTTAGTCAGTTTATAGATGCAGATAATTCTGTCTCCACTCTCTCTTTCTCTCTTTCTGTCTCTCTCTCTCTCTCTCTCTCTCTGTCTCTCACACAGACACACATCACTGTAGATTATTTTAACCCTATATTAATGGCAAAACAATAAACATCATCTCATATTAATATTTACTGTCCCTAATATGACAGGACAAATATTATTGTATTATTTTCACATCCTTTTCCATTCCTGCACTAATTAAGGAGAACTATTTTTTGCCTTCTCTGTTTGTGAGCTTTTAACGTACAAAATCAAGATAATATTTGAGGAGATAAATTGGAGTCTCTAAGCCTCACTGGATAGATTTATTTGAGTAGCGCATATTTACTGGCAAGAAAACAAATGGCGAGACGCAGAAGTCTTAGGTGAATAGAATGAAAAATGTAAATCCAGCCCAGGCTGATATAGATGGAAATTTTAATGGAGATTGTAGAGGAAAAGAGAAATTAGGGGGCATTCTAATGTGTGTAGTATATATAATAGGAAGAAGAATTTTAGAAGTTCGTTCTGTATTAAAAACACTTTTGACATTTCTTCTATAGAGATTTAAAATCCTTTTTGATTACCATTCGGTCTATTGCATTTGCTGTTAATTTATAAGTGGTAAGATTAGACCACAAATGGCTTGACTTTATATAAGTCACAGCACTTTCAAACTTGTCTAGGCAAGGATGACTATCATGGGAGCAGAAATTTTATAAAATTAGCTCATTTGTTACCAAGCTGTGAAACTGCCGTAAAGGTCAGCTGTAAAACTTTGAATATTTTCCTCTTTACAAGTCTCACCAGCAATACAGTGTTTTTCAGTTTTGTGACAATGGCATGTGACCATATTCTATGTAGCATATAATTACAGAATATGAAGTCTTAAATTCTGTGTGTTTTGCACTATATTTATTAAACAACACCATCTGTCTTAATTTATACATGGTTTTAATTTTTAAATTTTCAGCTTCAACATTACACTGCTTGTTTCAGCTTCCGGCTATGCTTAGGAATTAAGATATAGGCCAATATTCTTTGCCTAACTAGTGGTAATTGAAAGAAATACAATGGGCACTGAATTGGAGTAAATAAATTATACCTTATGAGTTTACTACATTTTTCTCACCCTCATGGCAAGAAATAATAAGTTCAGGGTGATAGTTTAGCAAATGTATCATATAATAACCTTGCAACAGTAACAGAAGTAAAAAAAAAAAATTTAAGTGGAAATGTATATAATGTTGTTATTGTATCACTCATTAATTTTTATTTTTTACAACTAGTTTTTATTGTATTTCTTGGTAAGAAAAAAAACAGTAACTGTTAACTTATAGTAAAATGTATTTTTATGATCAAGAGGGATGTTCTTAAGACACTGCTGATGGGACCATTGTCATTGCATAACTCCATGCCTCTGAACCCCTACCAGAGCCACGTCAAATAAGTCTTCAGTGGACCTACGCTTTTGACTACAACACTAGTGACTGATATTTGTTGGTAGAAATCTGAAAATAAGAAACAGATACAAATTACTGTACATTAAAATAGATAAGCAATAAGGATTTGCTGAATAGCACAGGGAACTATCTTCAATATCTCCTAATAACCCATAATGGAAAATAATCTGAAAAAATATATATATATATAACTGAATCACTTTGCTGTACACCTGAAACTAACACAATATTGTAAATCAACTATACCCAATGCTCTGGGGTGACCTAAGTGAGAAGGAAATCCAAAAAAGAGGGGGTATATGTATACGCATAGCTGATTCATTTTGCTGTACAGTATAAACTAACAAAATATTGCAAAGCAGCTATATTCCAATAAAAATAAATCAACTATACTTCAATTAAAAAAAAAAGAATCTGTAGCTCAACTTGCCTGAGGTGGCTGAATAGAGCAAGAGGAATATTTTAGTTGCAACTATATTTACAGCAAAGTGGGGCAAAGATACATGTTTCCATTTGGACAGGTATGGACAAGGGCAGCATGTAGGGGTAAAACTGACCCAGAATAAAGACTGACTTGTAGAAAATATATCTGAGAAACCCATAAGCGTACCTTAAGAAGAAAAGATTTAGGTTTAGAATCCACCATGAGAAGAAAAGGCCAGTGTATAGCTATAACAGTTTAGTAGGTCTGCCCTACACATTACATGTCTTCCTTCTCCCCGCTACTACTCATCAAGGACCCAAGACTTCAGCAAATAAGCCAGAGAGAACAAAGAGATGGAAATGGCATCACTATGCTTCCCCTCCATACTGCAGAATTCACAGAGTGAGGAGGGTCTGAATTAATTAATTAAGAGGAGAAATTTTAATCTGCACTAAGATTTGAAAGTTTTATATTAAACTAAAGGAGACTCTTGTGTTACAGAAAGTGACCCGAACACCTGCCCATAGTTTTATCCACTGGTCAGGAAGAAATAAGCTAAGACAGCAGGTTTAAAGGGTCAGCAGTGAGGATGTCTAAAGTGTGTTTCTCCGTGAACATGTACATCGTCCAGCTTGTGTAATAAGCTAGTTACACTGCCAAAGTTAATTTAGTATTTATTTCAGCATGTATATACTAATCAACACTGTGCATTTTGTATGTGCCAGTTACTATATAATAGGCATTCATTTAATTATTTTGACATTTATATATACTGTAGTCATCATCTCAAGAAACATACAGTTGGTGGCTTCCCTGGTGGCACAGTGGTTAAGAATCCGCCTGAAAATGCAAGGGACACAGATTTGATCCCTGGTCTGGGAATATCCCATATGCCATGGAGCAACTAAGCCCATGAGCCTGCACTCTAGAGCTCACAAGCTGCAACTACTGAAGCCCTTGCACCTAGAGCCGGTGCTCCGCAACAAGAGAAGCCACTGCAATGAGAAGCCCGCGCACCACAACGAAGAGTAGCCCCCACTCACTATAACTGGAGAAAGCCCGCGTGCAGCAATGAAGACCCAATGCAGCCATAAATAAATAAATAAATAAATAAATAACCATGCAGTTTGTAGGGAAATCAATACAAACACAGCACTTAAAGTGAACATTAAATAGATGCACAGATAATATACATTCCCAAAGAGCAAGCACTTGCTTCCATATCTATGGGTCAGGCAGGATATGTGTATTAACTGAGATTTTGAATAAACCATAGATAAATGGTTATGGACTGATGTTATTTTAAAAGAACAATAACATTAGAGAGACAAGTATGAGCAAACAGGCTGAGGAAAAGAAAGAAGGTATATGAAATGTATATGAAGAAGTGTATATAAAGAAAAATTGTCAAGAATGAGATTAAAAAATGAAGAGGCAGGTTAGGGAATAAGCAATAAAAGTTAGTTTAAGTAATCGCTGTAATAACTTTGAACATTGATTGGAATAAGCCAGTGGAGAGAGAATTTATTCTAACTGAAGTAATGAGGGAGATTTCATAGGAGAGGAAGAATTTGTTCTAGGTATTGAAGAATGAGGTTTTAGATATACTGAAATATATGAGGAACAAAAGCATGCTGGTAGTTGCAATTTTTTTTTTCTTTTTAAAATTTTTAAAATTTATTTATGTATTTAGCCCTGCCGTGGGGCATTCGGGATCTTAGTTCCCTGACCAGGGATAGAACCCATGCCCCCTGCAATAGAAGAGCGGAGTCTTAACCACTGGACTGCCAAGGAAGTCCCTTAAATTTATCTTTTAATTAAAAAATTTTAAATTTATTTTTTAGTTTTTTAAATTGAGTTAATATTGATTTATAACACTATATGTTTCATGTGTACTACATTCTATTTCTGTCAATACTTCTGTGTACCCTACAACATGCTCACCACCAAAAATATATTTTCCATCCATCACCATACAGTTTATCCCCTTTACCCATTGTAGTCCTGATGTTCTGATGCCTCTTGTACTGGACACTGAGATAAAAATGAGGCTTCACTTTAGCCATCCCATACTACATGAACTATACTATTCTATGATTGAATTTGGTGAAACATTATCTGTGAGTTTCTGTTTTCTTCTATGTAACATAGACACATTGGCCTTCTTTTCTGGCAGTGTTATTCTGAGGATCAAATAAAATGAGATAATATATCTGAAAATGTTTGATGGACCATAAAACAATATAAATGTAAGGCACAATTATTTTTTAAACCATAACTTTAGATCACTCAAAGATCTTACAGCTATTTTCAAAGCACAACAATCAGCGGAAGACTAATAAATCATAATCATGATAAATGAATAAATAAAGAGCATTACTTTATTACATAATTTAGATTTTCTGCAATGCCTATTTAGAATTATTATATTAGGCAAAAGCATAGAGTTTCATTATTCCTTGAGTATAAAATATCACATTCACATTATGGTGAAACAGTAACTTGAAGGCAAAATAGATTTACTGCTTGCACGTAATAAAATTGGACGTTGGTGCAGACATATTTTATATTACTTGAAACACAAACACTTATGTCAGAGATATTCCAGTATATTGAAGAAAAAAATCTTAATTTCTAAATTTATGGTAGGCTACGTACTATAAAGAATAAACTAAGAAAAACTATATCTTGGCAATATGGCAAGCAATAAAGCATCGTCATAACATTGATGCAGGGATCAAAGAGAAAGTATGTGACACCACGGTTTTGTATTTATGTAGTCACTCTTCATGTGGCCAAGGTAAGCCCATTAGCAGTGCTTCGTGTAAGGTGAATTGCTGGGATAGGAGTGTTCTAGGACCACAGTGATCCAAAGCTGTCTGCTACAGACAAGAAGAGAAGAAATACTAGAAACAAAGGAAATTTAAATCATTGTGCATCTGAGTGAGTTTCATTGCTGGGAAAATGCAGCCAAGAATGAAGGATAAAGAAAGAACAGAAAATTGAAATAGCCACAACAAAAGCAAAGAAGAGGTTTTTTTTCAAAATAGATCATAACAGATGGAAGTGGTGAATTGGGAAGATAATTTCAGAACTGTGGTTTTGCATAAGTGTTCTTTTTACACGGTTCCCAATATGAATGAGATTATTAGTTTGGATGTTTAAATGTCCTGTAGAGAATCAGATTTCTGGCTTGAACTTGGAAATGGTGTTCACATTTGTAATATGTTTAGTGTTTCCCTATAAGAATAATTTTAACTAGCAGGAGAGGGTCATCAGTTATTGGTCAGATCAAGTTGGTCAGTTTTGAAAAGATCCTCACTTAAGTTTGAAAAATATAATCCATTTTTAGTTCATTCTTCTATTTATTAGAAGATGGCCAAATGAAGTATGAGAAACACGTCAAAATTATAAATTCAAGGGTAACAGAAGCAACAGTTAGACCAGCCTTCAGAAGAGCAAGCAAGGCAGAAATATCCTTTTCTCAACAAAGATTGGATTAGGAATACGGTACAGAAGAAATTAATTTATAGCAAAAATGTTTGCAAAAACAATCTAGAGAATTAACTAACGGTAATAAAAATAGCATGTGATTACATATTGTTATATATTTTATAACATATTCTCTCTTGATATTCACACTTAATCTTCAGAGCAGGTATTAAATTCCCCCACTTTAAAGGTGAGGAAAATGAGGTCAAAGAGCTTATTTGCTTTTCCCAAAGCTAGACACAGTAAGTATGGAGTCATCCAGTGTGTAAAGCTTCTACCAGTATCTTCTTTTCCTAAATCCTGTCTTTTTTTTTCTATGACTATGCTCTGTCAAAAGAAGAAGTAATTTTCCACATGTATAGCACATGAAAGCCTGTCATCAGTTGATTTTTCTGCATGCTCACACTCACTCATGCCAATATTAGCTAGAATAAGGTTACTTTAGCGTAAAACGTTTTTTAAGATATTATGCCGTGTTATGTTAAGCAGAGGAGTTTAGAGAGTCCAACACAGAATTGAAAATAGCCATTCTGATTTGCATTTCCATATGTGCAAAACAGTCATGCTTTCAGGTGACTCTCCTAACTTTTCAATTTGCCAAAGTGTGCAATTAAGAAAATGGTGTTAGATTACCTTAGTGTATAAGTGGGTAACCCAATTAGTGATTTCAAAGCATAGTTACTAAATAAGAACATTTAAGAAGTTGCTATCAATTTTATATACCATTAGGTCAGAATTGTGTCTCTATAAATTATTTATTTTTGAAACTGGTTCTCTTAAACATGCACATTTAGTGTTAATTTCTTTTTTTTTTTTTTTATCACTTTTCAAGCAAGTAAACTACAATCCTAATACTATGAGTCACCTGCCGTTAAGCTTTCTATGGCCTTTTTTTCCTTTACAATTAGGACCAAACTTCTTAGCATGATATATTAAATAACAAATTTTTCCTGCTATACTACTTTTTCAAACTTACCTCGTGTTATCTTTCTATTTTACGGTATACTGAGGCCAAAATAAATTATAATTGTTCTTTACACACTTTATGCTTTCTTCACTTGTAATATCCCTGGCCCCATATCTGCCTTTCAAAGTTTTACCAACTGTTCAAGAGGAAGGTGGAGTAATAGCTTCTGTATGACACCATTTTTAATTGAATCAAGGATAAGAGTAATCGCTCCTTATTTTTCTTGAATAATCCTTTTCTCATAAAAATTACTTTTCCTTATAGTTTTCTGTCTATACTGTTTGCTCCAATTTGATTATGAGTTTTTCTTCATTAAGAGCCATATCTTTATCTTTTCTGTATCTAATACAAAGCTAAGACTATCCCAAACAGTAATTTGTTATTAGTAGTAATATTTGAAATAACTTCTGGAAGAAATGGACAAGGTAACACCTGGATGTGTTCAAACATCAGATGGGATAAGTCAGAGATGACTCTGTTTATCGACTGGAGAGTCAATTGCCTTATCTACCAGATCCCAGTGATTAAAAAATAGTAGAGGCTATAATTATTTAAAGTGTCTGTAATATGCCAAATATTTTATATTTATTTTTTCTTAAGAATCCTGAAAAGTAGGTATTCCATAACATGTTTTAAAGGTGAAAAACTGAGTTTCAAAGAATAGTTTTTTCCCCCCAAATCACAGGATAGTGGTATAACTGGGATTTAAGGTCAAATGAATGAAAATCAGAAGGGGTATTGAATAAATCAATAACACGATTCACCAACGGTATCTAATTGACATTTATAGAATAATCCACCTTGCAACAGCAAAATACATATACTTTTTAGGCACCCATGAAATATGTACCAAGTTAGACCATATTCTTAACAAATTTTTAAGAAAGTTGAAATCATACAGAGCATGGTCTAACCACAATATCAAAAGGATTTTCAGGGCTTCCCTGGTGGCGCAGTGGTTGAGAGTCCGCCTGCCGATGCAGGGGACGTGGGTTCGTGCCCCGGTCCGGGAGGATCCCACATGCCGCGGAGCGGCTGGCCCGTGAGCCATGGCCACTGAGCCTGCGCGTCTGGAGCCTGTGCTCCGCAACGGGAGAGGCCACAACAGTGAGAGGCCCGCGTACCGGAAAAAAAAAAAAAAAGGATTTTCAGACAGTGGGGAACACCATATAATGATGAACCTGTACCAGTAACTCTTCCTAATTTTGGTATATACCACCATCAGTTCCTGGGGAGGTTTCTAAAAATAAGTCCTCTTTTCTCCTATTAAATATTATAATATTTAATTGTATTGTCTAAATTATGTAATACTGTTTGTATATAAAAATTATTACAACTATATTTAAATAGATATATGATAGTAAAATTTCTCTACTCATCCTCTTTTTAGCATGGTTTCACAAAGGCAAACCAGCAATGATTATGAAAAAAATCATCCATGGGCACTTGGAGAGTAGATGAAGAGAATGTGTAGAAAAGAATGAATTTATGGAAAAATATGTTCAGATTGGGGAATATCTGTAGGGATGTGTTGATCAACTCCAGGAAATTTCAGAAAGCATAATTTTTAAAATGGCTTTACAAACAGTAAATATACCATTCACTGAATCTGAAAAGCTAATTTCTTTTGGCAACTCAAAACTATAAAAACAATATTTGTTTAGAGTCTGTAACATAATTTCATGAACAACTTCCTCTTAACCTTTTAGAAACTAGTTTAATTGCCTTTAAAAATGTATTCTGAGAATACTTGAAATGATTGCTAACATTGTTTATTGGAATAAACGCATTATTAAAGTAAGATGTATCTCAGGATTCTGAATGCTCCGCCCCCTCCAAACTTCTGATAAAATAAACTGAATGGAAATGCCTCTTTAGCCAACACCAATAATCTCATAATGAAAATTACCCCCTACTATCACCACATTTTTGTTCTTCAGGCTACAGCTTCTGCACTCAGATCATCAGGTTACAGTTCAAAGTCACTACACCTGAGTTAAGGCTTCCGCTAACCTTCCATCTCACCACCTTTCCCAGAGGCAAATAATTTTCTCTTGCTCTCAGGAATGATGCCAGGGTCAGAGAATCTGACTTTAATAGCATGCGTGACAAAAATCTTTAGTCTTCAAGGTTAAGTTTTATAAGGGCCATAAGCAGGGCTAACATGTCTCAGGACCAAGGTTTCCCTCTCCTCCTGTGTTCTAAATGTATTACACTTTTATCTTGGTGTACACCTTCTCACTGCCTAACAAACGGAAGAATTAGACTGAGTTCACTGCCCCCCTCACATGAGTGAGATACCCAGGAACCTCAGATCAAAGAATATGTGCCCCAGATTCTCACACTGTCCTCACCCCTCAATGGTGTATTATTTGAGCAGCAACTGTCAGGGGAAATTCCTGTTTGTGACCTTCTGGAGCACCTTTTAGCCATTAACAGTTGCTTTTGTTCCAGGAGGTAACAGCTTCCAAAAGCTTTGAGCTTTTCCTGATGCCAGTTACTTCTGGGGTTGGCAGATGTGTTCTAACATCTGCTTTCACGTCATCCCTATTGTCTTTTGTGTCAAACAGCTTCTAGACCCTTTGGAACGGAAGATTATACCTTGTACAACACCAGACCAGCATCTTTGAGGATTATATCTATAAGGTTGATTTTCACTGTTTTGTTTTACCTAAATTTGGGAAACGTGATATCTAATTTTCACTTGAATTAAAGTAAATTCTAGGTTGAAATGATGAACATACCCTTCTCTGCCAATCTGCATCCAATCTCAAGTGTCCTGAAAACTGAAAATTAGCCTCAATTTCCTCTTGACTACAAATACTCTCCTTCACACTGCAAAAGTACATCTATGTCATTCTCTCCTAGGGAACAGCCCAGAGGATCCTATAGTTCCCCCAGGCTGTCACAGAATTAAACTAACACAATACCTAGGTTGACAGACTTACAGAAAATATTTGTCATTAAAAATATAATTGAGCTATTACCAAGAAACTGGGGCTCTGACTTTTTAAACTCACCTGGCTTTATTCTGGTGTATTTGTTAGCCAATGAGCTTACTCAAAGCCTTAGTAATTGCCACTGTAGTCTTCTCAATGTAAAAGGAAAATGTTAGCAGTTCACACATTTCAAAACAAATTTTAAAATCCTTCTCTAATTAGAGAACAACATTTTATTATTCTCTTTAGAATCACAGGAGAAGATGAATAGTGAGGAAAAAAGCTAACTAGCTAGGGGAGAGAATGAGATAAACTTGTTTTGCGAGGAGCTTTGCTTTCATTTCTCTCCTGGTATGTCTTATTTAGGAGGTATCATCACTACGTATTGGGTGGAGGTTTTACACAAGATAATCTGAAGGAAAAAAAAACATTTCTTAAAGAAAAATCACCCTGTTTGTTATCTAGTGTTTTACTTTTTACCTGCCAGAAGCCAACACTAAATATTTAGTCTATATTCTTATACACAAATATATTACTTTTTCTTTATGCCACGTTTTGAAATGTCATGGAATTATCTGTTTCAGGTTTCTTCTGAGAATGTCAAGTTGCTTAATTTTACTTCTAATGATTCACATAATTTAACATCTACCTTTTGAGGGAATTATACTTCAATTTCAAAACAAAAGGTTCAGTGATAGGAAATGCAGTCCCGCACAGTTTTTCAGATTATATCAGTACCAACCCCAAATGCTTCATTTTAATTATTATGTATGTCAATTACTTTAACTTTTCCCTGGCTTCTAGTGTAGTGTTTGGAACTCAGTTGATGGCTCAACTGTTCGTAATTCTCCGTGAAGCTCATTTACTTTCATGTAGCCTTGGTCTTAACATAATATTATCATTGGCTGGAAGTATACCTCTCTCTTCTTCAGTGCTCTTTAACTCACTTATTTAAAATGCTTCATAACATTGAAAGGTTGGCTCAAAGCCCTAAATATTCTTATACAGGAAACTCATACTTCTCTGAGAATCATTGGTAAGGACATATTCAAATTCTGTAGTATTATTTATCACATTTTTATAACATCTGTCTCTGCTTGCAGTTAATCTGGAGTTCCTCAAGACTCAGTCCATATATTAGTTTTTACATCTTCAGGTGTACATCTTCAGGTGTACAGTATAGTACTGGGACTCATTGAACAATAAACACTGGGAAAAATAACCAGAAATGAATATAATATTGTAAGTCAATTATACTTTAATTTAAAAAAAGAAATGAAAAAAATAACTAGTGAAATGAATGAATCAAGATATGATTAAAACACCTCCATCTCATTCATTTATTCGCAGATACGGAGCACTTTCTGTATGGCAGGCAAAGGTTGATTATACAAGTGTTAAGGAAGCAGACACATCTGTGCTGGTTGTACTTTAATTTCTATTTGCCTAAGAATGCTGTATGCGTTATAACTTAAAGGCCAACCAACATTTTAATTTTGCAAATGTAATTAAAATTGAGCTGTTAACTGTATTCCTAAAGTTGACTTTTCACTCTTGGAACTGCAGCAGAAGAGACAAGGTTGGTTTGGAGGTGATCATGAAACACGTAATAGTGCGTTGGTAAATTTGTGAGATTGGGTTCTGGACTCTGCTATGTATTACCTGTTACCCTGGGGCTAATCAACCTGTCTGTGTTCTCTTTTCTTCTCTACAAATAGGAAAATAGAATAATTGCAAACATATCCAAAGGGCTACCATGAGGCTTTAACAAGTTAATGTACGTGAATAACTTGAAACAATGCCTGGCACATGGTAAGCTCTTGATAAATGTTGGCTATCATTATTCTTTACAGGATTATTTGTCACTCGATAAAGGCATTCTAAAGTCACCACATAATTTGACGTTTTATTTATAGAGAAAAATATGAATGCTCTGCCTACAAATGCCCACTTTATAACCTCTGCCACTGCTCTTACAGAGCATATGTCTTGATTTCTTAAATTCCTAATTCTTTCTTGAAAAAATTATGCACAGATAGAAAGGTCTAAAAAAGTATTACTTATTTTGTTTTTGTGGGGGGAAGGTTACCTGATTTTATTTATGGATTTGATTTTGTATTTTGGCTTAAGATCCTCAAGGCTTTCTATAAGAATATGCAGATGGAATTGTTTTGGTCACCAAACCCCCAACTAACAGAAGTAAAATAACAACAAAGGTAACCTTGCAGAAAAAAGGAAGGGCAAAATATATCAAAAAGAAGGCAAAAGACTTTATAAAGTATTTTATAGAATGATGTATACCCTCTCCTCCACTCCCCTGTGTAGTGCAATTATTTCTCCATTCAAAGACTTGTCTGGAATTATTCAATTGAATCTGAACATGGGTATGCACACACATGGTTACGCATGCACACACACACACACACACACACACACACACACACACACACACACACTAAACCATCCTGCCTTCTGTATTATCTCTTTACTCTGCACATGTTTTAGATTATCATTCAGTGTAAGAAAACTTACTACTGTATGTATATGCATTTTTCTCCTTCAAATATATTGGTTTGTCTACTGATCATACCAGCACCAAAACTGTGCACAACACAGTTTTATTGAGCCAAACGCAAGTGATCAAGTTAAGTAGAAGTGTTGTTAATGTAAAGATAGAAGTCCAGGGGTCAGAGGCTGTCTATGCACATGTACAGAGTTTGAGTCTCAAGGCTGACTTATGTATGGCTTCAGACACCAAAATCTCTTTTTATCCATTCTTGGAACAGCTTTGGTCCCCACAAAACATCTGGCTTAACTTGACTGCTAAAATTAATGATAGCCTAGTTCTACCTCAGCTCTTTTAAAATATCAAATTCCCAGACAGTCTATGACAATCCAAAAATTGAAAAAAAAAAAAAGAGAAATGGAGAGGACACAGGAAATTTTAAGTTATGCTGTCTTTATATTATTTCTATTAAACATGTAGTTATAAACTAATGTGAGCTAACAGTTATACTATTTTAATGCCTATTAAAGCTTCCTCTAGAGTGTAAATAAAATTGAATCTCCAAATTACATTGGGGACCCACTGGTGGTCAATTTACCAGTTTGCAAAAGGGCATATTATCACAAAGTGAGTTTTATCAATTCTCAGTGATTCTAAATCAGATGTCAACCTCCATGACTTTTCCTTTAAAATGTAATTGTTCTTTCATTTATAGCTGTCATCTGAGACACAGGAAAAAGAAATTTCAATAGAAAAGAGCTAATTAGAATACACTGTGTATTCTAATATTTCACTGGATTGTATCCAGTGAAATTCTGCTCTGTAGATTTCAAGCTTTCTTGCCTCTGAATTCAATTCAAGGTCATGAGGATATTCAGATTTAAATAAACTTGGAATTATAAAGTGAACCTCCAATAAAACTAGCAAATTAGTGATTTTTTTGCTTCACTTCTTCCAAACTCCAAATCTTAATTATTCTCTATTGTCCTAAAATCTCTTGAGTTCAATATAGTCATGTATAATACATGGGAATTGGCAAATACGGACTGCAAACAGAAGTATAACTTTCCTACACACTTTTTGTGACATAATCTAATTATTTCTTGAAAAGAGCATATATGATTGATGATACCTCTCTGGAAAAATTACTAATTTGGAGATATGCATTTACACTTGTTTTACATAAGAGGGTTTTACATTAAAATATTAAAGAAAAATGACAGGTTTTTAGACATTTTGTCCAAAGATATTCAGGCTCAGATTTTTCACACATGTTGTTTCACACATGTTGTTTCACACTCTGAATTTTTAGAATCTCTTCTATAAAGACAAATATACTTGTCCTTGACACTATCTCTCATTTGTATTTTTTTCTAATATCACTTAGATTCTAGTATGTATGTTTGTATGTATGTAGTATGATTCAGGCCTATAGTTTGCAGCAGATAAAAGTAAATTTTATATGTGTAATATAGAAGGTTTGATAATTTATTAAAATAATGATAAACAGTTAATAAATAAATTAATGCATTAAATAATTTTATTATAAATTTATTAAATAGTAAATTATTTTATATGAATGAACTAATTAATCAATTAAAAGGATTTATGGATATGTACCACAAAGAGCAGTTTCAGCTTGCTTTAATATACATTTGTGTACTCCTATCTATGTGTATATTTGTGATGTCCTCAAGATAGAAGGAGAGGCAAGTGGTACCCCGGGAGCCACATCATGTAGCCTCTCGAGCCAATTTTATGCATCTCTTCCCAACTCCACATTCAGAGATGTCACATTTATTGCTTGAAAATGGCCGTGGTTTGAGTATTTACACCACAGAAATTGGCAAACAGCTTTAAATCAATTTCAGAGAACTGTTGTTGTCAATTTACCATCAGAGCATTGGTGATACTGTACACCAAAACTAACAGCCCTATAAATAGAAAATTTTGAATTTAATTCTACAGTTACCCAAGATTAACTCTTAAAGGAAAATAGTTAAAATTAGTGACAAAGATGTGTGGTTGTTTCATTCTATCCATATTTTAAAGATGGTGGCTATATACCATTTTCCTATGACTTGGGTATAGAATGTAATTAAACCAAACAGAAATACTTAATTATTTATGGAAATTAACAAAGGTCAATTTGACTTCCACACATGTAATTGATTTTACATTCTACCTCTTCCATACACACAAATAAAGCTTTTACTCAGCAGGTCCTTTGTGCCAGATAATATGCCAAACAATTTATATATATAAATTTACATAAATATAAATATACATTTATCAATTCTTTTACCCCTCAAAATAACTGTATGAGATACATAAAGAAAATAAGGTAAAGTTACCTTTTATAATGATAATTTATAAAGTTACCTTATAAAAAGTATACCTTTTACAAATTTAGAAATAAGGTAAAGTTAAGGAATGGTTAATACAGTTCCTTTAAAGCATTTGAGTAACTACATTGTTCTTAACGATACTGTTTTTATTTTTATTTCAATTTAATTTAATTTTTTATTGTTTTGGCTGCACAGCACAGCTTGCAGGGTCTTAGTTCCCCAGCCAGGGATTGAACCTGAGCCCACAGCAGTGAAAGCGCAGAGTCCTAACCACTGGACCACCAGGGAATTCCCACAAATTACTGTTTGTAAATTCATTTGTTAGAAATTTACAGGAAACTGTAACGTTTAAAAAGGATCAATGTAAATATACGTAAATAAGTATGGGAATTTTTTGTTCACTGCTATATTCTTAGCCCCTAGAATAAAACAAGACAGATAATATAAAATCAACGTTCTTAATATTACAAATTAAAATTAAAGATCATAACTTCCATTGAAATATACATGTAAAGTTTTCAATGTGCATTTCTATTCCTTATTTAAGTTAATACACTCAACAGCTCTGTGAGTTATGTATTATTGTGTCCATTTTACAGATGCAAAAACAAATTTCTTTTTCCACTGCCTCTTTGTCCAGAATGCTTACCTTACTAATATTGATTCATTAACAGTGGCTACGTAGATAATGATGTGTCTAGCTACATCTACAGTATTCCTAGCCAGAACCAAGTCAAAGAGTTTACAATTTATAATCTCTACACTGAAAAAATGTAGAGTTTTATGAATAAATCTTTAACTGTAAAAATGTCATCTTCTTTGGAAAAGGACAGATTCAGTCTTGTTCATCTTTAACCTCATTAGTGAGGACTCTGACAATGCAAGAAATGTATGATTGTTCACAAAAACATATGAGGTTAGATTAAAGGAAGCTTTAATGATTAAAGGAAGCTGATGAAATTTTAAAAAGGGGGATGTGTTAATCAGAGGTCTCTAGAGAAACAGAACCAATAGAAGATCTATATCTATATCATCTATATATCTATAGGTCTGTGAGAGAGATTAAGAAAAGGGCTCCCATGATCATGGTGGCGGGCAAGTCCAAAATCTGCAGTGTGGGCCAGCAGCCTGGAGACCCAGGAAAGCCGAGAGTGCACAGAAAGTCTGGAGATACTCTGGTGCAGAATTCCCTCATGCTCTGGGAAGTTGGTCTTTTTGTTCTATTTAGAACTTCAACTGATTGAACTAGGTCCACCCACAATATGGAGCTCAATCTGCCTTTTTCAAAATTCACTGATTTAAATATTAATCTCATCCAATATGGATGATGTCTATATTTAAGGTTATGAGAAAGAAAACATGTTAAGTGAAGAAAATGTATAATAAAGTATTAGGGAGTCTGCAGCTCTTAATATCAACCACTGTTGACATTTCACTTTAACATAGTAACTGGCCGACATTGTGTCAGCAGGTTGTGGTAAACTGGCTGCCAGTCTGGTTGCTGGTGAATATGATGAGTGGCAGTCACAGTGGTTCCCCTTTCCCTACCCTTCTCTTGGGAAGGTTTATCTCTTGTGACTCAGTAATGACAACCCCAGTGATAGCTTGTACAAGAAGAGATACCTCAAATTAATAAAAATGTTTTATGTATATAATATGATTTCATGTTTAAAATATTCACCATTCTATATGTCATTTTGGCATTTTCCAAATTCTGTTTTCTGCATTTCTATGGCATATCACAAATTTCCCTAGATTTACTTATAGATTCTAAGCCTTTATCCTCCATGAGGCCGTTTTCTTCAAGTATTTAGTTATCAGTGGCTATTTTATTCCACTCAGTTTTTTCTTTTTCCCCATACATTGTCTTTTTATTCCCTTTAATGGAGTTATCTTTTCTCTAAACTTTGAATAGCAGTACTTGAAACCTGAGGGACACTGCTCATTGGTTTTGTTTTCATTATTGAATATAAGTAATATGTTGTATTGGGAAACAGCCAAACACTAGAAATGATTTGGACTGGAAATCAGACATGCCTGCATTTGAGTATGATCTCTCTACATGTGTGAGTTTGAACAGCTGTCTCATTTCTCAACCCAATCAGTAAAATAACAAGGTAGTGGAAAGAGAAGAGATGTGGAATGGAAATGGGGTGCATCTGTGTTTGTGTGTATGTAAGGTAGAATAATATACCTGCTTTGTGGTATGGGGCAGAAAAATATAGATGTATACATAGCATTGTTACAGGGCCTGGTAGAGTAAACACTTTTGGAAGACATCGTTCTCCATGGAACTTTTATACTCCTACATATCTTGTTGGGTATGCCGAGAATGTAAGGCCCTGACCATTCATTCTCTGGGTCTTCTTTCAGAGTTGTATTTACACTGATCAACTTACCTGCAGGACAAGAAGCAGCCTGCTAACATATTATTATAAAATGGCAGATTCCTAAAGCTCAGTGTTCCTCTCCTGCAACAGTAACCATTGCATGTTCAGGCATCTGTTTGGGCCCAAGTTATGTCCCCCTTGTGGGACTTGGGGCCAAGGAAGCTGATGTACATACTGATATTCCTGTTCCTTTCTTTGCCATGGGCAATGAAGTGCTTTGTCTCTGTCCTCAGAGGCTCACATCTTATGCCAGCCTCCATGAAATGATGAGATGTCTGAATTAAGTATGAAGTATGTAAAAATCATAATCATGAAGTGCATAGAATCATAACACTGGGAGAATTCTTATAAATCAAACAATCCAGTTCTTTTAGTTCACCAACTTGGAAACTGAGGTCTAAAAACTGAATAGCAATTTATATGAAACAAACAATTGTAAAAAGAGTAAAAACTTCCATTGTATAAATGAATTTAAATTAAAATAACTTTTGGAACAATCCTGTGATTAAAAGCTTACTAAGAATTGTTGGTAAGGTAGACTTTAAAAAACTACAGATCCGGGGGAATCCTTCGTTTTTAAAAGGTCTGTGTGAAGAAGTGCAGAGCAAGTAAATTAATATAATGCACCAGAATTTACCTGCATTTCTAATACAATAAATTTAAGTGTCATGGGAAGGTTTCAGAGGGAAGCCATATGTCATCATAAGTAGGGTTAGAATACAGATTAGGAACAATTTAGCTGGTGAGAAAAGCTAATGGAAAGGTCAAGGTACTCACGAACCATGAGGATTTCAATTTTCCTAACATTTCTCTAGAGGCATGAAGTTCACAATCTCTAAAGGAGCTTTTAGGTTCTATCTCAAAGACATAGAAGACATTCTTTTTTTTCCACAATGACCAAGTACAAAGACAAGTGAATAGAGAAGCAGCAGTCCTAAGAAAAAAACAAAATAACATTCTTTGGTGCTGCTTAATTTGGAAGGTCTACTGAGTTCATCACATCTAAAGAATTTGAAAGCTATAACAATAGAACCCGCATCCCCTGCAGCGGCAGGCGGACTTTCAACCACTGCGCCACCAGGGAAGCCGGATCCTCATTTTTTAAATAGACCTCAGACATCTATCACAGTAGGGAAGCGCTGCCATAATTTCTTGTTATAAGTTTTGTATTACTGTTTTAGTCACTAAATATATTATTTTGTCATCTACCATATTTTATGCATCTTTATTTTGGGCTCTGTTTAAGAAAGCAGAAAAGATATAAATGCTCCACATATAAATCAAATTCACATACACTACAGTTAGCAAAATGGAAAGTTTGGCTGTTTAGAAGCTGCAAATGCTATACAGATATTCCTAAAAATATCAGACTAGAGAGGGGGAGACAGTGAAAGGCACCCTCAATTTCTAAGTCTCTAAATGCAGGATCACATTTGCCCTGTATGTTTGCATGAGAGATATACAGGTAGCCTGCTGCTTCCTTTTAGTGCTAGAGAAATGCGGAGAAAGGGAATGTTGGAAATTTGGAAGAGCTCAGCTATTGTGTTCACAGAAACCCCGTCCTGGACTCACTGAGAACTGCTCTTAGACATCATTGATCTTGAACATTTGATGGAAAATTCTCTTGGAGAAAGTTGCACCACATGACCACTGTAGGTTTCTTAGAGTCCTTTCATCTGGGCCTCTGATGCAAGTAATAAAGACTGTAAAACTGAATGAATGCCGGGTAATATATGCTAGGAAGTCAGATGTAAAACATTGAAGGCATTTGGACTGTTCCTAGGTCTTTCTTTAATGTAAACATGACCGATATGAGCACTGTCTTGTATGTAATAGTTTAATAATGTTTTACTATTGTATCTACTTGCTCCTTATTGTATTGTATTCACCAATTTAAAAATATACCACATGAATATACTCTATTTTGTTTTAACTGCAGAAAGGGGGAAACTGTTTTCAACCAAGCAGGCAAATACCGCACAAATGTTTATCACAGGGCATCTTTAACATTTAGAATACCACTCTGCCATCTAGAGGAAAACCGAGAGTCTGACACCTAATTAGGGGAAAAGTTAAACTAGAAAGAAATCTTTTTTATTAAGTACAATTATATATACTATTATACTCTAACATGTAACATGATATTAGTTTCAGGTGTACAGCATAATGATTTGGTATGTGTATGCATTGCAAAATAATCACAGTGAGTCTGTTTACCATCTGTCACCATACAAAGTTAAAATTTTTTTCTTGTAATGAGAAGTTTTAAGATTTACTTTCTTAGCAGTTTTCAAATTCGCAACAATATTATTGACTGTTGTTTATTGACTGTTGTCCTATGCTGTACATTACATCCCATGAGTTATTTATTATATAACTGGAAGTTTGTACCTCTTGATTCCCTTCACCCATTTTACCACCCCCCAGTCTCCCTCCACTCTGGCAACCACCAGTCTGTCCTCTGTATCTATGAATTTTGTTTTGTTTTTAGATTCCACATATAAGTGAAATCATGAGGTATTTGCCTTTTTCTGCCTCACGTATGTCACTTTGCATAATATCCTCAAGGTCCATCCATGTTGTTGCGAATGGCAAGATTTCATTATTTTTTTAAGGCTGAGTATTCTATTGTCCATCTTCCTTATCCATTCTTTCATCAATGGACACAGGTTGTTTCCATAGCTTGGCTATTGTAACTAACACTGCAGTGAACATAGAATTGCATATATCTTTTGGGGTTAGTGTTTTCATTTTCTTTGGATAAATACCCAGAAGTGGAATTGCTAGATCATATGGTAATTTTATTCTTAATCTTTCGAGGAACCTCCATACTGTTTTCCGTAGAGGCTGCACCAATTTACATTCCCATCAATAGTGCACGAGGGTTCCCTTTTCTCCACACCCGCACCAACACTTGTTATTTGTTGTCTTTTTGATACTAGCCATTCTGACAGGCGTGAGGTGATATTTCATTGTGGCTTTGATTCCCATTTCCCCGATGGTTAGTGATGAGCATGTTCTCACGTACCTGTTGGCCATCTGTATATCTTCTTTGGAAAAAATGTCTATTCATAACCTCTGCCCATTTTTTAATCAGATTGTTTTTTGTTATTGAGTTGTATGAGTTTATTATATATTTTGGATATTAACCTCTCATCAGGCATATGATTTGCAAATATCTTCTACTCAGTAGGTTGCCTTTTCGTCCTATTGATGGTTTTCTTTGCTGTGCAGAATCTTTTTAGGTTGATATAGTCTCATTTGTTTAATTTTGCTTTTGTTGCCCGTGCCTTTGAGGTCAGATCAGAATTCTTTATGCTTAGAATGTAAACTTGTGGTAAATAAACAGTGTTAAAGTGACACAGACTGTGAGATTTCCCACTAAGCTTGTTAATGTAGACAAAAGAAGCAATAATGATAAAAATATAACATTTACAAAATTAAATGGACACACAAACGCACACATGCCAAGCAGCGAAAAAGTAAAATATCTATATTTTTTTCAGCTTGAGATATAACTGACCTATAACATTGTGTAAGTTTAAGGTGTATAACGATATTTAATTGTATATTGCAAAATGATTACCACAATAAGATTAACTAACACATCCATCACCTTACCTTTTTTAGTGGTGAGAACTTTGAAGATCGACTCTCTTAGCAATTTTCAAGTATATAATACAGTATTTTTAACTATAGTCACTATGGTGTACATTAGTTCTCAGAACTTACTCATCTTAAAACTAGAAGTTTGTATCCTTTGACCACCTTATTGCATTTCCTGCCCCCAAACCCAGGCCAGCAGCCATCAGTTAACTGTGTTTCTATGGGTTGATTTTTTTATTTTAGATTCCACATATAATGAGATCATATAGTATTTGTCAAAATATTTATATACTGATCTTTTTTGTTATCGAGACAATAAATAATCTTCAAATAAATTGTATCTGAAAATCATCCTTTCTCTCTACATTTCTCTCTCTGTCACAAAATTATTTGGCTGCAAGTCTGTGCATTGGAATACAGTGTCTAACTCTTGAGTCTTTTTCTTTCCAAGTGGCTGACCTTCATATTCAGTGCCATAAACGTGTTAGAACATGACCTACACTCTACATACCTTCTTACATACACAGCAAGAGAAAAGGGTGCATTCTCAGATCACTTTCATGGAAAGCTTGATTCCTGACAAACATTTCTAACCTACTACTGTTTAGTTTTTAATTTTTTTGTTTTATATTGGAGTATAGTTGATTAACAATGTTGTGTTAGTTCCAGGTGTACAACGAAGTGATTCAGTTATACATATACATGTATCTGTTCTTTTTCAAATTGTTTTCCCATTTAGGTTATTACAGAATATTGAGCAGAGTTCCCTGTGCTATACAGTAGGTCCTTGGCTAAAGATGTGGTACATATATGCAGTGGAATAGTACTGTTTATATTTAATCATACTGAAAGGTGTAATGCTTAAAGCATTTTTCTGGACTAGCAGTATGCCTGTTACTTAATATAATCATGCATATATTGACTATATAATGACGTATAGATTTTACTGTATCTCTAACTCTTGTTGTTAGTGCTGTTGCTTGTCTTTGTTCAGCATAGAACATTCCAGTGGAGCAGTTGTATAGGATTTCAGGCAAGAAGATAAAGGGAGGTACATGAAAAGTCACTTACCACTACATTGAGTGAATTTATGTCAGAGAACAAGAAAACAGTAGCTTATAGAAACTCTTGTTGTCTTTTAAAAAGATCTGCATGCAAATTGGCGTTGTTATATTGGTCACCTTATGAACAGAAGCTAATCCAGTGAAGGTCAGTTTGTCTCAAAGCAAATGGGAAACACGTAGTTTGTTGAATTGGCCTATTTGTTCCTTTTATGGTAAAATATACCCCAATGCAATTCAGGTGAAATCTAAGCATTTAAAATAACATCCATGAATAAAATAAAATATGTACTGCTCAAGATAATTCAGTAATAGGATCTACTGAGTCATTACATAAATGACTCTTGGAAACTATCAGCAAAATGCAGTATATTCATGTCCTGTGATACTTCCCATGTGAAGAAAAATGTGCTTTTAATCTGTATTGCTATCTCAGTACCGTTTCATTGTGCCCCTCTGAATTATCAAGCCTATATATATTTAACATGATCTAAATCTTCTTCTTTTAGGCCTTTAAAATGTGAAATAGAAACACAGAAAAAATATATAAAAAGCATACGTATAGCTCAATGAATTATTATAAGTTTAACAAGGTAAATATTACAAAGTCAAGAAAAATAATTAGGCCTGAAAGTCTAGAAGACCCTCATAGGCTCAGATTCAATCTCAAAACCATCCTTCCCCTCAAGACACTATCCTGACTCTTAGAGTAACCATTTCCTTTCATATCTTTATGGTTTTATCATCTGCTTGGGCACCCCAACTCATATGTCCGTCCTACCCATTTTGTTTTAATTTAATATGATTTTCAATATATCTTAATCTACAACTTCCCCTTCTACTTTTTTCATTTCCTTGAAAACCTGGGACATTTGACCTTTACAGTCTCCCACGGTCTGGAGTTTGCTGGTTGCAAACCCATGTGCAGTTCAGTATGTTCCCCATCATCCGTATTTCTGCAATTCTCTCCCCTAGACACAGAGCTTTTATTAGAATCATGCTCAATCTTCTTGGCAAGTCTACAGGTAGTGATGTGTTTTTTCATCAGGAGAGGTATAACTTTTTTCTGTGATTATATCACCTATTGATTTTCAATTGCCTAGATCAGTTGCTGCAAAATGGATGTTAAAATGGCTATAATCAACAGATATACTTGTAGAAAGGGAGAGATGTATACATACACACATTATCTATCCTTTCTAGATAAAAGACTGAAATATTTTTTGCTTCCCCAAAACCACTAGCGGTGATATTACCCTATTAGGATGTTATATGGTATTCAATTCTATAAATATACTAAAATTTAAACATAATTTTATCCATTATTATGACTGCTGTAGTTTCCAATTTGTGGCTATGATGACCAGAGCTACTAGTAACAATTAAATAAATGCCGTGAAGTGAGCACATTTACACATATCCATTTTGGGGCTGGGCATATACCTAGGAATAGAATTTCTGGATCATAGGGTATTCATATATTCATCTTTAGCAGATAGTGGCAAAGACTTTTTCAAAGCAGTTGTAACAATGTGTTTTCTTCCCCACAATAATTACGTGAATGTTCTGGTTGCTGCTTTTTTTTTGGCCAGTATTTGATATTTTAATTTTTTTAAAAAAAATTAATCATTACAGTAGATAATATATTGTCTCATGAAATTTATGTTCAAATCTTTTGTGTACTCTTTTTTTTTTTTTTTCTTTTTGCGGTACGCGGGCCTCTCACTGTTGTGGCCTCTCCCGCTGCGGAGCACAGACTCCGGACGTACAGGCTCAGCCGCCATGGCTCACGGGCCCAGCCGCTCCGCGGCATGTGGGATCTTCCCGGACCAGGGCACAAACCCGTGTCCCATGCATCGGCAGGCGGACTCTCAACCACTGGGCCACCAGGGAAGCCCTAATGATCTTTTTTAAAGTGCTTTATAATAGTTTTATAGATTATGGATAATAATATTTTGTTGCATACCTTTTTTGAATATTTTCCCATATTTTGGATATACAGAATTTCTTAAATGTAATGAAGTTGAATTACCAGGCTCCATTTTTTTTAATTTAAATGCTTTCAGTGTTTTGTATAAAGTTTTATGTCTTTCTATAAGATCACAAAAATATCCTCATATGCATTACTTTAAAAACCCTATTAGTTTCCTGTCTACATTTAGTTCTACACTCTATCTGGATTAATTATGTTTATCCTAACAATTAGGATCAAGAGAAATGTATTTACTATACAGGCTTCCAATTGATCCAGTATTACTTATTAATGAGATCAACCTTTCCCCACTGTATATATGAGGATCTACTGATCTACTCCTAGACATAAAATACGTTTAAAAAAATAGACTTTATGTTTAGAGCAGTTTTATATTTATAGAAAAAATGAGCAGAAACTACAATGATTTCCTATTTACCCCTCTCACCAGATACCACTACACACAGTTTTCCACCTTGTTAACATCTTGCATTAGTGTAGCGCATTTGTTACAAATTATGAGCAAATATTGATGCGTTATTATTACCTGAATTCCATAGTTTATGTTGGAGTTTACTCTTTGTGTTGTACATTCTATGAGTTTTGACCAATATGTAAAGACATGTAGGCGCTATCACAGTATCATACCTACCTATTCATTCTTCTCTTCCTCCCCACCAACCTCTGGTAATCACTGATATTTTTACTGTTTCCATAGTTTTGCCTTTTTCAGAATGAAATATGGTTGAAATCAGGCTACTATGTAGCCTTTTCAGATGAGCTGCTTTCATATTCAAATAGCAGTATTCATGTAGGTTTCCTTCATGTCTTTTTGTGACTTGATAGCTCTTTATTTTTATCACTGAATAATACTCCATGGTAGGGATTATCACAGTTTATTTATCCACGCACATATTGACATGTTGGTTGCTTCCAAGTTGTGGTGGTTAAGAATAAATATGCTATAAATGTTCATGTGCAGGTTTTTGTGAGGACATACATGTTTGGTAAATAAGAACTCATTTGGGTGAATATCAAGGAGTGATTGCTGGATCTTGTCATAAGGCTAAGTATAGTTTTGTAAGAAACCACCAAACTATCTTCCAAAGCAGCTGTACCATTTTGCATTCCCACCAACAATGAGTGAGAGGTCGTTCCTCTTGTTCCGCATTCTTTTGTCAAGTTATACTAGGATTTCAGTTCTCTTTAATGATAAGATTGGGAACTGATCAAGCTATATTCTTTTTCTTGGGGAAAAAAAAACCCCTAGGAAACTGTTTTAATGATGAATCATCATCTGCTTAAAAATTGCTTTATGAACACTGAACTAGATTTTCCTTTCCACAAATGGGGGCATGAGCCTGTGCCCTAGATGGTAAAGCATGAAACAACTCCTTTCACTACTCCTGCAGATGCTCAGAGACATCTGGCCTTCCACCTAAACATGAGAAGCTAGAACAGTTTAAATTGAGATCATGAAGCAGCCAGGAAATGTCTCTCATGCACAGCTTTCCTGGGCATCGAATTAACTGCCTGTGATATTTGTCATTTCTTAAAAACAAGTCCCATAATTATTTGAATAAACATTTAAAATACTCAAAATTCATTAGTCTTCTAATAAATAATTAAATAGGGCTACTGTTGAATCTATAATATACATTTATTAACACATAAAACAAGTTGGAAAGTGTGATTACTTATATTATTTCTCTGAATACTCTGTAA
Source organism: Grampus griseus (assembly GCF_964374135.1). Classification (NCBI taxonomy): domain Eukaryota; kingdom Metazoa; phylum Chordata; class Mammalia; order Artiodactyla; family Delphinidae; genus Grampus; species Grampus griseus. The sequence continues at coordinate 25,340,868 of NC_139012.1, forward strand.
GGGCCATTTAGAAACTAGAGCATTTCCACACCAATATAATCAAATTCTTACACCTCAAACAGTTTTCATATGGCATTTAGGTTAAACGTGCATGGATATATGCATTAAATGATAATAAATATAGTAAATAATATTATTTATACATATTTTATACGTAGATATTCATGCTTATAAACTACTGGTTTACATTTTAAGAAAAAAGTCACACTCATTTATCATTGAAAAAGGATACATATTAAAAAAATAAAATATATATCACTAATTGGTTTCCTTTTTTCAACAGAATTCAAAGAAAACAATGCTCAGTACTGTCTATAGTAACAAGATATTAATGAAATAACACTTGTATTGTACTGATCTCTATGTGTGCAACTTCACTATAGAAGAAGGAGAAATTGTCCATTCTTTTATTTCATAATGATGACAACTTGCATTTTGGCAAACCACTGGACTGAAATGACTTGGCACAGACATTTTTCATCATAACTCTTCCTTTCAAAGTTCTTGGGATTTAAGTTAGTCATTATTACGCTTTTATAATGCATCTTTTAAGGCAAGATTGATAGGTGTGGTTTGGAGGTCAGTATACCCTTTGACATCTAAATACCTCCCAGACACATCGTACTAATTGACATGTCACTATTTAAAGACCAATTCTTTTGGCACTGGAATTTTTTTTTAATCTAAATGTTCAAAACATCCAAAGTAGAGAAAAATTCAAATATTCAAAAGCTCAGAGGTGGCATCCCTATTTATCAGCGGCTACCCAATTTATCAGTGGTTGCTTGTAGAAATTAGAAAACTCGGGAGGGAGAGAGGCACCAAGACGAGAAGCACTCATAGGGTCAGGAGAGGGTGCCAGAGTTCCACTGCTTACACTTCACACTTTTCATCTTTTTCGGAGAGCCAGTACTGTGTACATATTTAGGAGTCTAAGAGTCAAACGAATTTCTTCCCTCTTGCCTCTTAATGTTGATAAATCATTTCCTCCTTTGAATTATTATTCAGTCTCTTCTTGGTTTTACTTTGAAGCATCCTTTATTGAAAGCATACATCAATCTGTGGCACTATGTAAGAAAACGTGATGCATAATGTTGACAGACAGGAGGTTTCAGACTCAACAGATCTAGATTTTATTTCAAGCTCTACCACTTGCTTATGGTGTGGGTCACCACAATGACTTTCAGATTCTTGAGTTCCAAATATGCAGAATGAGGATAACAATTGCTTGTAAAATTGTTTTATACCTAACGGTTACAGTTTACATATACAGCATATTCTTTGTCATAATGAAAGTATTCAGTAACATTGAGAAAAAGGTACTCACCTGGTTTATTCATTATGAAATATTTATAATAGCTTTCCTCCTTACCTCGTGTATTGAAAAGATTTAATTAAACAATAACAGTGTAAGATGCTTTGCAAATGGTGTGTGTGTGCGCTAAACTAATGCTGCGGTTCTTTTATTAACTTGGAGACTTGGACAACTGCACTTACTTTATTTGACCTATTTTATTTGTTTTATAAAATACTGTAGCTACACTGCTTCTCTGAAGAACAGAGGTATTCTCTACATTTATAGAAAAACTATAGTAGAAAGTAGTCAACCTTGGACTTTGCCTCAGCTACTTACATGATGCTTCTTCTGCTGTGCTTGATCTCCTAGTTAGGTTAGTGCTAGCACATGGTTTGAATTTTTCTTCTTAAATCCAAGTAACCGTAACTCTCACTGTATCTCTATTACAACACTTCAGATAATAATATATTTAATGGCTTTTAAAATTATTCACAAAATTAGTTATTCCTATTCTTTTTCTCTTATAACTTTCAATATTGCATGTTAAAATCCTTGGAAATAATTGGTCCATAAAATATTTAAGTAAACCTTTACATAATTATAACAACAGAGATACTCTTAAAATTATAGGCAGAGCCATGGTTTTTTAAAAGTTGCTTGACTGTATTCTCTGCATTATGGTAAGATTATATAATTGTAAAGGCTTAAACTTCAATAACCCTAGGAAGACCGTCACACAGATATTTAAAGGTATTTAATCAAAGGTCAAAAATAGAAAACGTTGAATAAAATGAAGTTTTGTATTTTTTGTTTTTGAATATAAAATAATTTATATCTTTTCTTGTTTACCATTAAAGTAGAAATTGATTTTTAATAGTTTTAGAAATTGCAGTTTTTGTGGTTAAAATTATAATACGTAATCTTGTAGATGTTAGACAAGCACCGATAAAATTCATTTTGCAACTCCTTTATTGAATAAACTGATTTCTGAAAAAATCAGGATTTTGGAAATTCCCAGTAATCTGAGTTAATATTATTAAAATACTGCTGTGTGGCAATAGTTTAAATTCTTTTCACAGAGCTAAGTTATTTTCTTGATGGAACTATGGCCTTAGTAACATTTAACTAAAATTTTCCAAAATGGAGTAAGGTGATATCCTTTTATTGCTTCAACAGGTGTTTGGTGGTTTACCTACTGATTAAAGGCTAACATTCAGTTTTAGAAATCAAATATGCCTTTGATCTGTGACCAATAATGATTCCCAAGACAGCGCCCATCTTTTGATGAAAAAGAATATTTGGCCACAGCCACTTTGATATGACCGTTAATAATTTTTGTTAAAGGGACATTATATCAGCCCTGTCAAATTATACAATTATAGTATTGCTTTTATTAGGAAATGTGTGCAATTGATATTTTTCACATTATTCATCTCTAACCCCACCACGTATTCAGGAGACTATTAGTATCTACTTTCATATTAACTTATTTGTATAATTTAAATTTAATAGTAAAGTATTTATAAATTTTAAAATATGTATCATATTTTAGGTCTGTTAAAAGTACTCTTCAAGTATAAATTAGAGTTATATGTTTTCCAGAGATATTTATTAGTATTTTGAATTTCTCTGTCAGATTATTTAAAATCTCTCTCTTACACCCGCACACAGACACAGACAGACCCACACACCAATAATTTTCCAGTCATTTTTCTTGATATACAGTGAATCATTTATGTGAAGATGCCTGTCTTTTAATATCTGGAATCAAGATTCTTCTATTATTTCATTTTTTATTGTTCCCCTTTTATCTTCTGTTTTTCCTGCTTTCCTAATACGCACATATCACTAGTTCCATACTTTAGTTTTCTCCTCTTCTCACTATTCTTCTTGAAAATTCATCAGTTTCTTCTAAATTTAGAATAACTTACTGACCTCGGTTTCTCTAATAATTAATTTTATGGTCATTACCTACTTGATAGTCTTTTATCTTAATATGATATTTTTGTTTGTCATTTTGAAGGCATATTCTCAGAACTCAATTTTTCCCCCTTTTATTCATGATATTTCTTTTCAGACATTGTAGGCAGTATGTACCATAGGCTAGAAGGAGACAAGATATTATTTACATACAAAAGTATTTTTCAGAATCCTAAAATAATTCTTCTTTCCAACCATGAAGTCGTTAAATGTATCTAATGATTTTCCTATATTCTCTCATGTGACAAATTCAGTTTCTTGTTGGAAGTTCAAATGTGTTCTACCAGAGACATTGTAGACCACTCCACTTTTGCCTTATGTTACAGACAAAGGGAGAAGAGAGAAGTTTATGTTTATTCTGATTTCATTTTGATAGTTTACTAATCCAGTTTGCATTTCTCTACTGAGTAGTGATGTTGAGCATCCTTTCATGTGCTTTTTGGTAATCTGTATATCTTCTTTAGAGAAATGTTTGGTGGCAGAGAAATGCAAATCAAACCTACAAGGAGGTACCACCTCACACCAGTCAGATTGGCCATCATCAAAAAATCTACAAACAATAAATGCTGGAGAGGGTGTGGAGAAAAGGGAACCCTCTTACAATGTTGGTGGGAATGTAAATTGATACAGCCACTATGGAGAACAGTATGGAGGTTCCTTAAAAAACTAAAAATAGAACTACCATATGACCCAGCAATCCCACTACTGGGCATATACCCAGAGAAAACCATAATTCGAAAAGAGACATGTACCACAATGTTCATTGCAGCACTATTTACAATAGCCAGGACATGGAAGCAACCTAAGTGTCCATCGACAGATGAATGGATAAAGATGTGGCACATATGTACAATGGAATATTACTTGGCCATGAAAAGAAATGAAATTGAACTGTTTATAGTGAGGTGGATGGACCTCGAGTCTGTCGTACAGAGTGAAGTAAGTCAGAAAGAGAAAAACAAATACTGTATGCTAACACATATATATGGAATCTAAAAAAAGAAAAAAAAAGGTTCTAATGAACCTAGGAGCAGGACAGGAATAAAGACTCAGATACAGAGAATAGACTTGAGGACATGGGGAGGGGGAAGGGTAAGCTGGGATGAAGTGAAAGGGTAGCACTGACATATATACACTACCAAATGTAAAATAGTCAGCTAGTGGGAAGCAGCTGCATAGCACAGGGAGATCAGCTTGGTGCTTTCTGACCACCTAGAGGGGTGGGATAGGAGGGTGGGAGGGAGATGCAAGAGGGAGGGCATATAGGGATATATGTATACATATAGCTGATTCACTTTGTTGTACAGCAGAAACTGACACAACACTGTAAAGCAATTATACTCCAATAAAGATGTTAAAAAATAGCATGGGTTAACTTCATTTTTTGTTGTCATCTGTTATTTCATTTCCTTTGGGCATTACCTTTCTCTAACCTAGACAATAAGTACATAAAAAGTGGGATCCTTTTATTTTCAAGTGGTAGAAATCCTTATCTAAACTGGCTTATGCAAAATGTAATCTTATTATAACAAATTGAAACATCTAGGTAGCGCTAGTGTCAAGCACAGAAAGATAGAAAAATTTTCTTTAGTAGGTTGTGTGTGTGTGTAATTTTTCTACACCATTTTAAAATATACATTTCAGCTGTTTTTAGTATATTCATAGAGTTGTGCAATCATCATCAGTGTATAATTTTAGAATATTTTCATCACTCCAAAAAGAAACCCCATACTTATTAGCAATCGTTCCCACTCTCCCCTTCCCCATTCCTGGCAGCCAGTAGCCTACTTTCTGTCTCTCTGGATTTGCCTATTCTGAAATTTCGTACAAATGAATTCATATAATATGTGGTTGGTCTTTCGTGACTTGCTTCTCTCCCTTAGCATAATGTTTTCAAGGGGCATCCATGTTGCATTATATATCAGTACTTTATTCCTTTTAACAGCCAAATAACATTCATAGTATACTCTAGTATATAAGGATATTCTACATGTTTATCCTCTCATCAGTTGATGGATTTTTGAGTTATTTTAACTTGTTGGCTAATATGTGGGTCGTCTATTCACTTCCTTTATAGTGTCATTAAAAAGCAAACATTCTCAATTGTAATGAAGCCAATTTATCAAATTTTTTGTTGTTGCTTGTACTTTTAATGTCATATATAAGAAATAATTGTCTAACCCAAGGGCACAGAGATTTACTTCTCTGTTTTTGTCAAAATGTTTTACAGTTTTATTTCACACATTTAGGTCCATGATCCATTTTGAGTAAGTTTTTGTCTTTGGTAAGAGGTAGGGGTCCAACTTTCTTCTTTTGTATGTGGATATCCAGTTGACTCAGTCACATTATGGAAAAGACTGTTCTTTCCCCCCTTGAATTGTCTTGGTACCTTTGTCAAAAATAAATTGACCATAAAGTAAAGGTTTACTTGTGTACTGTCATTTCTATTCTATTAGTTTATGTGTCTATCCTACACCAGTACCATACTATCTTGATCACTGCAGTTCTGTAATAAGTTTTGAAATTGGGAAAAATGAGTCTTCCAACTTTGTTCTAATTTTGAAGATGGTTTTGGGTATTCTGGCTCCCTTCCAGTCTCATGTGAAATTTAGGATTAACTTGTAAAATTTTGAAATTTAAAACTGAGAATTTGGGATTGTGTGGAATCTGTGGATCAATTTGCAACAGTGTTCACTCTCCCAACCCCTAAACATAGTATCACTTTATATTTCTTCAGGTATTCCTTAATTTCTTTCAACAATATTTTGAAATTTACAATGCACAAGTTTTTCACTCCTTTTGTTAAATTTATACCTACATATCTTATTCTTTTGATGCTTTTGGAAATGGGATTGTTTTCTTTATTTCATTTTCAGATTGCTCATTTCTGGAATGTATAAATACTATTGATTTTTATATGTTGATCTTATATCCTGAAACCTTGCCAAATTTGTTTATTTGACCTGATCAGTTTGTGTGTGTGTGTGTGTGTGTGTGTGTGTGTGTGTGTGTGTGTGTGTGTGTGAATTCCTAAGGGTTTCTCTATATACCAGATTATGTCATCTATAAATAAAGTTTTACTTTTCTCTTGTACAATGTGGATACTTTGTATATCTTTTTCTTGCCTAATTGATCTGGCTAGAACCTCCAGCACAATGTTGAGTAGAAGTGGAGAGAGCGAGCATTCTTGCCTTGTTGCTGAATTTGGCAGAAATATTTTTCAATCTCTTGTTATTAAGTGTAAGTTGTGGGTTTTTTTAAATGCCCATTATAAGGTGAAAGTTCCCTTATATTTGTGGATTGTTCAGTGTTGTTTTCATTAAAAGGGTGTTAGATTTTTCATTTACTGCAATGATTGACATTTCAATCATTGTTTAGCTTGTGAAATTCTAATTATTCAATCATACGGTTCTTATCTTTCACTCTATTAATAGTGTATTATAGCAATATATTTTCACTTTAAACCAACCTTGCATTCCTGGAATAAATTCTACTTGATCATGCTGTATAATCCTTTTCATATGCTACTTGACATAGTTTGCTAGTGTTTGATGAGGACTTTGCATCTGTATTCATAAGTGATATTAGTCTGTAGTTTTCTCTGCTGTGACATCTGTCAGATTTTGGTATCAGGGCTATACTGGCATAAAATAAATGAGTTAGGAAGTGTTTCCTTCATTTCTATTTTTTGGAAGAGCTTGTAAGTATTTGGTATTAATTCACTGTTTTCTTTTTGTTTTTGTCATTTTTTAAAAAAAAAAATCTGGTAGAATTCACCAGTGAAGTCATCTGGACCTGGGCTTTTCTTTGAGGAAAGTTTTAAATTACTATACTAATGTTCTTTATTTCTTCTTGCATTGGTTTCAATAACTTGTGTTTTTAAAGGAACGAATTGGTTTCGTCTAGGTTAACTAATTTGTTTGCACACGGTTCATAATAGTTCATCCCACTATAATTTTTCTACTTCTGTAAATTCAGTAGTGATGTCCTGTTTTTCATTCGTGATTTAGCAATTTGATTCTTCCTTTTTTTTTTTCTTGGTAAGTCAAACTAATGGTGTGTTAATACTGTTGATTCTCTTAAAATATAGACTGATATTTAACCAAAAAACTGGGCACCATAGCCTAGCCAAGTTGACACATAAAATTAACCATCAAAGAAGTTATCACAGTATATCAGACTAGAGATGATGGTGATATGGATGGAGGAGGGTAGATAACAGTGAAGGTAATAAAAAGTGGTCAAATCTGGATGTATTTTAAATGTTGAGCTGTGAGTATTTATGGCTGATTTGGGTATAATCAACCACTTTTCTGTTCTCATCTCATATATTATTTAACCCAGACGATGACTTCTTACTCTGTAAACTTTCTTCCTTTTCTGACACTACGTATTCTGTGCTTTTTTCTGATAATACTGTCCTCTTCTTAGTCTCCTTTGATGCTTTTTGTACACTTCCTTCTGAATTCCAAATGTTGGGAGTGCCCTAAAGTTTATTCTTAATCCCTAGCTGCCTGTTTATCTAAATTCCTTTCCCATATGATAGCAACTTAGTGTTACATAACATCTGCATACAGACAATTCACACATTTCTGTAGCCAGTTATGACTCACAATTTAAGCTGCAGATGTATCTAGGATTTTCTTGACATGACTACATAAATAACTATTCTAAACCTCAAACTTTACATATCCAAAGGAAAACTTTTGGTTTCCTCCTTTGCAGATCTGCAGTATTGTCCATTTTGACATCCTAATAATTATGTAACACGTAATGAACTAGAAATTGGACAAAAAAATTAGTAATCATTCTTAATTTTTTCTTTACCACAACTTACTTCACCAGTGCAATTCATTAGTGAGTTCTATCAGCTGAAACTCCAAAAAATATGTTAAATCCATCCACTTTTTTCCATTCCAGCTACCATCCTTGTCTAAGTCACTATCTTCTCCTACCAGAGAACTACCTCAGTGCCTCCTTACAGGCCTCCCTGTTCCCACTTCCATCATCCTTATCCAGTTTTCAGTCAGAGCCATTGTAATCTTCTGAAACATCTATGATTACTTTATAATTACCCCCAACTAACCTGAAAGACTTGAAAGAAATATAACTTGAATTATTAATTTTTCCTGTCCAATTTTTCCAACTCCAATCAATCTCAACAGGAAAAATACCTAATAAAATACCTTTCCTACAATAAGCAGTAAAAATTGACTATAATATACTTCGAGTTGATGCATTTTTATCAAAGAATAACACAAGGAAATATTTGGAAGATCATATCCTATTATGTTGTTGTATCAAGTATAGCATGTAATGTTATTTTCTTTTGATTAGTGACAACAACGTTTGAACATTAGAAATCATGGTTCAATTAAGATTTTCCTTTTTTCAGTAAATACTTATCCACATGTTTCACAAAATGTTGCAGCATGACTTTGGCAAAAGTCTCCTGGAAATATCTCAGAGATATATCTTATTTTCCCAAAGATGAAATGCATATATAATTTTTATTTTAATGGTAAATGTTATTAGGGTTAGAATTCTTATATTATCATAGTCTGTGAAAATGTTGTTTTAACATCCTCCAAAATGTCAGAGTGTTCCACTAAAGTTAACCAATAATGTATGAACTCTGATAGCTATATAGAACCACGTCTTAGGCTAATAAGGACCATTCTTTTGTCCTTATGAAATTGCTAAAGTATTTTGTCATATAGGTCAAGTCCTTATCAAAGTTCTTTGCTTCATTTGCAACTCTAGCTGAAAGTTACTTAAACAGCACCCTTCTTGAATCATACCTTCACCCTTAAAAAATGGTCTCAAATCCTTTAATAATCCTCCATTTACCTGAAGCAGTGAAGCATAGACAAAGCATATGATAGTATCCCCCTTACAATACATGGCAAGATGATGCATTCTTGTGGAATCAGTCTTTTTAGAAAACTATGAAATATCCCACAGGAAGGAAGAATTCTAAATTGCACAAATTACACTAATCTCAAAAGCATATATAACTTATTCTTTATAGGAAATGATAACCAAAGGTAAGATATTTTAATAGCTCCCTTTGCTTCTTTATTAGATTAAAAATAATCACATTGGAGTGTGACTGTTTAAACGTGACATTAGAAAAAATAAATTTTTACACTTTTTTACTTAGATTTATCTACACAATTTTTTACCAATACTTGCATTTCAGTAACATACTTTTATATATTTTAAAAAATTGTTGATAGTTAATTGCTAAATAAATTATAAATTATCATAACTCTTATTTATTTAATTATCTATGGAAAAGCTCACCACATCAATATTGTACAAAACATCAGATCCAAATATTCACTTATGTAATTCACATATTATTTGTTAGAGTATAAATAACTATAATAAATTTATAATTGTGAAACTACATAGTATTTTACCCTGCAGATATCTCAAATAATTTGATATTGCAAATACTACTCACAGTCAAAGGATGGAGATAACATGGGTAAGACTGGTAAAGACACAGGAATGGATCCATGGTGTCATAGACTGAATTATGTTCCCCCAAAATTCACATGTTGAAGTCCTACCTCCCAGGACCTCAGAATGTGACTGTATTTTGAGATGGGTCTTTTAAGAGGTGTTAAGTTAAAATCAGGTCCTGAGGGTATGCCCTAATCCAATATGACTGGTATCCTTATAAGGAAATCAGAATCTACATGAAGGAAGCCCATGTGAAGACAGCCATCTACAAGCCAAGGAGACCTCAGTATCAACCAATCCTGTTGATATCTTGAACTCAGACTGTTGGTCTCCAGAACTGTGAGAAAATAAATTTCTGTTTTTTAAACCATCCAGTTTTTTTGGTGATACTTAGTTACAGCAGACCCAGCAAACTAATGCAACAAATTTCAATTAATATGCATTTTGATCTTATGTCCAATAATGGAAGAGATCATTGTTGTTGTTTATCTCCCTGTTATTAGATGTTTACCTGCAGCTCAACTTCATCTTTGATATTCCTAGTGGATGGTTGTTAGGCTCAGGTTTCCTTAATGAGAGTGTCCTGTACAAGTATTGATAACTAGTCAAATGAGGCAATGATAATCAGGGAAAATGTAATCAGGACGCTTAGAGAAGTTTGATTCCAGATGAAAACACAGTCATTGACCTTTGCTTAGATATCCATTATTGTCTATTTTCTTTGAAAATCTCTACTCCTTGCCCCCTAACTACAGTTCTAACACCTACTACCAGCATTCTTCCAAGTGGTACTCCAAGTCATAAATGCTCCAGCATAGTGGAGAACTAACTTCACTCAAAGAGCAGCAGTCTGGCATTTACCCTGGGCTACTAGAAGGGGATCTCTGAAGCCCTAAAATGTTCTGCCTGATTGAAGTATCTCTGATAGCTACTGGACAGTTGAATGATATGATTTATGACGGGGCTTTGGAACATGCCATATCAATCCCAACCTCCAGAGGAACTAGAAACTAAAGCTCTTAGTTCAAACCTCCAGGAAGGGATAGAGGCCAGAGGTCAACTACAAGGGCAGCACATGATTGAATCCCAGTAAAAACTCTGGACACCAGTTTTCCTGACTGGCAGTCCTCTGCATATAGTCACACATCAGTGTGCAAAGAGGGTAACAAGTCTCTGGAGACAACCGAAGCTTTGCATTTGGGACCCTCCCAGAACTCACCCTATACATCTCTCCCTTTGGCTGGTTCTGATTTGTATCTTTTGTTATGAAACTATAACTGTAAGTATATTGCTTTCCTGATTCCGTGAGTCATTTTTGGAATTCATCAGATCTAAGGGGGTAATGGAACCCCCAAATTTGTAGCCAGTTGCTCCGAAGTGAGGTTAGCCTGAGGATTTTCAAACTTTTGACAGCTATCTGAAGTGAGGACAGTCTTCCACCTGTGCTCTTAATCTGTGAAATTTGGCCTAAGTTTGGGTAGTTAGTGTCAGAAGTCATTACACCTCATAATCTATACCCTTTCTCTGTGCAAAACTCATTGATATTCTGTTTCTCATGCACTAACAAAATTATTGAAAAGCTTATTTTAGGATACAGTTTATTTTTTTTGCTTAAGGGGTATGACTCAATATGTTATTCCTTTGAAATAGTATGTGATGTGTGCATTTGAATTGCAAACGTTCACGTTTATGCAAAGGAAAGCTAAGCTGGGGCATTTCAAGACAATTAAGACAGGAAACTTTTTTGAGGAAGAGGACTGCTAATTTATTAAATGAAATAAGCATTCACTGAGAACCAACTGTATTCTAGAAGGAGGGACACGAAGATGAATAAAGATACAAAATTTGTACTTGAGAAGCTCACGGTCCCCTACAGCCATAAATCATATCAAGTCAATAACCAGTGTATACACTTAGATAAATACAGTGTTATTTCCCTGGGGAGCGGTAAGAGATTTGGGATCTGACTGCTTTATGAGAAACATTTCAGTTACTAGTAGGCAGATGAAAGAATGAATGAATACAGACATATTTTAATGGCTAAAACCTGAATAGTGAAGGAGAAAATCAATCTTATGAACTCATTCTCAGCTTTTTATAAATTACATGCTTTGCATACAAATTATTGGAGATGTCCGACAGAGGTAGGCTCCTCTGAGAGCACGGAACCTTGTATAAGCAATCCATAGAACAATTTTTCTAAACTGCCTTTCAATCCACCATCTTTTCTTTTTTAGTTCTCTTGTGAATATCCACCATCTAACAAACTATTCAGTCTTACCTTAGGACACCACTTTTCTTAATCAGTTCTCACACTTGACTAGTTTCTCTTTTCATGGGATGTGTTTTGAAGATTAACAACTTGGTAAGAGTCCCATCTTAGTGTGATTTTGACGAGCTGGTAAGAAAGGAAAAGAATTATTAGGCTAGGGAACTAGTGAAATCTGGAATCCCAAAAAGTAAGTTGAGTTCTTCAGCCACTTTTTATCTGAGGAATATTTGCTAAAATAGGTAAAAGTGAATTTCAGGTTTGTCCAAGTTAAACAGCTTATTAGAATATGATCTCATATAACTTGGGGACCTCAAAGACATATGACTCAGGGACCTCAAAGACATCACAGTTGTAAGTTGAAATTCTCTCTGTACCCCAAGGAATGCAAAGAAAATCAGTTATTTCATACATCATTCTACATGGAGGATTTCTCTTCATTGCAGGTCTCTGAGTAACCTGAGTGGAGAGAATATGCAGTAACCATCTATCTCTGGCTGAAGCTGATATTTCATGCCAACTTATCTCTGATTCCAGCCTGAGTGAGATCTTTTTCCATTTTCAGTTAACTTTAGGGACCACTCTGTGAGGCCTTAGTTATGAGTTGAAGAAAAGGGCTACCTGTTCATTATTTACTCATGTCTTTTATGCATGCTTGCGCCTAATTTTGAATGTATCATTTTTATTTTACAATGGATTGCTGTTTGACCTGCTGGAACTTATGACATAATAAATCTAATTACAATCATTTTATGCAGGGAAGCTCAGAGGTAAAGATACTGGGTTATTACAGTGCCCTATGGTTAGACAGATCTACTAGGGGCTGGTAGTATGACAGGAGCTGCTTTACGAACCGAGAGTTTTCTGTCAGTAAAGGAATGGCCTTGCTCCAGATCCCAAAGGGTCCTCTCTGAAACTCTTTTTTTGCAATTTGTCAGAGATTCCATACAGCACCCTATGAACTATAGACACCTCTACTACCATTACATGTCCTGGGTTATGTACCCACAGTGGCAGGTCATCTTCTTCCTCAGCCTGAGCTTTTTTGACCTGCCTCTCATTCTCCAACCCTCTTGAAATCAGCAGTTTTCAAGAGGGTTGGAGAATGAGAGGCAGGTCAAACAGAATAAGGGGATTAGACCACCATTCCCAGATACAGTACACGCTGTCTCCAACATCCACAGTGGCCCGCCATGCACTCTTTCTTTGAGATAGTAAGTGTGAAGGGCATCACCTTACCCTTAGACTTAGAGGACAAACCCAGGCCACTGGACTCCACAACTCTTCACTGTTATGACACACTCTGACTCTTGGATTTCATCTCCTATTCTCTGGGAAACGTCTAAACAGAGTCTCCAAGGGAACTTGTCACTTCTAGCCAGAACTAAATTCCAAATAATAAAGTATCGTCAATACAGTGAACAAGTACAATGTGAAATGCAAGACAGTGGTGAGTCCAGCAGACTAATTTACATCAAAGAGCAGGAGAATAAACATTGCCCTGGAGCAATACCAGAATGCATACTGTCTTATAAAGGTGAGCTGGGTTTGCTCATCCCTGCTGACGGTGACTGAAGAGAATGCATGTGCTAGATCGAGAGTGGCAGCATAGCAAATGAGAGCAGCTCTGCAGATTTGCTCCCGTGAAGAGACAGCATTCAACAAGTCAGGTTAAGGTTATGGCAGTCCCTTGTGAACTGTCAAACTCCATCTTTTTTTTTTTTTGGGAGGGAGGCCCTATGTGTTCTTTAAATCTTTGATAGTGACATCAGTCTCTGCAATTCTTCCCCGAATGTGATTTTTTAAAATTATTTACAATATATACCAGTAATAGAATCCTCCTCGGAACCAGCTAATAACATTAGGCTCCTTTGCAACCCTACCAGATTCTAGGTCAGGTTTGCAGTAGTCTTCTCTGTGACTACAAGTTATTAGAGTCTGCTTAAAAGTGAAGACAAGACCTACTGACCTCTCACAGTATGCGATGAGTTGCCTGTTGGCTTCTCTGAGCCTAACATATCTTTTTGTAAAAACTACAGTGTGATTTACAGAGCCAGCTCTTTCCACAATTTTTATAATCATCATTGTTCTCATATAAAGCAACCGCTTCTCTCAATACTTCAGCTCCTACCTGCACCCACTCCCCATTAAGCATAGGTTAAAGCCTCAATGGTTTTATTGACATGTTATAACAGGGATTATCACCATTCTACCTACAGCAATCAATGGTGTCATTAGACCATCAAATTAGTCATTCAGTTCTTATTCTGAGTGACTATTGCCTATGGTAGATCAATTAGCAACTGTCAGTTTTCCATAGAAATCATAGTCTATTCTTTCCTGTATCTCCTTAGCCAAAATTTACCCCTTTGGAGCATTAACTGTGAATCAAAGGTATTCCACAGAGCCATGGAATTTTATGGGACAGGAGGCAGAATGCAGAAGGTATGACATAGGTAAGGCAAAGCATCATGGGGTTCACAAACATAGGTGGAGATCACATAGAGTTAAAATATATATCAGTTATTGAAGTTAAAAAAATTGCTATGGACCCCAGGGGTAGAAAAAGGCAAGAGATTCTGAGGAGTCCATTAGATGTTTCTGAGGCATATATTGCTCTACAGATTTTTAAATCTCAATGAATCATAATTAGGATAAATGAATAAACATGCATCTAGAAATATTATAGAGAAAATACAGGACACTGATACAAAGAGAAAATTTGAAAGGCAGCCGGTGAGAAAAAACTGAGTGCCATCAAAGGAACAGCAGTTAAACGGACAGTTTATCTCATGACAAGAGAGGATGTCAGATGACAATGGAATACCATGTTCAATGTTTTTAAAGAAAATAGATTGTCCAAGTTGTAATTCTTGACAAGTAAAAGATCTTTCAAGAATGGAAACAAAACTTTTTAAAAATTTAGGTAAGCTGCGAGTTGTTCCCATCATGATATCCTAAAAAAATGAAAATTCTAAGGGATGCTATTTCAGACAGAGGTGAATTGTTTTTTACATGGAAGATTTGAACTATAGTAGATTCCTGTTATATACAAAATACACAACTGGTAGATGTGTTCATAAATCTAAAGGTATATTGATGGTAAAATAAAATTATGTATCATATATGAATTGAAAAGAAAAAACAATTAAAATACAAAGCAACAATAGCATATGTCAGAAAATGTTGAAGAAATTCAGTCTTATAAAATCCTTGTATTATTTTGAAGATATTGATTAATTTTAGAACTTCTTACATAAGTATGTATTGTAATTGCTGAGATAGCCATTCAAACTGGAAATATTGTGCATTATTCTAAACTAGGAGAAAAAACATTGAAATTAAATTTTAAAAAATAATTGAAATGAAAGAATAGAGAGAGATTAAATAGAACATATGAAAGAGATAATAGATATAAACTCAAATATGTCAAAAAACAATTATTATAAACTTGTAAAGTAACATGCAATGTTCAGTAAGCTTTGAAAGCTATCTAAACATTCAAAATATCTTAAATAAATTGTATTACATAGGTACCATGGAAAACTGACTAATCATTCACATCACTTTTTAAAAATATTTAATGATTTAAGTTATACAACATGCTTTAATATATATGGGATTTGGAATTATGTAAATTTCCTAATGTTTTGTATTTTTTTAGTTCTACAAGGACCATATTAATTTTATTAATTAAAAAATTTCAACATTACAATGATTATCTGCCACTTTTGCATAGCTTATAACCATGTAGAGATACATGGAAAAATCTTAATACTGTATGTCCATTAATTAAAACACGGGAAAGCAGAACATTGTCAATCAAATACAGATGTACAAAAACTAGCCTTCATTTAAAAATTAACATTCCTAGGTATAGTTACCATATGTGTTGAATTTGGCAAGATATTTCTGATTTCACGTAACTTCATTGTTTCAAATAAGACGTTTACATTATTACAGTATCTCTAAAGTGATTAATTTCATACAAAATTAATATAAAAATTCACAAATCAAGCATTTTATTAGAGCATCTATTCTATTTTTGTCTGGTAAACAGCATATCTATAAAGATTCATGGGAAGTTAAATAAGTAGGGCAGTCGGTGCTGTGAGTTATGCAGCAGCTGTGTAGTCACTGCTCCTGAGTCAC
Organism: Grampus griseus; assembly: GCF_964374135.1. NCBI lineage: Eukaryota > Metazoa > Chordata > Mammalia > Artiodactyla > Delphinidae > Grampus > Grampus griseus. The sequence goes on from NC_139012.1 coordinate 25,357,037, forward strand.
TGCAGTTCTTCCAATACACCAGTTCTCTTGCCCAGTCCCAGATGCAGTACCAAAATTCTTTTCAAGACAAGTTTCCAGGGAGAAGTTAGAGATAAATATGTTAGCTAATGAAAGTTATGCTGTTAGCTTCGCCCTGGGTTGAATGCTAGTCTTTTCCTTCTGAGTCAGAGTTGGAATTTGAGAAATAAACCAACCAGAATCCATGAGCTGGGTATTGTTGATAAGCCACTGAGAGCCCAGTTCTCGTCAGAAATTCAGAACAACCATGGGCAAATCTCCAATTGAGACCATTTTAAAAGTTGTTTTTAGGAAGTTAGGTTACAAAAAATTTTTTTCAGGGGACCTAGAACAGACTAAATAATTCTTTCAAAAAAAGAATAAAGTTCGGGAACCATATTACCTGGCTTCATGACTTACTTGTGGTAAGACTAGTAATGGTAGACCAATCAAGAAAGTATACTATTGAGAAAAGACATAAAAAAATAAGGTAATAAACCTGTCAAATGAGCATTTAAACTGATGACCTCAAGAAAGAGAAAAAAAAACTCTCCTGTCAAAATAGTATTTTACCACTAGTAAACATTTTTTTCAGTTTCCCTTTTTCTGGAGCACTGATACTGGTATCATCTCATAGGAGAATAAGAAAGCTTGAGAAATCAGTGGTATTTATATATAAAGTAACTTTGAGTTTCAGAGTTTATCACTAACACAGAAAATAAAATGAATAATTTGTTAATGTTATCAGAACTTGAGTAAATCATCCTGTGCTCACAATATATGCATTTATTTGGTTTAGTATTAACTACTCTATTATCTATCTATCTATCTCATTTATCTGCATTATCTCATTCAAAACTGACAAAAACTCTAAGAGGTGGATATTTTTTTGTCTCATTTTATGGATGCAGAAGCTGGAGTTTATACAGATTATGTCACTTTCCCAGTTTATTGAGCACTTAATTTCTGCCAGATACTTTTCTAAGTATTTCACACATGTCAACTCATTATGGTTACAGCAACCCTAGGGAAAAAAAAAACATACACACAAACACACGTACACACAGGAAAAAAAACAACCACATTTTGCAGGAAAGAGTTGCCTGACCAGGTGCTACTTCTTTTTCTTCTAAGACTAATCAAATATAATACCTTACTGAAATTTGTGTTTCAGTGTGAGGCAGAAATAAGTGCTCAATAATTCTTATTGAAAAAATGATAAATGAACAGAAGAATGAATGAATAAATGAATATTGCATCCTTCTATTTTGCTTTCTATATAGTACAACAGAATGTGTTTTAAAATATTAACTTGGGAATGTTGATTAGATGTCTCAATTTATTTGAGACATCCCTGTGTTTTACAATCAAAATTGAGTGAAAGATTCTACAAATTACAATCATCTTAATCAGAAAGTTATTTTTAAATGTTTGACGACTGGAGAACATGGTCTTGGCTGGTTTGATTTAGTTTTACCTAGTTCCCCTGGCACCGTGATGTGCCAGGGTAAGATGTTCAGGTAAGATATGGGTTCTAACAAGTTCAGGTAAGATGTGGGTTCTAACATCTGCACACTGAGCTCTACTGTGAGTACTGTGTGTAACAGTAGATGACTATAGCTTAAGAAGAGGACTTCCTCTCCTCTTGGTCCTCTGCTTCCTCTCCTCTTGGTCCCCTCTCAACAAAACAACAGGTGGACCAGTTGTTTTGTTGAGAGGGAGGAAGCGGTGTGTCTGTCCTGGGCAAAAGGAGGAGAAAAAGGATATAGAGAGGATACCATCATGTGGAGAAAGCATAGCCATGGGCCCAGCTAGTAAAAATCATTGCTAATATTTATTGATCATCTATTATGGGCAAGTTTATACTATTTATCACCATTTTATGTTTAAGTTTCCTTTACTGGAGCTCAAAACTCATGTGCAAGTACTGTTTTCTGAAAAAACGAATTTCAAATCTCTACACTATACAGAGGAAAACAGCTCAGGGGATGTATTAGTCTGTTCGGGCTGCCATAACAAAGTACCATAGATTGGGTGGCTTAATGGAAATTTATTTTTGCACAGTTCTGGAGGCTGGAAGCCTGAGATCAAGATATCAGCAGGGTTGGTTTATTCTGAGGTCTCCCTCCTTGACTTGTACATGGCCTCCTTCTCCCTGTGTCTTCACATGACTTTCCCTCCATGTGTGCCTGTATCCTAATTTCCTCTTCTTTTTAGGACACCAGTCCTATTGAATTAAGGCCCACCCCCAAAGATTTCATTTAACCTTAATTACTTCTTTAAAGGCCCTATTTCCAAATATAGTCACATTCTGAGGTACCAGGTGTTCGGGATATGGGTTCGGGAAGCAGGAGACATGATTCAGCCCATGATAGGGGATCATGTAGGGCTAAAGAATCATTTGGCAATGATTTGCATTTTGCTGCTCGTCTTTTTATGTAAACAGGCACTTCAGGCCTGGTGCTATGAAGGGTGCTATGAAGGGGAGGGTAGTCTCACAGCATCTCTTCTGTAAATCCCTCTTGAGTAAACTGTGGAGAAATACATTCAGCTTAGGTGGAAAATTGACAATACAGTATCTTAACCTTCGTTCTAATAAAACAGGACATAAATATGCTGACCAGGGCTTCCCTGGTGGCGCAGTGGTTGAGAGTCTGCCTGCTGATACAGGGGACACGGGTTCGTGCCCCAATCCGGGAAGATCCCTCAGGCCGCGGAGCAGCTGGGCCCGTGAACCATGGCCGCTGAGCCTGTGCATCCAGAGCCTGTGCTCCGCAACGGGAGAGGCCACAACAGTGAGAGGCCCGTGTACCGCAAAAAAAAAAATGCTGACCATATTTAGTGAATTTTTTTTAAGATATTTTAAAAAGAAATTTACATTAATTTTGATCCAATAAGGGTAAAAGTTATCACTCAAGAATATAAAAGCAATCAATTTAAGGGAAATGTAGTACACAATCAATGGTTTTATAGTAAAAAACGTTTGTTGCATCTATGTAATTGTTTTACATTGGCATCTGTAATATTGTTTATAAATATGTAGCAATCCCATGCTTGAGGCAGATTTTACAGAAACAGGAGCTGTGCTTTATTAGGTATCAGAAGAGGCCATCATCATAACTGAGTCTAAACTTTGATCCAACCCTTTTCTAGGCTAAAAGTTTAGAAAAATGAATAATAAACAGATTCACGTGGCCTGTTCTCTTATACTAATAGCCTTCTTACTTTATTTTTGTTTTAATCTATACTCTCTATAAAATAATTTTCAGTTAAGTACCTAGTATCCATAAATACAAGTGAGATAGTTGTTTATCTAACTGTTCATCTTCAATTAAAACACTAGAGGGCAGCCTTTCCTTCTGTTAAAACATATTCTGCTTCTGAATTGTGCAGTAGAAATACCCTAAAGCATTGCCATGTAAAAATAATATTCTTTTTATTTCTAATATTTTGGGGCTTGATATATTTAACTCATTTTAATTTCAATGATCCCCAAAGTCACAGCCTAATGTGTTAAACAATATTCAGCATATTTGTAACTAAAATGAATTCTAATAAGCCAGAAATGTCGGTGTCACAGAGGAAAGCTATCCTATTCTAAGCCAGATGCTCCCCTAGTGCCATGATGGTGAACAGAAATAAGACTGTGTTTGACTGTGATTATTGTGTCTATTAAGAATAATCCAGCCTAAATGCCTGTGTTTGGATGTAGGGTTAATTTGTCTTGAATGTGTTTTCCTATTCTCTGTGTTCCCCAGTGAATAGCACACTTCTGCTAGATTAACACACTGTTTCAAACAGGAATGAAATGCAACTGGCCTAGAGATAAGGACAGGAATTGAGGATTCAATGAGGATTCAGCTAATAGTAATAACTGCCGTTATTATGTAACATCTGTTTATGTCAAACACTCACCTAAGCATTTTACTTACATTATTTCATTGACAACACGTTCAATCTTTTGTGACGATTATTACTATTTTTATTCTTATTTTACAAATAACAAGAGTACAGTAATATGAGAGTAGTAGATAATCTAATATGAAAGGTATTTACATATTTTGGAAAACTGTGAAGATTTTATTTCATTCAGCACAGAGAAGAAAGAATTAGAATGATTTCTAGAGGTTTTACCTAGAAATTTGATTTGTAGGGATGGGGTTGGGATGGGATGTGGTACTATAAAGATGAGGGAAATTAGATATATTTTGAATACTTGATAAACTTGAGAATATTCAGTGATTACTAAATCATGTTAGTATTCCTTTAATTATAATACATTGCAATGAGAAATTTGAAAAAAGAAAAAGTAGATTGTGTGTGTGTGTGTGTGTGTGTGTGTGTGTGTGTTATCCTGCCTGAGTTAATTAGATTGACAACTTAAGTGCAGACTGTGGTCCAGGCACACTTTAGGTTGGGACGGAGAAGAATCCAAGGGTAAATTGGACTAGTAAAATGTTGCAGATTTGATGAGCTCCCAGAGTAGTTGTGCAAAATTCAAAATAGATGGAGAAGCACTGTAGGTCTTCAAGGAGGCAGAATTGCAAATGAAACTGTGTGCAAGTATTCACAACACTGACACAAACATACACACACACACCCATGAACACACATATACACACACACAACAGAATAAAGAGCAGACATTTGGAAAGTTTAAAAGAAAGCATTGTTTTTCTTAAAGGTTTCCTATAGTAAAAATTTTTCAGTCATTTGTGGCTATTTTTTTAAAAACTCCTTGTTTTTTGCTATAAATAGCAAAAAAAAAAAAACAACTCCACTGAAGCAATCATATATTCTTCAACACAAAGAATATTTTAAAGCTCAGATTTGAGCTAAACCTAGTAGTAGAGATCTTATTATTTATGCTTTCTTAACCATCAGGGAACACTGTTAGTACAATTTTTAGAGGAGGAAAAATCAATATAAAAAGTTTGTAGTTTCAAATACTGCATGATATTATATTTAAAATCCAAAAAAGTCAGACTTATAAAAACTGAGTAGAATGGTGGTTACCAGAGGCTGAGTTATGGAGGAAATAAGGCAAGATGTTGTTTAATGGTACCAACTTGCAATCAGTAGATAAATAAATTCTGTAGATCTAATGCACAACATAGCAATTACAGACAACATTACTGTATCATAAACACCAAAAGTTGCTAAAAGTCTATATCTTAATTGTTCCCACCACAAATAATAAATGATAATTATGTGACGTGACAGAGGTGTTAGCTTGAGGGCAATATATCGCATACTGCAATATCTAAATGTATCAAATCAACACATTGTACATCTTAAACTTACATGATATTAATTACATGTCAATGTTATATGTCAATAAAAACTAGAATATTTTACTAAAACAAACAAAAAAATAACCTTTACTCCATTCTATTCTGTGAATGGTGCCAATAGTTTAGTTTTCTAAAATAAAATGAATATGGAGAAAGGAAAAAAATAAATTTTGTACTCTGTGATAATGGATGGCATGGAGGCTATTTTTTAAGCATCTGGGTCAATAAGAGATGTATATGTTAAATATTTGACAGACAGAATGGCATAATGACTACTTTGAGTTATTCCAGCACAAAGGAAAGTGGAGGAATAAAGTGAGATTGACAAAATGTGGTGAACTTGGTAGTATATCCAAGGAGATTTCCACAGTAAGTGTTGAAGGTGCCATCTGTCTTATTTTATTCTTTCCTGTTGCCTACAGTAAAATATGAGAGGATAATAATTAATTGAGTGAAGAACTTAAAAAAGGAGCCATGGCTTGCTAATTTTGAAAATTCTCAATCTCTCCAGAGGGCAAAAGACAGAAAATAAGAGATGTATTGTCAGGATAGCACACTCTAGAGAAAATGCCAAAGATGTGACTGTAAAACCCTTTCCTAAGACCTCAGAAAAATGAAAAGCCCAGGGTACTCAGTCTTACAAAGGTCTCTTTCAGAGATTAAGGGTGTGCTTCACAGATCCTCTCCATCAAACCACAGGACCCTAAGGAGGCTTAAGGTGGTGGGCCCTCAGCCATCTCAGCAGGAGGTAGAGAAGTTATCTCAAAGAATCCGTGGATATGAATTTTCTGTAATGGGGTGACTCCACCTGAAATCCGTGAGAAATCCACAAGATTCTTGAGAAGATTATTTCAATAGAAACACTACCAGTTTGAATTGAATGGGACAGAGAGAATACAAAATGAATGGAGGCTCTTGGACCCCTAAGTTTCTACTGGCAGGAAACAGGCTGATAATACTAAGCAACTGCAAACACATGTTACCTTTCATAAAAAAGGAAAGATTATCCAGAGGGTGGAACCAAAAGCCCAGAATGCAGTCAAGAGCATATAAAGTGGAGTTGTATTAAATTATACACAAAACAAAAATCATGAGGAGAAAGAGCGTTTCCTTTTTAAGGAAGTTATCTCTAGGCCTTAAATCTAATCAAGGAACTCCCAACATTTGTTTGGCTAGATATCAAAACTGCTATGGTTCAGTAACTCCCTTTTACCCTCCATTTCCCTTTTTCGAAGGGTTATATCAAAACCTGATAACCTATTCCTCTACCCCCATTGTATGTTGGGTGTGTAGTAGGCAGATAATTTGTCTCTTTCGTTTGACAAATCCATGGGTATTCCCAGGAGCTGCTTAAATAGTTATATACAGGATCATAATCAGCGCTTGGACCTTATTTACATGATGAGATTTTAGACTTCACTGGCACTCTATTTTTTGAGCTGATGCTTTAATAACATGGCTTCATTGGGACACTTAGGATGAGGTAAATGTATTTTGCATGCAGGAGGGACATGACTCATAGGGGGCAATGGTCAGACTGGAGAAAGCAGACTCTAATATGACCCCGCTTGATCCCCACCTCGTGGGATTCACATAATTTCTCCCACTGAGTGTCGGAGGGACCCTTGACTTGCTTCTGAATGAAAGAAAATAAAAGGTAATTCAGTATCTCCCCCATGATCACAGCACTTATATTGTAAGGCTGAGTCTTGCTAGCTGACTTCTCTCTTCACCCCTTGCTGGACTTGAATAAGCAAGTCCCCATATTGTGAGAGGCCTTATAAAATGGTCTTGTGGAAGAAACTGCAGGTGGCCTGTACAAGTGAGAGAGGCCTCCAGGTGAGAGCCAGACATAAACTGGGTCCCTAAGTTTCACTCCTGCAAGGAAATGAATTCCATCAAAAACCAGAGTGAGTTTAGAAGTGGATCTGTTGCAAGTAAATTCTTTTTTACTCTGTGATGCGAACTGAACCCTGGCAGACACTTCAATGCTGCCTTGTGGAGGACCCAGCTAAAACACATGAACCAAGCTGAACTTAACATTTAATTATGCCTCTGCACATCACCAATGTGGTATAAGAATTGTTTCCTTTTTCTTTTCCCGTTGTTACTCCTCTCATTTGTTTCAAATTCTTTTGTTCTATTTTGTTCCTGAAAAGATAGAGTGCAATGGGTTTTATTCATTCCATTTCTCTTAATATTAAGGCACTCTTTTAATCTATTAATCATCCTTCTGTTCATTTCCTCTTAAACAAACTGAAGACAACACTAGAGTAAATTCTTATTTCTTGGTTTTAACATTCTAAAACTTAAATGAATATGTACTTTAAATTGGGGCTACATAAGTAATCCTATTTTGCAGCTTGTGTCCCTTTGCACTCCTTTATTATTAAAAAGGAAAATATTGTACCATAAAAAAAGAAAGTTAATTATGAAGTTTAAATAGATAAGAAATTACAAAACAGAGATAGATATATTAAGCTAGGAATAGCTGGCAAATCTTCTATTTTTCTTCTCTTGGCTGTGATCAGACCTTTTAAATAATATAATACTATGCTCCAAAAGTCTTATACTGCGTATTTCAGTTTCAAATTTGTCTACTCAGATAAGAATCTATATAACTATGAATTTTCATCTAAATTAAGAACACACCCCTTGTATTATTCTCCTTTTATTTTGGTCATTGAATGTGCATTAACTGATTTCAGTCCATCCCTTGCACATGAGTTCAGAAATAGAATGAATCATGATGTAGGTTCAAATCCTCAAAAAAATGTTTAATAATAAATAATAATTATTAAGAACTATTTAAGCAGAAATTAACCTAAAATCATAATCATATCCCATTACAAAAAATATGTATAGAAAAAGGAAAGTCCATGAAGAAATTGATAGTGATTATCACAGTATGATGGTATATGGCATACTTTTATTATTTTTGTATAATGTTATCTATTTTTCTTACTTTTCATAGTATCTGAAATCATAAATATTTATTTCAAAATGATATAAAATAAAATTCATGTTTTTGTATGAGCACACATAGAGCTCATACCTAAGTTTCTAAATGCCACTTATCCAATAGAAGGAGCCAAGGATCCCTCAAGAAATGGCTGATTCTTGGATTTGGGCAGAAAAAATAAAATATGAGCCTTGAGTATCTTGTAGTTCCAGAAAGTCACGGGTGGGAGGCCATGGGCTCATGTCAAAGGACAAAGAACTAGCCTGATAAAGCTCCCAATAATCAAAGCTAGAACAATTTGAACAACAGATAGTGATAGTATTATATTGTAATCTAAGGAATACAATGAAATATTTTGATAAACATAAATAAATAAATAAATGATTGAATACATTAAAAAATAGAGGGAGAATGAACAAACTTCCTTATGAAAGACTTCCAAATAAAACACGTAGAAGAAACGAAGACCAAAAATCACCATTAGAATATCACAGTAATAATTGTCACAGGCAAGATCATGATGAACCCTAAAATTAGTAGGTGAAACTTTAAGGAGAAACAGGATATTTGCATGACATAACATGACAAGGCATCTCCCCTGAAATATTTATTAAATACTCCGGTGGTTTTAACATATGTCCACAAATTATTTCTCCCACCAGCAGTGGGAGCTTGATTCCTCTCCCCTTGAGTGTGGGCTCCATCGGACCCTTCCTCTAAATTTCTGAAACTTCCAAGCTCTTTTCTTGTTTCCTGCCTCCTAGCTCATTACTTCCTGCAGTTGCTATCCCTCTGCTACCTTCGTGTTCTCTTGTGCTTCTTCAATAACCTGGTTAACAATTCTATTTCTAGTTAACAATTCTTCATATTAAATTCTCTCTATTACAGTACCTGGTTCCTTCTGTTTACTGACAGGATGGCCCCCTGATTGACATATTAAGCAGTGACTCCTATAGCTATTTGGGGAATATATAAGTAATTGAAGAGTATTCTACATAAACAGGTGTACAATTTTAAACACTCTTAGGATGAGTGATATTTGAGTGTATAATTACCTAAATATCCTGCTACTATTTAAATATCTCCTCTTGATATGTAGAAAATAAAAATTTCCCTCTTTGGAATTTACAAAATCTAGTTAGAGTTGTAGTAAATCATTAGAGTCAGGAACTCTGACAATTTATAGGTCAGCCTTACCAAGGAATAGATGCATTCCAAAATTAAAGAACTCACAGGTTACAGTATTAAAGTTCACAGGATTATAAACTAATGTATTTTTCCGTAAGTGTCCAATATTTTAACTCTTTTAACTTTTTATGATTGATTTTAAACTATATTTTTAAATGAATCAAAATATGTTTGCTGTCATCTATTAGAATCCTTCAATTAAAAATAATTTATATAAGTCTGTATATGCTTTCCTGACACATTTTTCCTGTTCTAGGTACCATTGTACGTACAATATACTTATGTTGCATTAATATTGACTTTTGCTGTTAGAAAATAAGATAGGAAGTAGTTCTGAGTAGAAATACAAAGGTTAATGTGATTTAGAGAATGCTAGAGTCAGAGAAATTGAAAAAATTATTGTAACTCATACTTCTCAATTTAGAGACAAAAACCAGTTCTCTTAGTTTGGAACTTAGTTGATGTCCCTCTTGAGTTGTGACAAAAAAAGGCTTTGACTTGTAGCTCAAAGCATATTCTTCTCTGCCTCATGGAATTATTTGCTTTTTAAGAAAAGAATATTTTATTTTCTCAGTTATCTTACCTTAGAAATAGGTAATTTTTGTTCATTTTTTTCATATTTAAATACATATTTTATTCTTTAAAAAATTCAAAATATTCAAAATTTTTAAAGAGAATTTAAATATCTTTTAAAATCTCAATCTCCTAAAAAACAGAATGATTAACATATAAATAAGTTTGCCTATTTTAAACAAAAATATTTAAAATTTTTAATTATCTCTATGACTTCTAACTTGTGTTTATTTTGCAATTTTTCAGTCTAAAATATTAATTATCGATATTTCTTCATACCTATAATGTGTATTTTTATATCAAACATCATCATTTTCTTTTAGATGTAAAGTATCTTCCCAGATGTTCTAAAACAGGGTGTACTAGTATTTTATTTAAAAAAAGAAAAAAGCAAAAACAATACCTTGGAAAAGGCTCCTCTCTTTTCTCTGCTTCTCTTCATAGCTCAGAACTTTCTGGGAAGAGGGGAATTGTTAGGTTCAGGTTGTTTTGATGCTGTGTCCCCTCTCCTCTCCTGCCTCCCAGAAGCAGCTGCCCAGACACAGACAGAGCAGTTACCCTACTGTGGCACATCACAGGATGAGTCACAGAGGCAGCTAACGTACATTACTGTCAGCACTCACCACAGAGGCTAACAAAAGGTGCCAAACTGTATAGCCCTTGACCCTACGTTTAGAGCTAAGGCCACACACTCTCCATGAGTTTGCCTGGATAACTAATTATCTTTCATATATCCCTCCAAGAATAGTTAGACCCAGAAGAGTCCATCTAGGTGGCAGTGGTGGTGGTTTTCAGCTGATCTCTCCCATCTTATCTCCCTCCCAGTGACAAGTGGAGGGATTCTACAGTGCAGACTCACGGAAGCAGTTGAAGGTTATGTGAGCATGAATAACTCAGGTTTTGGGGTCTTGGTGGGATTTAGACCCACCAGATCTGTCTATCTCAGGAGAATAGACAAATTGACACACAGGGCCCAGGAGCTTCCTTAGCAAAAGAGGGATACAGGGATAAATATATCGACCCCTTCTAATTGGAATTTGCATCTTTGGAGAGCATCTCTGTTGGAGTGAGACTGTGCTGATGGGCATCAGCTGACAGGTAATACACGGAAGCAAGTGGAGTCTGGACTCAGCACTGTGGGAAGAATCTGGAAATACCCTGGTCCACACAACTTGGCAAGAATAAATGCTTTATATTATATTGAAAAGCAAAATCCTTGCTATATTATAAAGAAAGTAATTGGAATATTGAATTTGTCCAACATGTTCTATGCCATCTAATAGCAAAGGGTTTTTCTCTTTCAATCACATCCATTCACAGACTACCGGTCATTGAATCATATTTATATTCTTAGATAAACCTACCTTGGTAAGAATATAATAGTATTTAATACCTTGTTGGATTTTGTTTGCTAATGTTTTATTCAATAGCATTCACATCTGTGTTCCTAAGTTAAATTGGTTTATAATTGGTTTTGTGTTATCAGTGTTAGGTATGAGTGGTGATGTGAAATACAGAATGAAAAAACAAAGCAAACGGAGTCATAAAAGATAATGTTACTTCGATATTTGATAGCTTCTGAATGGGCCAGGAATCAAACTGAGCTAGATACTATCTATTGGCACACAGTACCCATTTTCACTTACTTTGTGTAACTTCCCTGTCCTGCCAGCTTCTCCTCCCACTCCCCCTCGCCGCTAAAAATTCTATTTCCCAGACTCATTTGTTCCAAATTCATTCTGAGTTCTATCAAGACACATCAGTAGAGAACTGATAGACACATGGGATGTGATAAAGTCTGACAGACATATGGGATGTGATAAAAGTCATACAAAGCGGGCTTCCCTGGTGGCGCAGTGGTTGAGAGCCCACCTGCCGATGCAGGGGACACGGGTTCTTGCCCCGGTGGGGGAGGATCCCACATGCCGCAGAGCGGCTGGGCCTGTGAGCCATGGCCGCTGAGCCTGCGCGTCCTGAGCCTGTGCTCCGCAACGGGAGAGGCCACAACAGTGAGAGACCCGCGTACCGCAAAAAAAAAAAAAAAAAAAAAAAAAAAAGTCATACAAAGCTAAGGAAGTCTCCCAGGGAAAAAAAATTAGACACAGATTTCCCCTGCTATCTGAAAATAGAGCATTTCTATAAAAGCTTTTATAAACTGAAATGGTATAAAATCAACATCATCATCATTTTGGGGGGCTTCTGATAATTACAGTACATGTTTATTTAAATCATGATTTATAAGTGAAAATTTATTATAAATATATCACATTAACACTGTACTCATTTTGTACCCTACATGACAGGATCTGATAGAAATGCATAGAGGTGGCACGTATAGCAAGTGGGTGATGGGTAATCTGCCAGGAAAGGTTTGTGATCTAGCCGGAAGAAATAAGCCTAGCTGAGTGCTAAAGCTAACAGAATCAAACATACAACCAAGTCCTGATAGATACTATGAAGAAGTTGAGAGAGAGAAGCAAAGAGTCAAAAAGATATTGAAAAACTAAGACAGTAATTAATGAGCATACAATATATTATTCTGCTGCTACTCAGTATCAGTTACTATATGCCAGGGACTGATTTAAACATTTTACCACATTACTTCCTATCTCTCTCTCTACAATCCTATAAGAAACAGAAAGTGTGGAAATGGTGGCTTAGAGAAGGTATTTAATGTGTCCAAGGTCACAGAGCTATTAAATGATGGAGTTGGCACTTAAATCTGTATTTGTCTAATGCTATTACAAATGTCCATTACCAACACACGGTGATAAACGAGGAGAGTACATAGAAGGACAGACGCATTCTTTGTGTGGATAGCACTTTTGTTTGCTGGCTTCATTACCCTCAAATTCATTTGACAGTGGTGTGCTGGTAAATGTTTAAGGATTGGGCTCTAAGGTTGCAGGGAGCTTCGATTTGTGACCGTCAGTGATTTCTGAGGTGTAAATACTCCTACCACGGCTGATTTCAAGTCACCAATCGAAAGTCACTGAAAGCAGAGTTGGGACAAGGTGGATCCCATCAGGTCCCTCAGACTGGTACAGGCTGCCCCAGCGTAGGACTGCAGAGGACTTCTTGATTAGGTGTTTCATAGTTTGCAAGTTACACAGAACCATGAGGCAGATTTATATTGTCACAAAATATAGTATTTTTAAAAGCATAAGAACAGATAATTAACCATTTCGAGGAGTCATTTCGGTGAGGCAGTAGGGCTTACTTGATGAAGAGAGTGTGTCGTGCTTTGATGGTTTTAGAATGAAGACTCTAACAATATTCTTTTCTTTTTTTTTTGTAAATTGTATTGAAGAATAGTTGATTTACAATGAAATGTGTTAATGTCTTCTGTACAGCAAAGTGACTCAGTTATACATATATATATATATGTAGTCTTTTTCATATTCTTTTCCATTATGGTTTGTCACAGGATATTGAATATAGTTCCCTGTGCTGTACAGTAGGTCCTTGTTGTTTATCAATATTCTTATTCAAAATGGACCTCAAGGACTATCTCTGCTTTGCTCCTGGTTGACACCCATGAAACAGCTAAATGTCCCATTGCATAGGTTACGCTTTTCCATGTTTGGGAAGATAAGGAATATGCAGCTGTGAGCAACTGACACAGGACATTGTCAACCTCAATTCAGTCATTCAGAGATCTCTGCCATTACTCAAGAGCCATCAGTGGATGATTCCTTCTTTAGTGGCTCACCTGATTGGGGATGAGGATTTGTACATTGCTTTCAACTGAGAAGAAAGAAGAGCCCTTGGAAGTTAAGTTTGGTAATACCCAAGAATTAGAAAATAATAAAATCAGTTCCCTGGTGGTCCAGTGGTTAGCACTTGGTGCTTTCACTGCCGTGGGTCTGGGGTCAGTCCCTGGTCAGGGAACTAAGATACCGCAAGCCAAATGGCGCAGCCAAATAAAAAATCAAATAATTATAGATATAGATACATTTATTTATATATATATATATATATATATATATATATATATATATATATATATATATATGTCTTTCAATAGATTTCTATTGCAGTATTTTTCATTCCTGTGTTTCTTTTTGTCTCCATTTGCTTTTATTTCTGGCGTCTATTTGTAGCAAATTTCTTTTCTCTGAATAGCTTTTATTCTTCAATTCTAACGTTTATACTTTACTGTCTTAACATCCTGTTCCTGTTCAGGAAACCCTCATTTTATTTTTCCACTCACTCTGCAGCAGTCTGACACAGTCAGCTTTAGTGTAAAACTCCTGGCTAATCACTCAGCCACTCTCCCACACAGCCAGCTCTTCACAATCAGTACCAATCCCCCGATTTAATTTTATTCAATGCAGTTCAATTCAAAGCAGCTCAACTCAGTTCAGTTCAACTCACTCTACCACATGGTGGTGCCAATTCTAATTCTGTTCTCCTCTTTTCTTTCTTTCTTTCCTTCTCTCTCTCTCTCTCTCTCTCTTTCTTCCTCTCTTTTGTGGATGATCAAAGCATACATGAGAAGTAGAAAATAGATCTGGTGATTTGATCAGTCATTTATTTGTTCTCTCCTTGGAAGGTGGATGTTTACAATTGTGTGCCATTCTTGACCGTTCCCAGTTTTCCGTATACATCTTATTGAATGCATTAACATTCTTTTCTTTAGTGTTTATTTATTACTTCTAGAAGTGTTCCCTTTCTTTGATCTACTCGGTGGACTTTCCGTATTGACTACCAGTGACAGTTTTTTGTTTTACAAGGACTTTCCATATTGACTACCAGTGACAGTTTTTTTGTTTTACAAGGACAAGAACTTACATAATAGTAAGATTGCAATCAAAATTAATTAAAGGTTGACTTCCATTTCTAATTCAGTTTTTATTATGCATCATGACAAAAAAACCTCATATAGTCCTTAGAATCATACAACACTAAATCTCTTGAATTATTCCTGCTGTAGTGCTCATCATACTTCTTTTCTCTGTGTCTGTTTTTCTCCCTGTCCATGTCTTTGATACACATCAGGTCATTTTACTCCTAATGTTCTAACTTGTATTTTTTATTTTCTGTAAATTGAAAGAATCTGTCCAATATCATTTCGTTAGACCAACTTTCTCTGTTTTTGAAAACAAGAATTACCCCCACCTCTTTTTCTGTTATCAGTAAGCCAGTCTCTAATTTATACAATCATTAAAGTTTATTTAGAGTTTCTAAATAGGATTATATTTCCATTTTCGGTTAGTTTTGTGTTCTGAGATGTCTTTGGAAAGGTTATATACATATATATTAATATATAAATTTGCTACTTTGTTACAAGCAGTCCAAATAATGGACATATCTATGTTTGTATTTTATACAAACTGTGGAAGTTTTGGTAAAGAATATAAATAAATATTTACCAGGCAACAGTTGAATTCAAGGCAGTGATAATCCAGTGCATCTGTAAGGTCCAGTCCTTGCTTTGTAAATAGTAAATGTTCTCCTTTCACTCTTCCCTAGACAAGAGAATAGTCTCACCATCAACTGAGTAGCTCTGGCTGGACCATAGGATTCATCCTTGATTCCTCTCACGCCTCATACTCAACTTCTAGTTCATCAGGGGCAAAATATATGTAAAATCCAGTAGCCTCCCACTAAGAACCTCTTCCAGTCTTTCCCGGGACTGCATGTTAGCAGCCTCGCTGATCTCTTTGTTTCTACTCATACCTCAACATCCATCTATTAGCAACAGAATAATGTCTCCAAACTGAAATCAAACCACATCATTTCTTTCCAATGGCATCCACAGCTGTTAGATTAAAAACCCCATTCCTTACCCTGACTTTCAAGGTCCTGTGGGATCTGGCCCCCGTCTACCTTTATGACCTTGTCTCTTTCCATTCTCTGTCTTATTCATTGAGCTCCATCCACTGAAATTGTATTTCTATCCCTTGAGCACCCTGTATGCCCATACTCACTCACTTGTTCCTATGCTGAGAGAACAGTTTCTCTCAGATGTTATTGTAGATGTTTCTTTCTTCTCATTTAGGGCTTTGTTTAAAAGTCATCTCTTTGAAGAGCCGTAGCCTGACATACTTTGGCCAAAGTAGACACCTTCTCTGAAAATGTCCTTTCTTTACTGTGTTCATTTTGCTCAAGTTATTTTGGCTGTATCAAGCATTACAGCACCTATAAAACTCAAGGTTTAACTGAAGGGGATATATTACATTATATTTCTACCACAACTCTGTTGAATTTGCAGAGGTTGCAGAAACACAGACTGCAGTCCTGTGATTTTTCTAGACTATATTTTCATAATCTGTGATTAAGATGGCTTATCTAAGGTGAAAAGCACATATTAATACAATTTTAACAGTTCTAACACTTTTATTCAGTAAGATTCAATTCTCACACTTTGAACTAACTGTGATGATATCCCATGAAACAGCCCT
Organism: Grampus griseus; assembly: GCF_964374135.1. Lineage (NCBI taxonomy): Eukaryota > Metazoa > Chordata > Mammalia > Artiodactyla > Delphinidae > Grampus > Grampus griseus. Next base: position 25,373,458 of record NC_139012.1, read on the forward strand.
AAGCCAAGCCTTAAAAATATGAGACCAGATGTCACAATGTCAGCCTACTGATTTGATTATTTGTTCATTTTTTGCTACTTTTGTTTAACAAAGCCTTCCTATCTTATTAAAACAACTCTCTACTTTGTCATTTGCATGTTTTAGAGTTTTCCTGAGCAATAGCCATTATGGAGAAAATGGCTTGAATATGATATTAACCATGAGGGAAAAGGATAAAGGTACGAAGAGTTTTATAAGCTCATACAGCAAAATAATGAGGTGTTTAATGACTAATAACAATGCAATTCTACATCTCTGAGCCAAAGGAGAAAATATAAGATTAAATATAATGACAGGATAACATTTAACAAGTACTTGAAGGCTTTATAATTGTCTTATCTGCTTAGGCTACTATAACAAAAATACCATCGACTGAGTGACTTAACAGAAATGTATTTCCCACAGTTCTGAAGGCTGGAATTTGAGATAAGGCTGCCAGCATGGTTGGGGTCTGTTTAGAGCCTTCTTCCTTATTTACAGATGGCTATCTTCTTGATATATCATCACAGGGCAGAAACAGAGAAAAGGCAAGCTCTTTCCTGTATCTTTTTATAAGGGCACTAATTCCATCATGAGGGCTCCACCCTCATGATGGAATTACTCCCAAAGGCCCCAGTCTCCAAATACAGTTGGCCCTCCATATCTGTGGGTTATACATTCTCAGATTCAACCAACTACAGATCAAAACATATTCAAAAAAATAAATTTCAGAAAGTTCCAGAAATCAGAATTTGAATTTGTCACATGCTGCCACTATTTACATATCATTTACACTGTATTAGGTGTTATAAGTAATCTAGAGATGACTTAAAGTACATGAGAGGATGTGTGTAGGTTACATGCAAATACTATGCCATTTTATGTAAGAAACTTGAGAATCCATGGAGTTTGGTATTTGCAGGGATCCTGGAACCAATCCCCGCAGATGCCCAGGGACGACTATACTATCACATTTGGGATTAGGTTTTATCATATGAATTTGGGGGGTAGGAAAGGGACATAAACATTCATCCATAGCAATACTTTTAAGTAATTTAAATAACTTAAAATCTCTGTGTCTTCGTCTTCTGAGTAAAATGGGAAAAATTCTTTTTATCTAATTGCTTTGTCTGAGATCTCACAATGACTATAGGGACAGTGAGGGGTGGCACTCTTAACATTTCTTCATGGATAATATAATAAGGAGTTATGTTTAGCATAAACCTTGGCGTGAATTAACATCTCTAATTAATAAAGAATGACTTATTAACTACAAATTATGCTTTGGAAATTAATATTTCCCATTGGGTTCTATTATCACCGTAATCAATTCTGGAATCTTTGTTTTTAAATTTCAAAGAGTTACTTCTTAGCTCCTAAAAATAAATTAGAAAAAGAAGTAAATTAGTTAAAGAGGGTTTCCCTGGTGGCTCAGTGGTTAAGAATAATCTGCCTGCCAATGCAGGAGACATGGGTTCGAGCCCTGGTCCGGGAAGATCCCACATGCCACGGACCAACTAAGCCCGTGCGTCACAACTACTGAGCCTGCACTCTAGAACCCACGAGCCACAACGACTGAGCCTGCGTGCTACAACTACTGAAGCCCGTGCGCCTAGAGCCCGTGCTCCGCAACACGAGAAGCCACCACAATGAGAAGCCCGCACACCACAACGAAGAGTAGCCTCCCGCTCGCCGCAACTAGAGAAAGCCCACGTGCAGCAACGAAGACCCAATGCAGCCAAAAATAAATAAATTTATAAGAAAGAAACTAGATAAAGAGAATCAAAGGGAAGATAAATCTAACTACATGTATATGTTATTACTTGATTAAGGATTATCTAAGATAAAAATACCATTTCAGACAGAAACAAGTTCTCTTTAAATGTTGGTGTTATATCATAGCTCACCTGAAATTGTGGAGTCAACTTTCCATAAAAACACAATGAGAAACACAGTGTCTGACTTACAGTCACTTCCAAGGCCTTCTATTCCTTTTCTCTAAAGAATCCCTCCTGACAGTACGTTTGAGTCAGTGAAACACATTGTGTGTGAGTGTAAATTAAAAGAAGTAATATACATAAAGTGTACAGGATAATATGGGGGGCGTCATAAGCCCTTATAAGCAGTATCTATCATTATAATTCTGATTCTAAATCCTGTTATCATTCCATTACGTTATCTTATTATTTCACCATTGGTACCCCTGTTGAGAAAATTTACCTAGAGATTCCTATTTGTGTAAAGCCTACAAATCAAACTTTTTAAAAATACGGAATTTATTCTTATTTATAGCATGAAGTGTTTACCTGCTTTCTTTCTTTCAAGTAAATTTTACTGCTTTGACACAGAGTCACATTTCTAATCAACTTCATTGAGTGAGAAATAGTTTTCTTATTTTCCTGTGGATATGAACTTGATAGAAAGACAGCCACTTTGGTGACATAAAACAGAAAGCTGATCGCCAGAGCACTTGTTTTGAGTGCCCTCTAGCGGTTGCTCAGTCAGTAACATTCAAGGAACCTGAAATTTGCAGCCTAGAAAAATCACGGTAGAGATTTTCAGACGCTCCTTCTTTTCCAATTAAGAAATTGATCCTCAGATAGGGTATGTAAATTGCCTTCTGCTGCAGTCCTTCGAAAAATTCAAATTAAAGCCAAACTTACTAATAGTATTTTTCAAACTATAAATTCTTATTAAAATTTCAATTATTTATTTTCTTTAATTGAATACCATTATGCAGAAACCATAAAACTGATATAATGAATATCATTTATAGAAACTGTAAAAAATTGATATAAAGTTATTGTAGTAGTAGATGTGACTTCTCTTTCCTTTGCCATTTCTCCATCACTGCTTTTTCCTTTCCTCCCCCCTTTCTGCCTTCCTTCTAAACATCCTTATTAAGCTTTTCTCTTTGCTTTCTTTAGTACTTTTAGATACATTTATCAGGATAATATTTTAACACTTAAGAGGATCTAACATTGATTAACAGCTTAACAAATATTTAGTAAATAAACTCATAAGTGAATGAAAGGTTGTCCGATTGAGTGAGTGAATGTTTGAATCAATGACAACTATAAATGAATATCATACCTAGAGCGTCTTAATTAGCAGTACAATCTTCTCATTCATGTTGAACTTTATATTATAATATCTCTTTAAATAAATACTTTTTAAAAATTTGATAACTGATAGAAGTTTATAAGCTATCATAATATCATACATTTTCCTATCTGAACACATTTTATAAATAAAATTTATAATTAAGTCTTTTTTCCTCATTGTTTTGGAATTTTATTAAAATGTGGCTTTTAGTTCATATTATTATCAGGAAAATTTTTTGTGCTCAGAGTGGTATTTTAGACACTGTTGAGAAAATAAAGTAAAATAAATGTTCTCACCTTCAGGGAATTTATTTTCTAAAAATGTTAAAAGGTAATAAACATATAAGAAAATATACTTTTTTTTTTTTTTTTTTTTTTTTGCGGTACGCGGGCCTCTGACTGTTGTGGCCTCTCCCATTGCGGAGCACAGGCTCCGGACGCGCAGGCTCAGCAGCCATGGCTCACGGGCCCAGCCACTCTGCAGCATGTGGGATCTTCCCGGACCGGGGCATGAACCCGTGTCCCCTGCATCGGCAGGTGGACTCTCAACCACTGCGCCGCCAGGGAAGCCCAAGAAAATATACTTTTTAATGTTTCATATTAGGTTGATAATTTCCCATGAACTCTATTTTCCTTCTGAGTGTCCTTTGCTGAGGATAACTTGGCAAACAGGAAAAATAAAAATAATAGGAAAATTTTCTATGACTGATAAGTATGATATTAAAATAACCATATCAAAAATTACATTACCTTTTTCTAATGTATTCTTTTCTATAAATGTTTCCTTAGGAACAACTTTAGACAGATTTTTGAAGAGTAAAATGATAATGAGAATATTAAGTGAAATAAAATCTCTAACAGCACTAAGCACAATGCTGGATTTACAGCGTGTGAAATACACATTAGCTATAGTTGTTATTGTAATGTAACTTAGAGCTTGTATATAATTCAAAGGAAGAGAAAACTAGAAGGATGGTATGTACGAGCTATATAAAAATTGTTTTCCACATATATATTTAAACATCATATTTTTTGTTTTATTTCCTCTTGCTGATAGTCTCAGATTGAAATTATAAAAACTAAAGAGAGTCAGCCTCTGTGGTGAGCCTTGTCTTAGGAATTCATTACCTAATTTCATTTGGCAGAATTAATCCTGCTCCTATCCAGGGCTAGCCAAGGACTCTGTCTCTTTCTAGGCATGTTTTAACTGGTGGGTTTCCCTGGAAGAGGGTATGAGACAGTTATGGAGGGTTAGCTCAACAGTTAGCTGTTGAGTGTGTAGTTTAATAAAAGTACATGGAGTTTGCAAGTGTTCATGCATAGTTCAGTTTTACCAACCTGAATGATTCATTTCAATATTGTTCACAACACTTTATTGAATAATATTTTTTGAAGCAATAGCAATTGTGTGTCCAGTTGGCCTCCATTCACTTCTGAACTCAAGGAGAAAAATTCATGCTATAAATAACCAAGAGAGGCACATATAATTTGCCACATAGTGCAGTATAGTCACTCACTGTGAACTGAAAGATAGGTCATTTCTAGCAACCTTTTTTTTTTTCACCTAGGAACATTTTTAGCACATATCTAATCAATTTGAATTTCCTACTCATACCACTTTGCTAGCATTCTTTAAAACAATGAAACTCATTTGGGTCCTGTAGTTTATTTTCTAGGTATGCAGTGGTCTCTGTCTTAGAATAGAACTGTAATTTTCATTCTTAATAATGAATGCATAAAAGGCTTCAGGAGGCTACTACCAGTAAAGAGAACTCCATAAACTATAAAAGACAGGGCCCACTTACTAACCTCTGTAAGCATTTAGAATTGTTGACAGGATTTAATCTGTACAATTGCTTATTCTTTTGCTGAACTATGTATTTCAGGCTGCTTAGATCCACCTAAAAATCAGGTTGGTTGTTTTTTGCTAATGATGTTGTTACCAAATGGTGTTATTACAGTGTTATTACCAAATGATGTTATTACAGCTATTACCAAAAGGGAATGATGATTATAAAACAAAAGCAAAACCAATCTGCCTTTATCAAATAATTACTTGGAAAGTATTCTGTTAGAACACAATAGGTGTTCAATTATTCATCAAATAAATGGTGTAGAGTAGATTTTTCTGTGCTCAATGTCCTTAGGGTTATAACAGGAATTTAGAGTAGTGATGCTGTGGTGAAGACTTTCTGGTCTCTCTATATCTAAATCTTCCTGGATGGGACCTGAAATAATGGATTTTAGAGCTTTGTAACAACAGCCAATCCTACCAGGGGATTTAAGTGCCATTCTTATATTACTTATTTGAATCTTCACAATAATCTCACTAGATAGGAAACAAGGAATGTATGGAAACAAAGGCTTAGTAAGGCAAAGTAATTTCCTCAACATTATGCTACTAGTGAGTCATGTAACTGCTGAGTGACATAACTCATTCCTGAGTACCAGTAAGCCTTGACCACACGTATCTGACTGGATGAAGTCTATTCCAATCAAACTGAATACCTACCAAATTCTCCTCCTCCCTTCTTATAGTATACATGTATATATACTTCCTTAAAAATACGTAAAATATGCACTACTTTTAAAAAATATATATTCCATGTCTAACATGCTGGTTGAGAAATGCAGAATCTCAAATGACATTTTTGTCTTCTTCACAGACTGTTGCCTATGGCAATAATATAAATTCCACACTGTGAAAGAGAAAAACGCACCAGACAATTAAGGAGATGCTTTTACTTGGGTTATTGCAATAGAGAGGTTTTCTCCACTAATGAAGAATGTCTCAAGGAAGAGTTTGAAAAGCTGGGGATTTATAAAACAAGACAGTCATGAGTGAGGGTTCAGAGCTTGCCTTTTCTTTTTGCCATCTACCACACGTGACCACCCTCATCTACTATTCTTTATTTGTATTATCTTCACTAGCTTCATTTCGGGTAACTGTTACAGTAGCCATATCAGATGTTTACATCAGACCCTTCCTCTGTGTTAGCACATGCTGCCGTTGAATGTCAAACTCTCTGAGGTTTGACCCCGTCGACCAGAGCCTTTCTTCTGCAGTGGTTTTATGGTCTCAGACTGAAAAGACTCTCCAAGTAGAAGTAGCCATATTCTGCTTGGTTCTATGAAAAATCTCTTTTCTTCTTTTGTTTTCCATGATGTAATGGGAATGACATGAAAAGTGAGTATATACAAATGACAGGTGTTAAACAAGTAATTTCTGTTTTATTCATGCTTATTGGAAATCTTAGTTTGACCTAATTTCTAAGGCAAATGCACAGACATGAAACATACGCATATACACACACACACACACACACACACACACACACACACACACACACACAAACTTGTGACAGTCTTAAGTCTCTAATTCTCAGGGATCAGAACACACACACAAACACAGAAATATGTGTATAGTATAGTTACATGATGGATAAAGAGTTAGGGCCCCATAAACAAATTATAACATTTTAAATATAGTTTTAAAAATACATCACCCAATTCCATACAGTGCTAATTTTTTTTTAAATCTGGAGAATTTGTATCATCCTAATCTACCTGTATTTGCTAATTCAACTGCTGGTGCCTGTTTAAACAGCTCTGTTCATTGTGTCAGGTAAATACAATAGATCAAGGACTTGCTATACCTAAATCCAAAGAAATGCCTACTTCACATAAATGTCTTCTCTAGAAACAGAGAACAAAGATTCTTTAAAGTGCCTTCTTAGTCATTAATATGCAAAATTAAATGTACGTTTTTTAGCAAGTGAAATGTACTTTTAATATCTGCAACATGATATTAAATTTTTAAAAATACTAAACAAAGTAAGACTCCAAGATTAATGCTCTCTGGCAAATTGAAAGAATCCTCATTTTAACACTGAAAATGTATTTAAAAATTTCAGCAGTCAGGTGCAAAAGCTCTCTCTCTCTCTCTCTCTCTCTCTCTCTCTCTCTATATATATATATATAAAAGAAAGACAACCTAGAAACAGAAAGAAAGAGAGAATGGAAAAAGAGAAAGCAAGAAATAGAGGTAGAGAAAGGGAGGTAGAAAGAGAAGATGAAACATAGGGAGATGGAGGAAGACGGGTGGAAGAGGAAGGAAAATTTGGCAGGAGGCTATCATACTTCTGCACCATTTTCTCATGAGAATTACAACTGCCTGTATTTTCTAATCTTTTATAACAACTTAATTTTCAGAATTTTACTTAGCGAAGCAAATATACAGAAATACCATTTTAGGGCTTCCCTGGTGGCGCAGTGGTTGGGAGTCCGCCTGCAGATGCAGGGGACGCGGGTTCGTGCCCCGGTCCGGGAGGATCCCACGTGCCGCGGAGCGGCTGCGCCCGTGGGCCATGGCTGCTGGGCCTGCGCGTCCGGAGCCTGCTGTTCCACAACGGGAGAGGCCACAGCAGTGAGAGGCCCGCAAAAAAAAAAAAAAAAAAGAAAAGAAATACCATTTTAGCCAAATATCTAGTTCTCAAGGTTGTATAACAATTGAATTATCTCTCTCTCTCTCTCATTGCCACACTCTACCTATAACTATGCATATTGCAAATAGCAGGGTATTGATTATTTTTTTAAAAAAGGCCAGTCTTCTGCTTCCTGTGTGAAGATACAATTGTTGCACTGCGTTATCTCCGAACCCTCTTTGCTAATAGTGAATCTCTTTGGCAGTCGCTCCAGAACTGCTGACAAGACATTATCTCTTCAATTTCATCTTCCACCTCTTTCTCCCTATGGGAGAAAAACATCTGTGGGCCTTAGAGGGAGTTAAAGAAGTTCGGAACGATCTCTTGCCTTTCAGCCCAAGAAGAGTTCACTTTTTTTCTACCCTGCTCATTCTGTAGGATTGGAGATTTTGTGAGCAATCCTACATCAAGCACCATATCCGTTCATTTAATAATTAATTAATTTGCTTGCTTAGTCAACACACATTTTTTGAGAATCTACTTGATGTTGGCAATGTGCTTAGTAATTGGAATTTAAGAACTGAGGACAAAAACTTTAAGTTTGGGGAAAAGTAATCCAACATTAGACTCAAGGTGTGATTTTTCTCTTCAAGAGCCTTTAAAAATAGAAATACAAAAAGCACTCAGGCATGCTTTCTAAAATAATTCTAACTATCTGTGTAGTGTGTATTTTAAAAACTAAACCATGAAATAAAATATGTAAGTATATTCTGACTGTATATTATCATTTGGAAACAAGAACTTCGAACATTGTATATTATTTCTAAGCTTTAAACAATGGTCTCAAACTATAAAACTAGGCATAAGTGAGAGGGGTGGGAAAATAATGAGTGTATGGTGGGGGAGCAGCTCAATAAGAAATTTTTAAGAATATAGAGCTGGACACTAGGCCCTTTTTGCATTTATGATCTCCAAAGTACAAGGACCACTCTTTGGTAAGAATAAATGTTTTACCAGCTGTATTTCCAAGTTATTTCACCTTTCTGAACGTCTGAAAAATGAGGGTTACTAATACTACGAGGATTAAAGCCAATAATCCTTTAAACATTGAATCGATAATATCTGTCTTTATAGAGTGATAAAGTAAGGGGAAAAGGATGGGCTTTAGAGTAAGACTGATGAACTGCTTACGAATTGTGTCAACTTAGGAGCAAAGTTACCAATAGCTCTGAGTCTCAGTTTCTTCATCATTAAAGCATCTAGCAGAGCATATGGTATAGTATATGTGGGGGAGATCATTATTATAGCAGAGAAAATTTTTGTTTATGAAAACATCACCTTGCATCAGATTGAGGAATCTGTTTATAGTTACCTGAAGTTATGAATATGACTTCACATTTTAAAATCCTCCTCTTTCTACATTTCTCTCACTTTCCAGTACTATATACTCACTCTTACAGCCCCTTAGAACTTTTTATTCATTCTTTTATACTTCTTTACATGCTGACTTTCAATAATTCTGTAACTTTATTTCCCACCTCTAGTATAGGAAAACATTATTGCTCAGTAAACTGTGAGTTAATTGAAATCAGGATTTGTTATTTTATAGTTCATTTACCCAACAGTTCTTGTTAATACTTACTGAGCACTTCATAAATGCTGAATGATTTAATAAAGAATAAATGAATGATATAATAGTACATTCTTTAGTTGATGGGAAATACATAGCATCATTCAGAATAAGTGGCATAAGAACAGAAAGCCTTATCAAAGTGTTATGCAGAGAAAAGGTTCATTCTCAAATGGTAGAATTTCAGGGATAATTGGAAGAAATGATTTGGAGGAAAAGCATGCAAGGTACATCTTCTATCATGCCAAAAAAATGACAGAATTAGTTTTTTTATTGAAATATAATTGATGCACAGTATTATGCTGGTTTCAGATGTACTATATAGTGATTTGACATTTGCATATATCATGAAATTATCACCATGATAAATCTAATAACCATCTATCCCCTTCATCATTTTATACAGTTTGTTCTTCTGCTTACATTGTCCTCCTGATTTGTGACCAAGTAAAATCTTAATCATTGTTAAACATTTAACCTAATTTCTTCCTCTCCGTATAGCCTATCCTATTTTGTGTGCCAGAACGACCATTTATTTTATGTTCTCCCATAACATTTTGTGCTCTATAAGTCATTATCATATGGTATTTTAATTGTCTATGTTTTTCAGTCATATGTATTTGACTTATAGCTCCAGTATAGTTGCTAATATTTTATGCACTTTTCTTCCTGATGATACAGTCCAGTCTTGCATACACCTCAGGCACCAATAAATGTTTTTGTATGAGGTAGTAAATGTCTTTGGATATTTTTGAGTGAAAGTGTGGATGAAGCATTTGGAGGAGAACTCATCACACAAGGAGTGTGTCTCAAGGGAAAGAAGAAGTAGCCCATGGGAGGGATTTTAATGAAGTCTATCTTTAAAGTAATTTACAGGAAAAAGGAATCAATGAAGGAGATTTAGAAGTTATAGACTAAGGACTGTATGAGGGAGACTGCTATTATAAAGAACAAGATTGAAAAGCTTCCAGAAGAAAAAAAGCCAAAAATTATAAAATGTTACAGAGTGGTAGAATAGAATAATGACCAGAGAGAAGTCATTGGGTTTGCCAAGGAAAAGATTAGTGATGATTTCATAGAGAACATTTTTGAAAACAAACAAAAATGAAAGCCAAATGTTCAAGCATGGAGAAACGAAACTGAGGGGACAAGAGATAAAGATGTGTAGCTATAGATAAGGCAGGAAAATTGGAGTTCAGGTTGAGGGACTGAGAAACCATTCGTAATCTATTTCAAACAGAATGGTTTTATTTATTTATTTATTTATTTATGTATGTATGTATGTATGTATGGCTGTGTTGGGTCTTCGTTTCTGTGCGAGGGCTTTCTCCAGTTGTGGCAAGCGGGGGCCACTCTTCATCGCGGTGCGCGGGCCTCTCACTATGGCGGCCTCTCTTGTTGTGGAGCACAGGTTCCAGATGCGCAGGCTCAGTAGTTGTGGCTCACGGGCCTAGTTGCTCCACGGCATGTGGGATCCTCCTAGACCAGGGCTCGAACCCGTGTCCCCTGCACTGGCAGGCAGACTCTCAACCACTGTGCCACCAGGGAAGCCCCAGAATGGTATTTTTGATCTAAATTTTTTTCATATTAGAAGTATACGTTTTAAAACTGAGCAAAGAGGATGATGCATTTAGTTTAGCTATGCATTTGAAATTATGTGGTAAGAAATAAGTCGACACATACTTTTTTAATTTATAATTTCACAATTGAAAAATGATTCATTATTAGTGAATTAGCAGCATTAAACACTTATAAACATTGAATTCTGATCAAAATTTAACACTGAAACACTGAGTTCCATTCTCCTATATCCAGTTTCAACCACCATTTCCAGCCTGACATGACTATCTTATAGACATCGCAGATGTAACATTTTTAAAGGTAACACTTGATTTTTTTTCTCTCCATGTATGTTCTTTCTCTAAATGACACCACTGTCTACTCAGTGGTTTAAACCTCCCCCGCAATGGAGTTATTCTTGAGTCTTTTCTTCACCTCTCTACTCTAAATCCATCAGCAGCCTTTCTTGGTGCTTTCTTCAAAATGTATTCTAAATCTTTATATATCTTTCTTTCTACTGGTATCAGTTTAATTCAGTCATAATCATCTTCTGCCTGGAATCCTGCCTTAATTCTACCCTTACTCACATAATACCCATTTTATTCACAAAAGGCAGAATTAGCACTCCCCAACATATATATATCAACTCATTATCTTTCTGTTTAAAACCTTCAAAGGCTCCCCGCTAGGAAATAAGAGGCCTCCTCACTGACTTCACCTTCAACTCACTCACCTCACTCATTACGTACTGGCTATACTAGTCTTCACCCTCATAAAAGACAAAAGATCTTGATCATTTCCCAGGGTTTTTCCACATGCTGTTCTTACTGTTTGTGTTTCCATTCCAAAATAAAAGCTCCATTAGATTAGAATGTCTCTCTGTCTTGGTCAACCTTTATAGTTAGCACTTATACCCAAAGCCTAGAGCACTCTGTGAATTTTTACTTCCAGTAATAGCGGGCTAGCTTGTTTCAAAACAACAGTTCTGTCACCAAAATCAAATAAAATGGCTGAACAAAATGTAAAATATGAGGTGGCAGGGCTTATTAGAAAACTTTTAAAGCATCAAGGACTTAAGGAACCAAGGTAATACAGAGGAGGGCAACCAGCAGAGCAAATCTTGATATTTGAACTTGCTTCACCCCTGAGGTTTTTGCCAACCAGTTTGAGAGACTTAGACATAAAACCAAGATTTCTGCCATTTTATGCCAGTGAAGGGAATTATAGTTTAATATAAGTAAGAGAGACCTGCTAAGCACCCTAAGCTTTCAGTTTGAACAAGAAGACTACATTTGTATGAGCAAGATATATACCGACTCTTGCAAAACTTAAGCTCAGCTTTACTTTGAATCAGCTCAATCTCTGATTAATTAATTTGCCATTCCTCAACTACCTTCCATAAGCAGAAAGTAAATTTTTTATTGAAGAACATATAGCCGTATGCAGAACTACAGAACCTCAACTCCTGTTTCTCTCTTATTCTGGTTCCAAAAGTCTTCTCTTCAACCCACAATAACCAGGCAAGCAGAATATGGGAATTATCCAAAAAACTATGAGAGAACAGCAACAGACCCACTGAATGTCAGACACAAGGGTAACCAGAAAGGAACATTAAAAAAATTCAATAAAGTAAATAATATGAAAGAGAATGTTAGTAGAAAACAGGAAAGTATTAAAAAAGAATTATATTGAAACTCTAGACTGAAAAATGTAATAAAAATTCAAGAATTCAGTATATGGGTTTAACAAGAAATCAGAAACATATAAAAAGAGAATTAGTTAAATGGAAGATAAGACAAATAAAAGATATCTATGGAAACAAGAAAAAAAAGAAAATGTAGACAAGTGTGTAAAATAATACATATATTTGGAGTCCTAGGAGAATAGGAGTGAGAGAATGAGGCAGAAGCAATATTTGAAGAACTCGTAATTGAGTAGCTCCCATAAATATTTCAAAGAATATAATAATGAAGTAGTACAAAACTTTAGCAGTAAGACTGCACATTATGACACCATAGGGAGAGTGCAGTAGACCAAAAACAAAACAAAACAAAAAAAATAGAAAAATCTTAAAAACAGTCACAGTGGTGGGAGGAACATATTACCTTAAAAGGAACAAGTCTAACATCTCAGTTTTAAGCAGAAATAGTAAAACAAAGAAGACAAAATATGATAACTTAGAACATTTAAAGAAAATAACTACCGATCTAGAATTGTATAAATTGTGAATATATCCTTCAACATTGAAAGCGAATGATGACATTTTCAAGCATACATTAGTTGAGATAAGGTATCACAAGCAGAACCAGTTTTAAGAAAATGCTTCAGGCAGTGGGAAAACTGTCCAACAGGGAAACCTAGAAAAACAAGAAAAGTAAAGGATAGAGGACAGAGCAAATACAAGAATTAAAAAACATCAGTGTCTTTTAAGTTTCTAAGTTTAGAATTGAACATTTTTTAGTAATTAGGAAGGGATAAATTCTGAATATATATTAATCTTGTTTTTAATATAATTTAATTGTAAATTTACAAACTTAATTTTTAATAATGGCTGTTGTTTAACAACTGGCTTGCAACAACAAAAAAGTATGTTATTACATAGAGACCTGCCTTTTAGGGCTTCCCTGGTGGCGCAGTGGTTGAGAGTCCGCCTGCCGATGCAGGGGACACGGGTTCGTGCCCCAGTCCGGGAAGATCCCACATGCCGCAGAGCGGCTGGGCCCGTGAGCCATGGCCCCTGAGCCTGCGCGTCCGGAGCCTATGCTCTGCAACGGGAGAGGCCACGACAGTGAGACGCCCGCGTACCGCAAAAAAAAAAAAAAAAAAAAAAAAAACCTACTGTGGGATTGTACTGGGCAATTCCACATTTTCCCCATCTGAGTTTATTCCTAGGATCTTTCGTAATTTATTAAATGTATTATGTTCATATTTTTGGGAATATCAGCCCTTAAACATAGCTACAGTTTAAAGGGGTACTTCCTACTTATGAACCATTAAATTAAATAAAAATAGGGTATTCCTTTCAAATGTTACTTCCCCAATTCCCATTTTCATGGAGTTCTGTCCAATTATTTCTAATACCTGAAATCTTTACATTGGAACATTAAAGTATTTCTAATGGTTTTAAAGTATTTCTGATGGTTGTATGGCATTACTACTGAGCACTTAATTTTTTCATAAAGTATGAACACTTAATCATGAGAGAATCATGAAATATCTGGTATATTAACTTTATATGCCTAAAAGTGGGAAGAGAAAGAGAAAAAGAAATGTGAGGTTAGAAGATTTAGGTTGTGTGGAAAATGATTTAGTCTCTGGGCAGTCCAAGATTTAGGAAACATGTTTGAGTTGAGGTGTTTCTTCTTTCTTCAACATCAAGAAATGAAATTTCTATGGTAAGAAATCAGCTACTTTTATTTTACTAGTTATATGTAAGCTGTCTTCCTCATTGAGGCTGTCTTGTATCAGTTTAGACAAAATAAATTAAGCGTCTCCAATTTGAGGCCATTAAACATTTTAGTGCAGAAGGGAAGTGAGATGGGCCTTCTTGAATTAACCTCAGTAATATCTGCTGGAACACTTTTCTAACGCTGGCTAAAGTGCATTCCTGTGTATTTCCACTTAAGCCATCTGCCAATCTTAATGCTTATTCCTAAGGGAGGAAAACTTCCAGAGCTATTTTTCATTTAATTTGCAAGGACATCCTGTTTAGGTACTTATCAAAAGAACAGAAGAATTGATGCCAAATACCACAAGCCCTAGTTTAGAAAACTTAATGGGTTGGACTGAAATCATAACCTACATTTAAAAGGGACTGTAGCTTACTTCCTTTATATTTACTAAATACTCAAAAAGTATGGCTGTGTGGCCTAAATGCTTTTTAAAAATAATAGTGCTTTGCTCTATGTACATTAAGGGATTTCTAGGGAAAAAAGTTGTTAACCTTTCCTAGGATGGTGACTAAATATTTTAGTGCACTAAAACCATGACCCTTTGTTTTCCAAGGTCGTAAAATGATACTAAAGCACCTGTTTCTTTTGGAAAAGAAATTATCTAACCTGAAGAATGTTTTATCATATATGATAAATAACAAAGGAGAAATCTGTAAAGAGGTAGCAGTACCTATCTTTTTTTCCAGTGTTCCACATTTTTTTGCATAGTAAATATTTAAACTCTGCTTTATTTAATTTCACAATTTAACTCAAAAATTACCCTGTTTAACTCTTGATATTACTGTTATAAAATACTATATAAGAAAAATGTAGATATATTTTTATTTTTAAGAACTTCTTACTGGAGTGACAAAAAGAAGATCCAGTAAAATACCTTTGCTTTTTATTACATTGGGACAATAGATTATAACTGATTATATAACTTTTTAAAGTTCAACAACCTATTATCCTTTCTCCTGTATGCTATATATATAGGGATTTATACTGAATAAGTTCATGGAAACCAAAGTTAAATAACATTTGTAAAACACATTTGATCATATTGGGTACACTCTACCACTCATTTGCTTGGCACTGTATAAGCAAGACATCCAGTTAATTTTTTTTTTCTTTTTTAAATTACATTGATTATGTAATCTGAGCATGGAGACACCCACCAAGCCTTTACTGAACACTTCTTCAAGTTGCATTTCACATGTAGGTTGAACATGTAGCTACGTAAGTGTCGTGATTTCAAAAATTTGAGTTCAAGGTAAATGTTCCTACTACATTATACTACTAAAGCTTATTTATTTGATTCCTAAAGTCTTAAAGTCTTTTGGGGCATTAAAATCTTCCAAAATACCAATATCTTAAAAAAAAAAATTAAGAATACAAGGATAGGGACTTCCCTGGTGTTCCCGTGGTAAAGAGTCTGCCTTACAATGCAGGGGACTTGGGTTCAGTCCCTGGTCAGGGAACTAAGATCCCCCATGCTGCGGGGCAACTAAGCCCGTGCGCCACAACTACTGAGTTTGCGTGCCTCAATTAGAGAGCCCGCGTGCTGCAAACTACAGAGCCCACGTGCTCTGGAGCCCACGCCGCACAACTAGAGAGAGAAAACCCGCACGCCACAACTAGAGAGAAGCCCTCACACTGCAACAAAAGATCCTGCGTGCCTCAACGAAGATCCCGCGTGCCTCGACTAAGACCTGATGCAGCCCAAATAAATAAACAATACATAAATTTTAATTTTAAAAAAAAGAATACAAGGATATTGCCTTTAAGTTTTCAACCTCAAAAATAAAACAGCCAGTTATTTTACCAGCAAAATGAGCCTACTCAGGAATAGCAGAGAATCGCAATTCAGGACAGACAGGCTACGGCGAATCATAGGCAAGTCCAGAGAGCAAAGGAGAGGAGCTTTCTTTTATTAGGTTTTAGGAGGAAATTGAGGATAGTTTTTTTTTGAGTAAAAGTTAGAAGTTCACTGGAGAAGAAAAGAGTTAGGAGTTCAAGGCTGTGGCAGTTTCTCACTAGCTCCAAGAGGTGGTCAGTGCATTCTTGCTGAGACAGGAAGGCTCTTCCTTCCTTTGCTTAAAAGCAGAAGATGAAATTCCCATGTGAAACATGTCCTCCCTGGTACCAGAAAAAGAGTAACATTCTTATCCATGATGGGCACAAAGCTGAGACTGGGAGAACTTTATACAAAAAGTTTAATACAAATAGACGTAATACAAATAGGCCGTAAGGAGTGGGACGTGCATACAGCTCTCCCTTCAGGGCTTCCTGACTCCATTTTTTTTTTTTTTTTTTTTTGTGGTACGCGGGAGTCTCACTGTTGTGGCCTCTCACGTTGCGGAGCACAGGCTCCGGACGCGCAGGCTCAGCGGCCATGGCTCACGGGCCCAGCCGCTCCGCGGCATGTGGGATCTTCTCGGACCGGAGCACAAACCCACGTCCCCCGCATCGGCAGGCGGAGGACTCCCAACCACTGCACCACCAGGGAAGCCCTGTACTTAAGATTTTGAATTTTGATCTTTTCCTGGGCTAGCCGTATGGGATACGATACTCTCTTTGTGATGCTGGGCAGCAGCAGGGAACCCCAGCTCCCAGTCAGCCACTCGATCACAGGGGTAAACAGCTAATACACTTAAAACCATTCTGTACCCAGACGACTATTCTGTTTTTCACTTTCAGTATAATATTCGATAAACTTCATGAGATATTCTACACTTACTTATAAAGTAGGCTTTGTGTTAGATGATTTTGCCCAACTGGCGACTAATGTAAGGGTTCTGAGCGTGTTTAAGGTAGGCTAGGCTAAGTTCTGATATTAGGTAGGTTAGGTGTATTCATGTATGATATTTTCAATGTAGGATGGGCTTATCAGGATATAATTAACTGTAAGTTGAGGAAGATCTCTACATACCACAATTTCTTTATGCCTTCATCTATTGACAGACACTAGACTAAGGTTGTTTCCATAATTGTAAATAATGCTGCAGTGAACGTGGTGTGCATATATCTTTTTCTTTTTTTTTGCGGTACGTGGGCCTCTCACTGTTGTGGCCTCTCCCGTTGCGGAGCACAGACTCTGGACGCGCAGGCTCAGCGGCCGTGGCTCACGGGCCCAGCCGCTCCGCGGCATGTGGGATCTTCCCGGACCGGGGCACAAACCCGTGTCCCCTGCATCGGCAGGCGGACTCTCAACCACTGTGCCACCAGGAAAGCCCCATATATCTTTTTGAGTTAGTGTTTTTGTTTTCCTTGGTAAATACCCAGGGTGAAATTGCTGGATCATATGGTAGTTCAACTTTTATTTTTTGAGGAACCTCTATGCTGTTTTCCATAGAGGCCGCACCAATTTACATTTCCACCAACAGCACACAAGAGTTCCCTTTCCTCCACATCCTCACCAACACTTGTTTCTTGTCTTTTTGAAACTAGCCATCCTAACAGGTGTGAGGTGATATCTACTTGTGGTTTTTATTTGCATTTCCCTGATAATTAATGATGTTGAGTATCTTTTCATGTACCTGTTAACCATCTGTATCTCTTCTTTGGAAAAATGTCTATTCCGATCTTGTGCCCATTTTATTAAATTGGGTTGTTTATTTGATGTTGAGTTGTGTGAGTTCTTTATATATTTTATATATTAGTACCTTTTCAGGTATATGATTTGCAAAAAATTCTCCCATTCAGTAGGTTGCCTTTTCATTTTGCTGATGGGTTCCTTTGCTTTTCAGAGGATTTTTAGTATGATGTAGTCCCACTTATTTATTTTTGCTTTTGTTGCTTTTGCTTTTGATGTCAGGTTTAAAAAATCATCACCAAGGGACTTCCCTGGTGGTACAGTGGTTAAGAATCCTCCTGCCAGTGCAAGGGACATGGGTTCAAGCCCTGGTCCAGGAAGATCCCACATGCCGCGGAGCAACTAAGCCCGTGCGCCACAACTACTGAGCCAGCGCTCTAGAGCCCGTGAGCCACAACTACTGAAGCCCACGTGCCTAGAGCCTGTGCTCCGCAACAAGAGAAGCCACTGCAATGAGAAGCCCATGCAATGAAGAGTAGCCCCCGCTCTCCACAACTAGAGAAAGCCGGTGCACAGCAATGAAGATGAGTGCAGCCAAAAATAAATAAATTAATTAATTAAAAAAAAAATCATCACTAAGACCTATGTCAAGGAGCTTACTACCTTTGTTTTGTTTTAGGAGTTTTAGTTTCAGGTCAATCCATTTTGAGTTAATTTTGTGTCTGGTGTAAGATAGTGGTAGAGTTTGATTCTTTTGCATGTGACTGTCCAGTTTTCCCAACACCATTTATTGAAGAGACTGTCCTATTGTAGAGACTGCATTCCTGATGATGGCTGAAAATCAAAAATGTAGTTACTGACAAAATATAGAACAAAAAGAGAGTTTAAAATGAGTTTAATATGACTTAGGAGGTAGAGGAAACACCACACTTTATGCTAAGTTACAAAAACAGGGCTTTTCTTTAATTGTGTGATTTTCCTCAGTCATTTAGCAATGTACTTCTAAAGACTGAAAGCGAAGGAATTACTGCATTTTTAATAGTCCAATTATTTTTCTAACTATCTTCTATCTTTACAGCTTCTAACAGAATTGGCTATATATGAATGAACTATCTATATGATTTTAGAAGTTGAGCTTAATATTTTTGATATCTTTAGTATGACATTTCTTCAATAAATGGTATTGGGAAAACTGGACAGCCACGTGCAAAAATAGGTTGGAAATAGAAACAATGATGCTTTTTATTTAGTTCATGAGATTTTTCAAGCTTTAGTCTTTTCTCTCTACAAAGCAAGGCCAGGAAAGGCCAGGAAAATTAGAAGAACTGCACAGTAGCACAAAGACAGCAGTGCAAAATCAAGCATCCTTTCACCTTGATGTCTGTCATGTGGCAGAACTGACAACAACATAAAGCTGAAGGTGATTTGGGGAAGGAAACAGTTAAACACCATTCATTTATAGCTCTGTGACTCTGGCCAAATCAACATCTTAATTCTTCAGTTTCTATTCTCTTGAAAACATCTTACACAGTGACAAAGGGCTTTCAAACTGCCACTTTCTTGGTGACAAACCTACTGCTTCTGCAAGGTTCCCTGGTGTAGAGGGCAGAACATAGTCTTAGCAGAGAATTTATTTGACACTCAGTTCAACCACTTACCATCCTGTTTCCGCTCAGTGTCTAGAACATTGAGTATAGTTACCATAAGGTAAATCTGTGATTAAAGAGATGAAAATAATTTAATTTAACCAGCCCACACAGACACACTCAGAATATATGCATGTCATCTTATTTCACTACCACAATGCATAACTTTATGAAAGTGAAGCTATTCTGTTTCTATTCATATCTCTTAAAGGGCTGTTATAAAAAATAGGGATAATACACAGAACTTGCATAGCACAAAGCTTGAAAAACATAGATTTCCAGTAAATGGTAGTTAATAATACTCAGTATCTTCCCATTGCTTCAAGAGAAAGTTCAAGCTACTCAGAATGACCATTCAATCTATACATTCCCTGCATTAACTCCTAGTCACAATCCTATAAAAGCCCCTCAGATCCTGGAGTCCTTATTATTCCAAATGCATTACTATATCTGTGGTTTCCTAAAATGCTGCCAGCTCAAGTCATACAACTTTCACAAAGACACTCCTGACTCAAGCTCCTTGTTGTTTAAATTTCTGTGTTCTTCATATGTCCATGGCATTTATTTGACACTCTCTTTATCATTCAGTTTGAGCTTAACACATTATTTGTTGCATGCAGGTCTTTTTTCCCTAAAAATCAAATATGTTGTCTTATTATTCTATTTCAAACAGCAAAATAGCTTTTAAAACTAGTTGTAAGAATAAGTAAAACTGCCACCACCACCCCTACTTGCACTACCACCACGATCTCTACTATAAAGTTCAGTTGGATTTCTTACATCACTTACGACAGTGTTTGGCCCATGAGAAACATATGATATATATGTAATTGATTGGGAATCAATTTCTCAATAAAGTAAGCGACATGTGTTTTCCAGTTGCCCCAGTACTACTGAAAAAGTTAAATATGAGAAATCAAAAATTTATATCTGAGGCAACCGTTAGCTATCTCACATTAAAAAACCATGCATAAAGATATCTAGAGCTTGTTTTCCAAAATTCAAATTCATTTGGAAAAAAACATGCTAAGCTCATAAAACCAAAACTTCAGGCCCTAGACCACATTCTTGGGTAAAACACGTGTCCTTTTCTCATCTTTGTTTACAGCAAGCAATTCTAGACTAAACGCCATTAAGTAGAGCGCTTCTGATGATTTTTTGCTGTACACAAACAGTACATTTGCTGTAAGCACAATGAGGGAGGTAGGAAGTGGACATCACCAAAAACTACACAAAAAAAGTTACTTACCACTACGTATTTTGACAAAGTAGATCGTGAGATCAGCAAAAGTGAGAGACATTTTTAACACCTAGTAAGATAGACTAAATTAAAAATACTACCTCATTTCTGACTTTGCAATATTGAATGATACAAAGATTTATTTTTCAGCCAGAAACAGAAGTTCCGTTGGAAGTTCTGCATGAGGAAAAAAAACTTTGTGTGCATAATTGATAAATGACCTACAGTACTATCCACAGTCATTTTGGTTTTAACTTAATTCTTCATGTTTATAAAACTTTCAGACTCTTTCCTATGCACTAGAAAAGGGGGTTTTATATTCTGTAGCTTTCTGTTATATCCTCTTTATATCTTTGCTGGAATAGAAAGTGTCTGTGTGTGTGTGTGATTTATAATTTTTTCAGTATGTATTAAAACAGCATCCTTAAATTATTTAACTTCAATCTTCAGTGGATTTTTTCCAAAAATATTTTTTAAAAATCTATCCATTGCCTATGTTTAAGCATAGGCACTTAGCATATCAGCAATATATCACTTTATAATTTACCCAACACACCTGGATTACTGATTTTCTTTTTTTTATTTTTATTTTTTATTTTTATTTATTTATTTATTTTACGGTACGCGGGCCTCTCACTGTTGTGGCCTCTCCCGTTGTGGAGCACAGGCTCCGGATGCGCAGGCTCAGCGGCCATGGCTCACGGGCCCAGCCGCTCCACGGCATGTGGGATCTTCCCGGACCGGGGCACGAACCCGTGTCCCCTGCATTGGCAGGCGGACTATCAACCACTGCGCCACCATGAAGCCCCTGGATTACTGATTTTCTCTTTCAAGTTGATAAAAAGAAATGCTGTTGACTGATTAGGAACATCAAAGCTATGTGCTGTTATAGGCTCATTAAGGTGAACAGACCCTAGAAAAGAGCATCAGTCAATTTCCCTTCCCCTTGATAGATGTCTCATAGCTATGTTGGAGAACAGAGACCAAAGACAAGATTTTAAATATGTGTCTTGGAAAACTGGGGACTGTTTACCACTACAAGAGTTAATTTCCTGAGCTGGCTTTTACAGCCAATTTATGATTTCAGAAGTCGTATCAATCATAATCCCATAAATGACCTTTTGGTTAAAAGCTATTTCTGGGGCATCATAAGACTTATTAAAGAAAAAAAAAATGTGGAAGGGAGGGAGGGGTGGAGGGAGGGAGGGAGGGAGGGAGGGAGGAAGGAAGGAAGAAAATGACCTTCTTTGGTTTTTCCATTGACTGGAGGAGATAAAGCATCTATGATGGATATCGACTCCATAACAGCTTCAGTTAGGCCCCAACTTCTGTCAGTTTTCTGAGACTAAATATGAGGAGAGAGGAGTGGAAATGAGAGAGAGTGAATTTCATTTCAATAGATCTGTGTCTTCTGTTTCTAAAGGGGAATATTTAGTTTACACACATATTATCAGACCCATTCTATTCTGATGCAGTTTCCTCAGGAATAACATCATTCTTATTGCAAATACGTATCCAAGTGGTTGAATTCATCTGTGCCTTGGGTATGTTGTTGCTTTCATTTTGCCAAAGGAAAATAAATCTTCTTAATTAGTACTAATGTTAAAAGTTACTGCTCAGTATTTAAAACCCTCCTCAGTTTGAATTCCTCATGAGAATCAACTGTCTTTAATGGAGGGTACTGTCTCCACAATTATATGTCCCCATTTCTGTTCCTCAGGATTATATTTTGAAGCTAAAGACAGGCGTTGGTTTGTAGAAGTTTGAGCTGACAGAATGGGACAAAAAGGAATAATATTGTGGAATCCAGAGATATGTTAAGATGAAGCATAATTTAAAAGGGAAAGTTAGAGAAAGATATCCATACCTTCATGCATGAGCACACACTTAAAAAAGCAACATGCTTTTTTCTCAATATGTTTCTCAATATCTGTCAGAAAAAAAAGCCAAAAAAGCAAAATATATTTTACTGTGAACAATGTTGTATAGGAGTCTTCTAGATACGCACAAATATGAATGAGTAAATCTACTTGATTTCCAATATGCTAAAAAGAAACAAAAACTCAACACCCACAAAAGTACCCAATGCATTAAATTTTTTGAAGTTAAGATTTACTGTTATTCCAGTAGTGAAGACAGCTCCAAATTATTCATCAATGTTAAAGAATATATCAAAATATTGAATTGCTTAATTAAAAAAATTAGGTGCCATTATTGCTATCAAAACCAGTTTACTCCAAAAGTAATGCAAATGGAAATTGACTTCAGTGACTGAATATCCCTATTTTGACTATTCCTCTGATGGGGACACTGATTCCCAGGCTATCCTGCAGGTTACCTGCAGGGTAACATGTATGACTTCTCTGTACACCTAAAGTGCTTCAAGTTTTTCTGTTATCAAATATTGAGAAGCATCCAGGGGTCCTGATTTTGCTCTCACCTGTATTTTTCAAAACCCCCATATAACTGATATTGTAAATACAATTGAGAAAAGGAGAACAAACACAATGAAAAAAAAAAAAGAAAGAATAGGAGTGGGAAATTTTATAATTTAATGCTATGTAAATATCAGAACATCTCAATTATTCAAAATATACTGAATTTAAGTGCATATTATTTTTAGAAAATATCTACTTCTATATCTAATAAACAGGAAGTAAATATTGGTAATAAACCAGCCACAGAGAAAGAACCTTTACACAATTTCCTACCCTCAAAATCTACCTATGGAGAGAAAAATTTCATCTTCTTAACATTTGAACTTATGAAATTCAGTGTCTATATTTCAGACTTAGGAATCGAAAAAATTAGGAGTGTTGTAACCAAAGAAAATTTCAATTCTATAGTGGTAACTAAGTATGTATATTTTAAAAGATTCTGTCAAATCACAGCTGTAAGTATTACATTATGTAAAGTAAAATATACCAATAAGACTGCAGGTTAAATTACTATGCAAAATTATCTCACATAAAATAAAACATAATTCTGTTAATCCTATCACACAAATATTATTACAACAATGGCAAATAATGAAATATTTCCTTTGCAAATTAGCTCTCAATTTTTAGGAAATTAAATTTTTGTTGTTTGCTAAGTTTGGACAAATGCTATAGAAACATAAATTTTCCTATCAAAGAGCGTAATTTTTGTGATTCTAAGTTAGTTTTGAAATTTTCTAAGCATCACAATATTTTGGTATTCCTGCTATGAAGTACTGAAAGGTGAGGTTTACAAAATAAAACTATTTTCATCTTTTTTGTATTAAATTTATTTTAAAAAAAATTAAACTTGCTTTTGCCATTTTATTCCATTTAAATTAGCATGTGTCTAGAAAGATTTATATTCATGAAGAATCATTTTTCAGAAGTCAAACAATGAGTAGAAGGAAATGAACCATTTTTACCAAACTGAAAAATGTAATATTTTGTTTAAGCAATTTATTCTAGCTTTATTGAGGTATAATTGGGAAATATAAATTGTAAATATTTAAGGATTACAATGTCATGATTTTATACATACACATTGTGAAATAATTACCATAATTAAGCTAATTAACACATCCATCACCTCACATAGGTACCATTTATGTGTGTGTGTTTGTGTGTGTGTGTGTGTGTGTGTGTGTATGTGTTGAGAACACTTCAGATCTACTCTGTTAGCCAATTTCAGAATGCAGTAAGTACAGTATTATTAGAAGTAGTCACTATGCTGTATATTAGATCCCTAGATTGTATTCATTTTAAAACTGAAAGTTTGTACCCTTTCACCATCTCCCTATTTCCCTCAGTCCTCAGCCCCTAGCAACCACCATTCTACTCTCTGCTTCTGAGTGTGATGTTTTTAGATTCCATATGCAAGTGAGATCATCAGTATTTGCCTTTCCATGTTCATCTTATTTCACTTAGCATCATGTCCTCCAGGTTCATCCATGTTGTTGCAATGGCAGGATTTTCCTTTTTTTAATGAATAAATAACCTTCCATTGTGTATCTCTGCCACATTTTCTTTATCCATCCATGGGCTGATAGACATTTAGGTTATTTCCTTATCTTGGCTATTGGGAATAATATTGCAATAAACATTGGAGTACAGATATCTCTTTGAGATGCTTATTTCCCTTGGATATATGCCCAGAAGTGGGATTATTGGATGACACGATAGTTATATTTTTAATTTTTTTGAGGAAACTCCACACTATTTTTCATAGTGGCTATACCAATTTACATTCCCAAAAATGGTATGCAAAGGTTGCATTTACTCCACACCATCACCAGCATGTGCTATTTCTTTTCTTTTCTTTTTTTTTTTTTTTGATAGTATCCACACAATATCTCATTGTGTTTGTTTTAGATTTGCATTTCCAGAATGATTATTGATGTTGATCACCTTTTCATATACCTTTTGGCCATTTGTATGTCCTCTTCGGAAAAATGTCTATTCAGGTTCTTTGCTGATTTTTTTTTATTGGATTATTTGGTTTTTCGCTTTGAGTTGCATGACGTCCTTATATATTTTGGATATTAACCCCTTACCAGATAGTTTGCAGATATTTTCTCCCATCCCATAGGTTGTCTTTTCATTTTATTATTTCCTTTTCTGTGCAGAAGCTTTTTAATTTAATATAG
This sequence comes from Grampus griseus, assembly GCF_964374135.1. Taxonomy (NCBI): domain Eukaryota; kingdom Metazoa; phylum Chordata; class Mammalia; order Artiodactyla; family Delphinidae; genus Grampus; species Grampus griseus. The sequence continues at coordinate 25,398,670 of NC_139012.1, forward strand.
TGCCACTTGTTTATTTTTGCTTTTGTTGCTAATGCCTTTGGAGCTGTACCCCCAAAAAATAATTGCCAAAGCTAATGTCAAGAAGACTTTCCCTGTATTTTCTTCTAGGAGATTTACAATTTCAGGTCTCACATTTAAGTATTTACAATTTCAGGTCTCACATTTAGCATTATATTTTGAGTTGATTTTTGTGTATGGTGTTAGATAAGGGTCTAATTTCATTCTTTTGGATGTAGATATCCTTTCCTCATTGTGTATTCTCAGCACCTTTGTCAAAGACAGTTAATCATATACGTGTGGAATTTTTTTCTGGGCTCTCTATTCTGTTCTGTTGGTCTATCTACCTGTTTTCATACCAATACCATACTAGGTGGATTACTATACATTTGTAATATAGTTTAAACTAAGGTAGTGTGATGCCTCCAGCTGTGTTCTTCTTATTCAAGATTGCTTTGGTGATTCAAGGTCTTTTGAAGTTTCATATGAATTTTAGGATTTTTGTGGACAGAATGTTCAGTATATTTTATTAGGTCTATTGGACTAAAGTGTAGTTAATGTCCAGTGTTTCCTTATTACTTTTCTGTCTGGATGGTCTATTCATTATTGTAAGATATTGAAGTCTCCTACTATCGCAGTGTTGTCCATTTCTCCCTTCAGATCAGTTAATATTTGCTTTATTTACATATTTAGGTGCTCCAATGTTGAGTGTGTATATATTTACAATTATTATATTCTCTTAAAGAAGTGCCTTCTTTATCATTATATAGTGAACTTCTTTGTCTTTTGTGACAGATTTTGACTGAAAATCTATTTCTTCTAATATGAGTGTAGCTACCCCTGCTCTCCTTTGTTTATTATTTGCATAGAACATGTTTTTTCACTCCTTCATCTTCAGCCTGTTTCCTTAAAGGTAAAGTGAGTCTCCTTTAGGCAACATATTGTTGGATCTTATTTTTTTATTCATTCAATTACTCTGTCTTTGATTGGATAATGTAATCCATTTATATTTAAAGTAATTAATGATAGGTAAAGACTTACCTGTTGTCATTTTGTTAAATGTTTTCTGGCTGCTTTGTAGTTCCTTTGTTCTTTTCTTCTCTTGCTACCTTCATTTGTAATTTGATGGGGTTTTGTAATTTTTGCTTTAATTCCTTTATCTTTGTCTTTTATATATCCACCACAAATTTTCTTTGTGATTATCATGAGGCTTACACAGGAAGTCCTACAGCAGTCTATTTTAACTGAAACCAACTTGGCTTTTATTGCACACAAAAACTCTACACTTTTACTTCTCTCCCACCATGTTTTATGTTATTGATGTTACTATTTACGTCTCTCTACAATGTATATCTAGGGGTTGGAGAGGGCTGGAGCCAGGCCATGGAATGCTTCAGGGCACACAGCTGGGACTGATGTTGTTGGGCCTGTTACCTAAGGCACAGGGAGGTGTGGCTCCTCCCAAGTCTCTTGGTGGATAGTGCTGGTGGCAGGATGAAAATCAAATGGGGCTGTAGCCACATAAGGGATGTGGCTATTTCCTGGTGTGTAGCCAGAACCGTAGTCCACGAGCCTGTCATCTAGGTGTGGGCAGGCCTTAAATGACACTCCTCTGTCTTGGGCTCTACTGTGGTTTCACAACTCCCTACCTGGATTTCAAAGCTCCCACAAAGGCACTTTTGTTCATGGAAGGCTGCCAAATTATTGTTGGAGTGGGGGAGTATGGGCAGGGGACCTCCTGTCCTGCCATCTCGCTGATGTCGTATTTAAGAAATTTTTGAAAAGCGTCTCTAAATAAAACAAAATAGAACTTCATGTTTTAGTAATGCAAAGTTTTCTTTCAATAAACTTAATGAAGTAGTAACAATAGAAAATTAATAGATTTATGCCCAAACCCCCTCATGCTTCTCTACGTACCACCCACCTGTACACCATGCTTGGGGAAATTAAATAGGTTAACAACTGGATAAGTCTTCTCCAAGTAATAGAGTCATAGTATTATAAGAAAATTACACTTCTTAACTTCTTCTGTCCATAATCAACAAACCTAGGGCCAAGGAAAAAGTTATGGTGTTTATTTCATTGCTACTCATCTGTGTCTTTTGGACAGTCATACAAACATTCACATGTTTTACACGTTTGTTTAACTAGATACTGAATAACTTTTAAAAGCAAATAAAAAATAAATTAAGAAAAAATACTTCAGAGTTATTGTGTAATTGAACACACAAGTTGCTGTTGTGATTTCATAGTAAAAATTATAAAATCAAACAAGGGAGGTGTGATCATCTTTATTTTACCCTTTGTGAGAAATTGAGACTCTCTGGTTGCACTAAGAAAACTTTTTAAATGTTGTCACCCCGCCAAAACAACACCAGAACAGCTCTGTCTGTAGTCTCAGACCAGAGAACATTTTCCATTTCATAACTCATTCCCCAGATGTATGATCATACCTCATATACACAGAAAATGGAAGAATAAGCCCTTAACTATGCTCAGGGGCAGTTTTTCACAAGGGCGAGTTTACAGGATAGTATGTCTGCTTAAAGAATTATTCTCCTGCTTTCTCTGTTTGTTCTCACATTATCCATTTCCCATAAAATTAAAATGCATGAAAATATCCCTCACATGGTCAGTTTATTTGGAAATCACTTTCTCTGTGTTTGGACACTAAGTTTTCAGAAGCTTAAACTTCAAGTGGGCTTTAATATTTTTTCCTCCATAAGCAACTCTTGCTGGTAGAAAATTTGCTAGAAGGATTTCTATCTGTTGCTGGAATATTACAGCTAACTGTGTGTCCAAAGAAATAAAAAAAAATTGCCACCCTATGACTACTTTAGTTAATGCTACGAAGTAGGTAACTTTATCCCAGTCCCACAGGGAGATTGTGGATTCATGGACAGTGCAGACATTCTGGCACTCTAGTCAGGATGTTTCTGAAAAGGATGAGTATGAAAGAATCCAGATCCACGTTGAGTCTTCTTAGAGCAATCTCCATCCAGACTAGCAGAAACCATACCTGCCAAGGAAGAAGTATCTTCTAGAGTCATAAAAAATGTTTTCTTTAAGAAACCTATTATAACAGTGCCCAATAGAATATCAAATCCAAGAAAATGGTATCTATCTAATGACCTATAGTTTTTGGAAAATTTTGAATGTAATTAAGACTCAACCATGTTGCACAACTCATGTAGCAAACAAAGTGAGTGCTACCCACCTTGAGTTGTGCAACATGTTGATGCTAAACTAACTTCATTTTCAGGAAGTAATTTGAAAATAACTAGCAGTTTCTCCTCAACAATTGTGCATTATAGATGGAAATGTTCTGAAATGTATATACTCTTACAAATTATGTTTGATATTATTACATTTTAAAGTCCAAATGCCACATTTCAATGAAGCTGTCTAAGCATTTAAAGTTATTAAATGGGAGATATAAGTCTATGTATGCTTTTATTAATAACTCAATGAATTAGAAGAGCTGTGTACTAGGGCACACTGGTGAATATTTGTGTTTGCCTAGACCCCTTCCCTTCGGTAACAGTATCTAAAATATCTTTTGTGGGTTCTTACTTCTTTCACTCCGTGTGACCTTGCTCCCAGATACAAAGCTGGGCGTAAGACCCAGGCTGTCCAACTAGAACATCCAGACTGCAATGATTAGTTCAGGCTGGGCATACGATCCACATTACATGGATTACAGTAATCCCAAGATTGCAGGCAGCCTTTAAACCTGCACAACGGGAGAGACTGCTTTAGAATGGAGCAGTGCTTCTCTAAATGTAGTCCTTGGACCAGCAGGATCATAATGAAATGAATACTTGTGAGATATGCAAATCCTCAGGGTCCAGCCCAGACATATTGAAACAAAAACTCTGGGTGTGAGACCCAGCAATCTACCCATACTGTTTGCATTTTTGCCAACATGACTTTATTCGCTAGGTTCTCTGTGCTTACAATGTTACTACCCTCTTGATGTATGCTTGAGTTTGATCCTTACTTCAAGGACTGAGTTCAAAAGCTTTCTCCTGCATGAAGTCATTCTTGATTGTGTTTATTCATTATCTTCTTTGAATGTCATTTTCACTTTATGTGTGCCTCTTCCAAGCATTTAAAATGCCTCAACTTGTGTTATTGTTATTTGTGTGCATATCTCGTTTACCCCATTAGCTTAAAACTACTCAAGGAACAAAAATTATGGATAAGTCTGTAACTTATCCGTAACTGTAACTCCAAACGTATGTGTTGATGAATGACTATACAGAGTTAAAAAGACATTCAGGTGGATGGATGAATTAGAAAATCTGAAAAGAACTTTTTTTAGACACAAACTAATTTGCAATCCTTTTTAAAATCCCAGTCAGTGTTCCTCTCTAATGCTCTTTATAGTTTTACAATTCATAGGACTAGTTAATACATTTAGCTTCTGCTGAAATATATTTTATATGTTTATGTTATTAAATAATAGAGTTTTAATTTGCTACCCATTTCCCATCAACGGTGAATATATCCCTGGCCTTGGAATATATTCCAAGCTGAAGCAAAAAGAACATTGGACTAAACTGAGGCTGACTCCAAGAATGAGCTGCTGTATCCATGAGCAAAGCACCTAACCCTTTGTACCTCACTTTTCTCCTCAGTACAATTAACACATCTCTCCAAGATTTAAAATGCTGTGATTTATATTTGTGTTATTGTATAGCTAATGAATAAGGCAAGCAAATACACATGCTGAAATTTAGAGTACTGCAATAGTTGTATCGTTTCCCTAGAATTGGAGATTTCTGGGATTGCATTAAATACTGTAATTGAATTCGTCTAATAAGTGAATAAATATCTCAGAGCTGTGGTGGTTAGGATAGATCAAATTACATGGAGCAATTAAGAAAAGATATTGAGTAAGACGTCCTCTTTCCAACACCCAAAATGTTTTTTGCTATAATTAAAATCAACAGGAATCATAGTATAAAAAGTTCTGGAAACCATTAAGTGTGGTTTGTGTAACAAAAATTGCACTCTGTCTGAAATTATAAAAGGTTCTAGAACACCTTCCTCTGGGTGAGGCTGGACCAATCATAATATAAATTTGATTTCATATGTGTTAGTGTATATTAAGATACAAAAAGTATTTAAAAAATAGCTTTTGTATTATAGTAACAGGTGAAAATGTGATATGAACCTTGAATGATAACCCTGGCAAATTAAAAGCCGGTGGTATAAAGAACATGAGAAACCTTTAGAGAAATAATCTAACAATGTCAAATTCCACGAAGGAAAGGCTTAGGAAGCAGCGCTGGGTGGCTGACTGACTATTTGCCTGGAAACATATGTATTAGGTTTAGGAAGAGGGGGGGAAAAAAGAGCTCTGCTTTACTTTTTCCTTTTACATTCATTTATTATGTATTTATAAATGTTTAACACAAATATTGTTCCAAGCACTGAGCTAGGAACTGAGGATACTAAAATAAAAGATATGGAAAGAAATTGCAGGCGCTTAATAAAGTTAGTATGTTATGGGATGGTTACTTTTTAGAGTTTCTATAGTCTCAAGGTTTGGAAAGTTTGTGGAACTATTAACGCCAAGATTGTGGACTCCAAGTGGATGCAGTATAAACAAATAATACTGTACTTACAAAGGAATCCTAATTACTTGTTTCTATCACTCAAAGCCATGCCTATTCTCAAAAAAAAAAAAAAAAAAAAGACAAAATGTGACTCTATAAGCTCAACTCCTCAATTCCCCACTGCCTTTAGAACACCTAGCATGAACTGTAAGGTTCTTTATGATCATGTTCCTGCCTCTTAGCTCAGCCTCCTCTTTTCACACTTCCCCAGATTGCATGCAACAGGCTAGTTACAACAAACTATTTGTAATTTCTCAAATTATTTATTTTTTTATGATTTTATATAAGCTGTTCCATTTTTTAAATGCTTTCCTCTCACAAAATTAGAAAATCCCTACTTACCGTTAAAAAGATTCTGGTTAGGGCTTCCCTGGTGGCGCAGTGGTTGAGAGTCCACCTGCCGATGCAGGGGACGTGGGTTCGTGCCCCGGTCCGGGAGCATCCCACATGCCGCAGAGCGGCTGGGCCCGTGAGCCATGGCCGCTGAGCCTGCGCGTCCGGAGCCTGTGCTCCGCAACGGGAGAGGCCACGCCAGGTGAGAGGCCCGCGTACCGGAAAAAAAAAAAAATCTGGTTAGGATAACAATGGAATGAAAGGGAACATCATTATTCTAATAAAGAGTAGAAACAAAAGCCTACAGCCAGCATCTTACTTAATGGTGAACTATTACAATCTTTTCTACCCTGAGATTGGCAAAGAGACACAATATGAGATAATTAGCCAGTGCAATAAAGCAAGAAGAAAAAGAAAATCTTGCCATTATTCACAGCTAATTGTACGTAGAAAATCCAAATAAACCTACAGATAACCTATTAAAATTATTAAGTGAAACTGACAGGGTGAATCAATATGATAAGACAACTGTATTTCTCTATACTGGCGAAAAATCAGAAAATCAGATTTTGAAAAATATCATTTAAAATCATACTTAGACAATAAAGTATCTAATTAGGATCTACTGAACAATATGCTCTATCCCTCCATGGAAAAACAAAATCAACTTTTCTAGAAAAGTTAAAGAAGAGTTAAATAAAAAGATGTACAATGTTCATGAATTAAAGAACTTGATATAAAAATGCCAGTTATTTCCACACTGCTCCATGGAATTACTGCAACTGAAATAATCACAGCAGATTTGTGTGTTTGTGTGAAAACTAACCAGTTCATTTGGTGTGTTCAGTCTGAAAATTCATCAAGCTGCACACATAAGGTTTGTGAACTTTTCTACATTTCCATTATACTTCAGTATTTTAAAATCTAAAATACATATATTTCTGAGAAAAAAAGTATTTTATTTCATTCATAATTTTTCTCTATCATTACTTCTTTTTTTCAAACAACCAAGAACAGTGTTTCAACTTTCTACATCTTTATTGTTGCAGCTTTTAAATAAAGTGTGGAACTTAGTATTTTTTTCAGTCCTGCTCTGAAATCAGATTAGGTGAGATATGCTTTTTTGGCATTTATGAATGAGAAGAGAAGGAACATATAATATAAACATGTTCTGAAAGGGTCATTGACCTGTTGAAAGCTCATGAGACAGATGTTCCCATTTTATATAATATGCCTCCCATTTTTAAACCTGTTCATCCTATAAATCATCAAATTTAACAGCTAAGCGTTTTGCAATCTGATCTCCTGGGAGAATTTTAGGCAAATAACTAAGATAATCCCAATTTAAATAATTAGTCAAAATTTAGCCCAGCTATCAGGTAAGGTTATCTTGTGCTTTGAGATTTAGATCATGTTGGCTCAAGTCCTTATGGCAAGCGTTATGGAATACCCAATGCTCTAGGTAAGTTTTCTGTCAATGTTCTGAGGAATCGTTTTTTCACACTGATTTCCTTCTTCCTTTGGCTCAATTTCTTTAGTGTCTTGAGTGCTGTGACTTCTTTTTTATCTGGTCTGCATTTTCCAGTCTCTTTGTTAGCTATATTACATTTGCATACACATAATATGCTCATTTTATTTTTAATGACTAACTGTGATCTCTTGTTAAAATTTGTATTAAGCTTTAAAAAATTTGTGTATATGTCTCTTTGTTTCTTCCAAAAAGATATTGCAGCTCAATCAGGGTCAGTCAGATAATCAGATTCCCTAAACAATAAAGGCCATGTTACTAATGTGTATTACTGTGCTTTTCATCTCTATTCAGCATTTGTAAGGATCATTGATAATCACATGAGAAATATTCTCTAAGTATACATTGCCCTCTTCAAAATACCACATTAAGAATGTCATTTATGATTTAGAATGGAAATAACCACCATTTATGATGAGAACAAAACCCCAGTTCCTTTCACATTCAACATCTCATATAATTATCATGTTCACATAAGTAGTGCATTTATCAGAGTTAGAATTCTTTAATCTGCCTTTTAACAGTTATCTCGGGACACTTGGATTCTTAATTCAATCTCTAACATAAAATTTATTATAATGAAATATACCAATAATTTGGTTAAAATTCTTTCCAAACACCAAAGAAAAATTTACAAGAACACTCAGGTTAATGGTTGATCTCAAGGTATATATTCTTTCTAAAACTAAATGTCTTTCAGGGTGGTCTCCTCCAGAAAGTAGACAAAGACATCAAAGCTGGCCCATAGTAAAGCTTAACTACCTTCCTTAAAGATGGTGTTTTCTACAAATATTTTAATTTCCTGTTCCATGATTTAAGAATAGTTAAATGAGCAAATGTGAAAAAAAATATTTAAAATAAGAAAAAGTAAAATCAGTTAAACGGTCAAATGCTGTAGTTGATCTGTTCATATTATTATTTTTCCAAACTTGCCATGTCTGAATTTCTTACCAATTGCATTTAATATACATGTAGTTAGTAAATGAATCCTGGGGTATAGAAAATATGAGAAAACTCTGAAGTTCACAGAACAATGTGTTCTGGACCTTAAGAATAAATGTGACCATTTACTTGACCACTTTATAATCTGCCTATGCATACAGTGTATTCAACAGACTGCTTATTCTTGCTGGATTCGTCTCAGAAGTGATCTCCTGAGAATGATGTCTTAAAGGAGATCCTTCTGATTCCTCTCACTCTTTCTTCTCTTCCTCTTCCTCCTCCTTCTTCTCTTCCATCTTCTTCACCTTCTTCTTCACTTTTTCTAATCTACTCCAAGATTAGCTGGGATTAGTAATTAGCAGACTTTAACTCCGCTTTCTCAGGCAAGCCTTTAACAAAATACCGTCCGAGAGAACACTGATCAGAATACCCCAAAACCATTCACTCACATTTAGCTATCCATTTATCCCCAGGGTTGACCAAATTTGGATAGGTTTTCCAAGATCGGAGGTTTGGGAAACCCCATAGCAGCTACAGAGGAAGCAACATGCAGCTTCAAAACATACAAAGACCCATTGCTTCAGTAAACATTAACCTAGTACAGACTTCATCCAGCTCCATGTAATTGACTGGTTTTAGTCATTTATTCAGTCAAATATTGTTTGAAACCAACAGCAGCAGCGGTAGAAAAACAGCTTTATATTGTTTACACAGACACAGTCTGTAAGAAAATATGAGTGTGGAAATTTTGAATATAAAGGAATAGAAAAAGAGTAGCAAAAAGAAAGCTGGTAGGGCTTTATTAAAATGCAACAAAATTGGCTTTAAGGCACAACCTTTACTTAAAAGGGGGCACATGATAATGACATTTATTCCTATTTCCCAAGAGTATGTAATAATTATAAATGTATTTTCACCTAATATGAATTTAGAATACAGAAGCCAAAATTTAATAAAACTGAAAGAAGAGTTAGACAAATATATAATAATAGTGAAAATTTTTACTAAATACTCAGTACAATACATAAACATAGATGAAGATATATAAGTTGTGAACAACATATTTTAGAATATATCCCCTGGAATATATAGAATGCTAACCATAAAAAATACAGTATAGCAATATTTTCAGATATACATGTAAGAAATATTTGCAGTGTTGACCAAAAATAATGACCAGTGGTAGGCAGTAAAGTGAATCTTAAAAAATGCCGAAAGATTGAAATAATACGGAATTTTCTGACTGTAATTCATTATATTTGAAGTAGTAAAGCAAAAACATGTTAGAAAATGTCATACTTATTAATGTAAAAGTAGTTTTCTAAATAGCCTACATATTTTAAAAGGTATCATAGTAGAAAATGATAAAGCTTTGAAATAAGTGATGATAAAATAAACCATACCAACAGTTTTCAGTGTATCGAGGCAGTACTTAGAGGAACACCTGCATTTTTATTTATTTATTTATTTTTAAACATCTTTATTGGAGTATAATTGCTTTACAATGGTGTGTTAGTTTCTGCTTTATAACAAAGTGAATCAGTTATACATATGTCCCCATATCTCTTCCCTCTTGCGTCTCCCTCCCTCCCACACTCCCTATCCCCCCCCAACCAGGTGGTCACAAAGCACAATCTAGGGAGCTAATCTCCCTGTGCTATGCGGCTGCTTCCCACTAGCTATCTGTTTTACATCTGATAGTGTATATATGTCCATGCCACTCTCTCACGTTGTCCCAGCTTACCCTTTCCCCTCCCCATATCCTCAAGTCCATTCTCTAGTAGGTCTGTGTCTTTATTCCCGTCTTTCCCCTAGGTTCGTCATGACCTTTTTTTTTTTTTTAAGATTCCGTATATATGTGTTAGCATACGGTATTTATTTTTCTCTTTCTGACTTACTTCACTCTGTATGACAGACTCCAGATCCATCCACCTCACTACAAATAACTCAATTTCGTTTCTTTTTATGGCCGAGTAATATTCCATTGTACATATGCGCCACATCTTCTTTATCCATTCGTCTGTTGATGGACACTTAGGTTGCTTCCATGTCCTGGCTATTGTAAATAGAGCTGCAATGAACATTTTTGTACATGACTCTTTTTGAATTATGGTTTTCTCAGGGTATATGCCCAGTAGTGGGATTGCTGGGTCGTATGGTAGTTCTATTTTAGTTTTTTAAGGAACGTCCATACTGTTCTCCATAGTGGCTGTATCAATTTACATTCCCAGCAACAGTGCAAGAGGGTTCCCTTTTCTCCACATCCTCTCCAGCATTTACTGTTTGTACCGGGGTGAGATGTTATCTCATTGTAGTTTTGATTTGCATTTCTCTAATGATTAGTGATGTTGAGCATTCTTTCATATGTTTGTTGTCAATCTGTATATCTTCTTTGGAGAAATGTCTATTTAGGTCTTCTGACCATTTTTGGATTGGGTTGTAGGTTTTTTGATATTGAGCTGCATGAGCTGCTTGTAAATTTTGGAGATTAATCCTTTGTCAGTTGCTTCATTTGCAAATATTTTCTCCCATTCTGAGGGTTGTCTTCTTGTCTTGTTTGTGGTTTCCTTTGCTGTGCAAAAGCTTTTAATTTTCATTAGGTTCCATTTGTTTGGTTTTGTTTTTATTTCCATTCCTCTAGGAGGTAGGTCAAAAAGAATCTTGCTGTGATTTATGTCATAGAGTGTTCTGCCTATGTTTTCCTTTACGAGTTTGATAGTGTCTGGCTTGACATTTAGGTCTTTAATCCATTTTGAGTTTACTTTTGTGTATGGTGTTACGGAGTGTTCTAATTTCATTCTTTTACGTGTAGCTGTCCAGTACTACTTATTGAAGAAGCTGTCTTCCCAGCACTACTTACTGAAGAGGCTGTCTTTTCTCCACTGTATATTCTTGCCTCCTTTATCAATGATAAGGTGACCATATGTGCGTGGGTCTATCTCTGGGCTTTCTATCCTATTCCATTGATCTATATTTCTGTTTTTGTGCCAGTACCATAATGTCTTGATCATTGTAGCTTTGTAGTATAGTCTGAAGTCAGGGAGCCTGATTCCTCCAGCTCCGTTTTTCTTTCTCAAGATTGCTTTGGCTATTTGGGGTCTTTTGTGTTTCCATACAAATTGTGAAATTTTTTGTTCTAGTTCTGTGAAAAATGCCAGTGGTAGTTTGATAGGGATTGCATTGAATGTGTAGATTGCTTTGGGTAGTAGAGTCATTTTCACAACGTTGATTCTTCCAATCCAAGAGCATGGTATAATCTCTCCATCTATTTGTATCATCTTTAATTTCTTTCATCAGTGTCTTATAATTTTCTGCATACAGTTCTTTTGTCTGCTTACATAGGTTTATTCCTAGATATTTTATTCTTTTTGTTGCAGTGGTAAATGAGAGTGTTTTCTTAATTTCACTTTCAGATTTTTCATCATTAGTGTATAGGAATGCAAGAGATTTCTGTGCATTAATTTTGTATCCTGCTACTTTACCAAATTCATTGATTACCTCTACTAGTTTTCTGGTATCATCTTTAGGATTCTCTGTGTATAGTATCATGTCATCCGCAAACACTGACAGTTTTACTTCTTTTTTTATTGGCATATAGTTGCTTGTAGTAAGCTCTCATGATCCTTTGTATTTCTGCAGTGTCAGTTGTTACTTCTCCTTTTTCATTTCCAGTTCTATTGATTTGAGTCTCCTCCCTTTTTTTCTTCATGAGTCTGGCTAGTGGTTTATCAATTTTGTTTATCTTCTCAAAGAACCAGCTTTTAGTTTTATTGATCTTTGCTATTGTTTCCTACTTTTGTTTTTCATTTATTTCTGATCTGGGCTTTATGATTTCTTTCCTTCTGATAACTTTGGGGTTTTTTTATTCTTCTTTCTCTAATTGCTTTACGTGTAAGGTTAGGTTGTGTTTTTTTGAGATGTTTCTTGTTTCTTAAGGTAGGATTGTATTGCTATAAACTTCCCTCTTAGAACTGCTTTTGCTGCATCCCATAGGTTTTGGGTCGTCATGTTTTCATTGTCATTTGTTTCTAGGTATTTTTTGATTTCCTCTTTGATTTCTTCAATGATCTGTTGGTTATTTAGTAGTGTATTGTTTAGCCTCCATGTGTTTGTATTTTTTACAGATTTTTTCCTGTAATTGATATCTAGTCTCGTAGTGTTGTGGTTGGAAAAGATACTTGGTACGATTTCAGTTTTCTTAAATTTACCAAGGCTTGATTTGTGACCCATGATATGATCTATCCTGGAGAATGTCCATGAGCACTTGAGAAGAATGTGTATTCTGTTGTTTTTGGATGGAATGACCTGTAAATATCAGTTGAGTCCGTCTTGTTTAATGTATCATTTAAAGCTTATGTTTCCTTATTTATTTTCACTTTGGATGATATGTCCATTGGTGAAAATGGGGTGTTAAATTCCCCTAGTATGATAGTGTTACTGTCTATTTCCCCTTTTATGGCTCTTAGTATTTGCTGTACATATTGAGGTGCTCCTATGTTTGGTGCATAATTATTTACAATTGTTATATCTTCTTCTTGGATTGATCCCTTGATCATTATGTAGTTACGTCCTTCTTTGTCTCTTCTAATAGTCTTTATTTTAAAGTCTATTTTGTCTGATATGAAAATTGGTACTCCAGCTTTCTTTTGATTTCCATTTGCATGGAATATCTTTTTCCATCCCCTCACTTTCAGTCTGTATGTGTCCCTAGATCTGAAGTGGGTCTCTTGTAGACAGCATATATACAGGTCTTGTTTTTGTATCCATTCAGCCACTCTATATCTTTTAGTTGGAGCATTTAATCCATTTACGTTTAACGTAATTATCGATATGTATGTTCCTATTACCATATTCTTAATTGTTTGGGTTTGATATTACACGTCGTTTCCTTCTCTTGTGTTTGCTGCCTAGAGAAGTTCCTTTAGCATTTGTTGTAAAGCTGGTTAGGTGGTGCTGAATTCTCTTAGCTTTTCCTTGTCTGTAAAAGTTTTAATTTCTCCATCAACTCTGAATGACATCCTTGCTGGGTAGAGTAATCTTGGTTGTAAGTTTTTCCCCTTCACTTTAAATATGTCCTGCCACTCCCTTCTGGGTTGCAGAGTTTCTGCAGAAAGCTCAGCTGTTAACCTTATGGGGATTCCCTTGTGTGTTATTTGTTGTTTTTCCCTTGCTGCTTTTAATATTTTTTCTTTGTATTTAATTTTTGATAGTTTGATTAATGTGTGTCTTGGCGTGTTTCTCCTTGGATTTATTCTGTACGGGACTCTCTGTGCTTCCCGGACTTGATTAACTATTTCCTTTCCCATATTAGGGAAGTTTCCAACTATAATCTCTTCAAATATTTTCTCAGTCTCTTTCTGTTTCTCTTCTTCTTCTGGGAACCGTATAATTCGAATGTTTGTGCATTTAATGTTGTCCCAGAGGTCTCTGAGACTGTCCTCAGTTCTTTTCATTCTTTTTTCTTTATTCTGCTCTGCAGTAGTTATTTCCACTATTTTATCTTCCAGGTCACTTATCTGTTCTTCTGCCTCAGTTATTCTGCTATTGATCCCTTCTAGAGAATTCTTAATTTCATTTCTTGTGTTGTTCGTCTCTGTTTGTTCGCTCTTTAGTTCTTCTAGGTCCTTGTTAAATGTTTCTTGTATTTTTTCTCCATTGTATTTCCAAGATTTTGGATCATCTTTTCTATCATATTTTGAATTCTTTTTCAGGTAGACTGCCTATTTCCTCTTCATTTGTTTGGGCTGGTGGGTTTTTACCTTGCTCCTTCATCTGCTGTGTGTTTCTCTGTCTTCTCATTTTGCTTAACTTACTGTGTTTGGGGTCTCCTTTTTGCAGGCTGCAGGTTCGTAGTTCCCATTGTTTTTGGTGTCTGTCCCCAGTGGTTAAGGTTAGTTTAGTGAGTTGTGTAGGCTTCCTGGTGGAGGGGACTAGTGCCTGTGTTCTGGTGGATGAGGCTGGATCTTGTCTTTCTGGTGGGCAGGTCCACGTCTGGTGGTGTGTTTTGGGGTGTCTGTGGCCTTATTATGATTTTAGGCAGCCTCTCTGCTAATGAATATTGTTGTGTTCCTGTCTTGCTAGTTGTTTGGCATAGGGTGTCCAGCACTTTAGCTTTCTGGTTGTTGAGTGGAGTTGGGTCTTGGCATTGTGTTGGAGATCTCTGGGAGATTTTCACCATTTGATATTACATGGAGCTGGGAGGTCTCTTGTGGACCAGTGTCCTGAACTTGGCTCTCCCACCTCAGAGGCACAGCCCTGACACCTGGCAGGAGCACTAAGAGCCTGTCATCCACACAGCTCAGAATAAAAGGGAGAAAGAAAGAAAGAAGAAGGTAAAATAAAATAAAATAAAGTAAAATAAAATCGTAAAGTTATTAAAATAAAAAATAATTATTAAAAAAATTTTTTTAAGTAATTTAAAAAAAGAAAGAAACAAGGAAGAGAGCAACCAAGCCAAAAAACAAATCCACCCATCGTAACAAGTGGTAAAAACTATAATAAATAAAAAATGCATTTTTAAATACATTTACCAGATTAGACAAAAGGCTGACACTAACACTAAGCCCCTGTCTGAATTATTGAATGAACAATAACATAAAATGAATAATTGAAAAAGGTAATAATATAAGAGCAGAAATTAATAAAATAGAAAATAATACAAAGGTAATCAAGGGAGCAAAAGCTGTGTCTTAGAACATAATAAAATTGATATATCTCTGGCAAGACTTCTTAGAGAAATGTTTTAAAGAAGTGAAACAAGTCACCAAAAGCCAATACCAGGAAACAGACATGTAAAAGATGAGAGAATGTTATGCACAACTATATGCCAACAAATTTGAAATGGACAGATTACTAGAAAAATAGAACGTATAAAACTCATATCAAAGAGAAAAACCTGAATAATCCTATAAATCCTTCAGTTAATTATTCTATTTTGTTGTCTAACTCTTCTCTTTAAATTCTTTTGTAACTGTTATGCATTTCTCAGCCATACTGATAAGCAAAATATGTCTGTATCTATAAATAGTTTAAGTAATTTGACATTTAATAAAAAAAGATAGTAAAGGCTAAAGAAACCCATGGAAAGAATGTAAATGATACCATAATCAACAAAGAAATGACATCATGGGATGCATGTTGCACAATATTTTTATTGCTATAAATTTATAAACTGTTAGACTTCAAATGGAAAACTTACCAGAAAATGCATTAGCCATAAAACTTTGTGTGGTGGCTCTCATGTGAGGGTACCCATCTGTTCCTGAAGCAAAGAAATCCTTAAGAATCCTTTTAAATAATAAGAAAACTTTTCACAACAAATAGGAGTAGTAAATTAAACTCCTCGTAAAGTTCAGATCTTGTAACCTGATTTATCTAAACTCAAGTTATAAATCTACATACTTTATATGAATACATAAACATGTAGAAGACTGCTTAGGTACAGTCAGTCTTTACTTTGTTATGTGTGTGTTTGTAGTGAGTGGTATTGCTGTATGCATTGGTACAGAAAGAAGAGGGGGAAGAGGGAGTAAATTAAAGAAAAAATAAAACTTTAAAAATAGGCAACCACGTATGACCTAAATCTTGTAAAGTAATAAATGTGCATGAATTAATTTAAAAATAGAATTTGACATACCATATATAGTTAGTGAAAAACAGAGTTTTAAAGTAATTTTTAGATTATGATTATGAATATATAAATAAAAACACCAAATTATCTACATGTGTATATAAGTTTTTTAAGAGCAAGAGGAAAGTTCTGAAGAAATAAACCTATTAACACTGGAGTGATCAGAGATGGGAGATTAAAAGGGGAAATCAGATAAAAGACAATTAAACTGCAGGCACCTATGTTTATTTTCTTTTTTTTTTTAATTTTGCATTTTCTCACTTAATAAATTAAAAAATGCACATGTTAATTTAATTTTGTCCTGTTATATTTTCCATGTTAAATGTCATATGAATGATTTTTTAAAAAAGAATAATCTTTAAAATTGGACAGAACTGAATTTGAGTCATGGCCACTTATTAGTTAGTTCTTTGGAAATAACTAGCAACTTTGTGTCTAAGTTTCCTCATCAGTATAATGAGCATAAGAGTAGCAACCATATTAGATTATACAGGAGTTAAAAGACATGGTATGTGAGAATCCTATAAAATAGAACATGGCACCTAGTAATCAGTCACTAGTTGGTAGCAAATTTCATTCTCTGTATAGAGGAGAAAACCTTTGAAGGTGATTTAATCAATTGGAGTGTTGGAGGCAGCCATCACTCTAATTCTCAGACCAGTTTATAGTCAGTTTAAGAAATAAAACAAAAATATCCAATTTATTACAGATAAAACCAGGGTATATAACTTGTCATGAGAACAAAACAAGGTAAACGAAGGAGACTACCCCTCAGACTTGGGGCAGCCCACCACTGGAAATATTAAGTCTTCATATTTAACACACTTCTTTGGATCATCAGTCTAAATTAAGAAAGAAGCAGTAAAGTGATCAAATCCCATTCAATGGACTTCTGAAAGCTTAATCCACCTTATTGAGAACTGTAGACCAGTTTCGGTACCCATTAACCAAGTAGCTCCATCAACTACCCAACTCCAGTGTAGAAGTGGGGGTGGGACAGGGCCCACAGCATGTGCTTAGGGAAGATCTTTCCTCAAGAAAACCAGAGTTGAGGAAAGGATGTTCTCTTCTAACACTATCCGGGAGTTTTCAAACATTGTATTAGAGCAACTCTTACCAAAATTAATCTTAAGGCAAATCTCAATACGTAAAACTACTTCACTTTAATGAATGACTCAGGAGGAGAAACTAAAAGTTTACTCTCAGTCACAAATCTCAGTACTCAATGCTAATTAATCATAGTTCCCACTTCATTTATCTTAAAATAATACCTATAAAAAAAAAGTTTATGAAATGCAAATAACATTTTTAATTACTGAATTTACTTAATATATTTCAATGTTCCCTTATTTTGCTTTATATATATGTATACATATAAATTTATATATATATATAGCAATCTTATTCTGAAAACTTCAGTGAAAGTGCATTCCATTCAAAGTTAACAGACAACACTCTGGTTATTTTTATTACATCACTTATTCCCCAGTAATATTGGCTTTCCAGGCAGAGATTTTGTCATTTATTTTGATGTAATATAACCCATAGTAGAAACTGAACTATTGGGTGCATATGGTTACAATCTTATGCATATGTGGAAAAATCATTTTTTCTTTATTTCATACAGCTAAGAATCATCCATTGACTTAATAAAAGGTTTTCAGAAAAAAAGAATACAGCTTCACTAAAGGAAAATTTATAATAGATTTTTTTAATGTTCCATTTTAAAAAAAGAAACTATTATTTTAGTTTAACAGTTTGTAGGTACACAAAATTTATCTCTAAAAGTATTCAAACTCATGCTCAGAATTCTATGATGTATATTCTAATTTATTATGTTACCTTGGTTTCAAATTCACTCTGAGAAAAGCATTATAGGAGCAGGAATATCTTTGCAAGGCCATAAAAATGGATTGTATAAAAATAACTATTTCTAGGGGCTTCCCTTGTGGCGCAGTGGTTGACAGTCTGCCTGCCGATGCAGGGGACACGGCTTTGTGCCCTGGTCCGGGAAGATCCCACATGCCGCGGAGCGGCTGCGCCCGTGAGCCATGGCCGCTGAGCCTGCGCGTCCGGAGCCTGTGCTCTGCAACGGGAGAGGCCAGAACAGTGAGAGGCCCGCGTCCCGCCAAAAAAAACAGAAAAACTATTTCTAGTGGTACATATTCTCAATTTTCACAAGTCAGTAGTTAAAAAGCTATTGGAATTTGATCCAATATATTTTTTTAGGATCAGTATATTGGCTATTTTGGCTTTAAAAGCCCATTAAAGTTGGCTGTTGCCATTAGTGTCTGTTTTAGCCCTTGTTGTAAATAAAATCATGCATGTATGTGGGATGTATGTATATGTATATACACGTATGTATTTAGACATACACACACATATATGTATTTTTATATGTATACACCCAATATGTATATATGTGTGTGTGTGTATATATATATAGAGAGAGAGAGAGAGAGAGAGAGAGACTGTGGATGGAAACCTAGGTATCAGTGATGACCAAGAAATTTTGCTTCTTTTGATATTTGACATACACATAGGAAAAGGAAAGCACTGACAGGTGGAACTGCAGATTGATACGTGACTATGACGTGGAAGGGAGAAGTGGGGCTCCAGACAGGACCTGCCATGTAGAGCTCTAAATTTTGGTCTTCATATGTATAAGGATGACAAAGAGAATGGGGAGACAGGTGTCTCCCATTAGCATAAGCAAATGCAGTTATCTGATGATATTACTCAAGCTGTGTTTATATGATAGCATTAAATTTAAAGATTCCATAGAAAATCTATAGTAAAGGCCAAATATGGCTAAATAGACAAGATATTCAAAAATAGATTATTTGTATAGTTAAGGTGGTAATATCAAATTTCAGACCATTTATTAAAGACCTAAATATAAGACATGATACTGGAAAACTCCTAGAAGGGAACAAAGGCAAAACATTCTCTGACATAAATTGTAGCAATATTTTCTTAGATCAGTCTCCCAGGCAAAAGAAATAAAAGCAAAAATACACAAATGGGACCTAATCAAATTTAAAAGCTTTTGCACAGCAAAGGAAACCATCAGCAAAATGAAAAAACAACCTATGGACTGGGAAAAATATTTGCAATTGATGCGACTGACAAGGGGTTAATTTCCAAAATATACAGCCCACTCATATATGATTGATTTTCTTACCTTTATTATTTTATAGTAATTGAGTTAAAAGTTATGCTTTCTTACATGAAAACATGCTCAACATTGCTAATTATTAGAGAAATGCAAATCAAAACCACAATGAGGTATCACCTCACACTGGTCAAATGGCTATCATCACAAAGTCTTCAAATAATAAATGCTAGAGAGGTGTGGAGAAAAGTGAACCCTCCTGTGGTGTTGGTGGAAATGTAAATTGGTTGCAGCAGCTGTGGAAAACAGTATGGCATTTCCTTAAAAAGACTAAAAATAGAGCTACCATTTGATCCAGCAATCCTGCTCCTGGGCATAAATCTGGAAAAGACAAAAACTCTAATTCAAAAAGATACATGCACCCCAGTGTTCATAGCAGTATTATTTATAATAGCCAAGATATGGAAGCAAACTAAGTATCCAGCAACAGATGAATGTATAAAGAACATGTGGTATACATACACCATGGAATATTACCCAGCCATAAAAAAGAATGAAATAATGCCATTTGCAGCAACATGATGGACCTAGAGAATATCATACTAAGTGAAGTTAAGTCAGACCGAGAAATACAAATATATGATATCACTTATATGTGGAATCTAAAAAATAATACAAATAAATCTGTTTACAAAACAGAAACAGACTCAGAGACAAGAAAACAAAGTTATGGTTACCAAAGGGTAAAAGGGGACCGAGATAAAGTAGGAGTATAGGATTAACAGATACACACTACTATATAGAAAATAGATAAGCAACAAGGATTTACTGTATAACACAGGGAACAATATCTTGTAATAGCCTATAATGAAAATAATCTGAAAAAAATAATATATGTATATATATAACTGAATCACTTTGCTGTACACCTGAAACTAACACATTTTAAATCAACTATACTTCAGTTGAAAAAGAAAGAAATTAAATTTCATACCATTTAATTTGATCTGAATTAATTATTTGGTTGGTAATGGAATTTATTATTCTTATTGCTAAAAGAAATCATTTTAGGATGAAATGATTTGTGGTGGCTAAATTTAAACTGATATGAACTGAAAAGCAGAATGGAATTTTCTTGTTGTTGTTTAAATGTTTCTGCATTATTTTTTTTTTTTTAATTTATTTATGGCTGAGTTGGATCTTTGTTGCTGTGCGCGGGGTTTCTCTAGTTGCGGCGAGCGGGGGCTACTCTTTGTTGTGATGCACGAGCTTCTCATTGCGATGGCTTCTCTTGTTGCGGAGCACGGGCTCTAGGCGTGCAGGCTTCAGTAGTTGTGGCACACAGGCTCAGTAGTTGTGGCTTGCGGGCTCTAGAGCGCAGGCTCAGTAGTTGTGGCGTATGGGCTTATTGCTCCGCAGAATGTGGGATCTTCCTGGACCAGGGCTCGAACCGTGTCCCCTGCATTGGCAGGCAGACTCTTAACCACTGCACCACCAGGGAAGCCCTAAGTTGTTTTTAATATTATTTGAATTTCCCTAAAATAATGATATTTTAAAGTTATTGTGTGTTTAACCTTTGATAAATGATAATTTTTGTTGCATAGTTATCTCTTTGCTCATAGCCACTACTGTGTTTAACACAGAATTAAAAGGAGTAACTGTAGGCAGTAACATTTCTTTCTAGGATATACTGTCCAGCTTCATATAAAGAAATACAATGCAATAATTGACCTTCAATACACTTCCACCTGAAATTCTGAGAGCTTCCAGAAAATTCACACGACTCTCTAGATTGTTGTCAACACGGATGTATTTAAACTTAAATTTAAATGGTGTTCTGAAGAAGATAGATATATGCCTAACTCTTCTGTAGGAGGAAGAGGACTCTTCCTCTGCTCATTCTCAAGAGTTCTCTGGCTTGTGCCCTCAATGGCAGTCACCATTTGGCTGTGCTCAAGAAGAAGGAAGGAATCTTCCCATTGCACTGAGCATATGTGAATAATTTCCTTATATTCTCAGGGTGAGGGACAGCAAGAGGTTATACTCTAGACATTTCCCTGAAGTTAGTTCTAATCTAATCTTTCCCAGATATGGAACTACATTTAAGGATATATATGATAATAAAGGCATAATTCTACTCCATAAGAACAATTAAAATTCACTGCTGCTTAAATGGTTTGATGGAGATTTCCCTGAAAACGTCCTTTTTCTCTTCCCTCCTTGTAACTTTGCAACGGTCTGTTAGTCATTATACATATCCCTAAGAAATGTTTAGTCACTGGAAAAATACGGAACATTTTTTCCAAGGTAACAGAGAAAGCTGTCGGGAAACCACACAATACTAAGTGGGCAAAAAGTCTGTGAATGTCAATTGAAAAGAGGCAGCCAAGGTTGAATTTTAGCACACCAGGTTTATCCTATAAATTCCTGCTACAAAATTGCAAGAAGTGCAATGACTATTGCAACAGTCAAGACAAAGAGGGAAATGTGGTCAGCTTTGCCACTCATAATGCACATACAGTAAAAAGAGTTCCTCAGAAGAAGAAACTCCTCTCAGGCAGGATGCCTTAGAGAGGTTTGTCATTGAGGTCTTCACGAGAAACGCACAACGTAAGTTGGCAAACACGCGCTCATCAGCAGGCTTATTGATGGCCCAGCACACATGCCCTTGAACATCTGTTCTCTTGTCAGGAGAGAACCAAGAGAGTGTCCTTCCTAAAGCTTTATATGCATCACCTGTTACACTCAGGTTGTCCTGAGAAAACAATCTCTTTTTTGGTATTATGGGGGCTCAATCTCAGAGAAATGGCTGAGAGAAATAGCACCAAATTCTTGTTATTATTTTGATGATATAAACTGCAAAGCTTGGTTCTTCAATAATTAACATTTCTCCTGAATATTGTGCTTAGTATTTTGGGGTCATATAATGCATTTTTTCCACAATGAGTAAACAAATGCTCTGTACTACTTCTGTCTTCCACTGCTACCCTGTTGTGGCCATTACAAGAGGAAATAGAATAAAATACAGTTAAATAATCAAATGGGATAAGTTTTTTGAAGAAAATAAAGTGTAAAAAGAAAGGTAAATAATAAAGTGGTAGACGAAGAGGTAATTGAATAAATTAATAGCGTAGAATAAATGTAACAGAATAGGATTATAAAAAGTAAAAAGAATATAAATTTTCCAAATAGAAGATTTAAAGATATAAAGCACAAAAAGTAAATAATCAAGAAATTCGAAAGCTTTGGTATTAAAAAATAATATAAACAATAATTTCTTTGTGGTAACGAATTGAAATAATTTTAAAACACTGAACTACAAAACAAGGTTTGTTCTTATAAATATTAAAAAAAAAGGGAAGTGAAAAATGAGTCCCTGGTGACATGAACCCCTAGAATGTACTAACTCAAGATAGAGTCTCAAGGCAGAACAGTAAGAAACCCTTTTACTCTTCTCACTGAGTTAGTCTCCTGAGCACCTTGTAGACCAAACGAGCCTTCAAAAGTATGCAGTTGTTCAACCAAAGAGACAGAGAACTCCTCTACTATCTGAGTCGCTGGCAAGTTATAACTTGCCATTTTTCAAGGAGCTCTGGCTAACAGTGAATTGTAATTTTTACATTTGGGGAAAAAAATGAAGGAAAAAAGAAAATTAGTACTTTTCATCTTGAGGTGTTTCCTTAATACAAATTATCTTTTTTGCTCATTTGTTGATACAATGTGTCCATAACTCTAATATGCTTGAGTTATGAACAAAGTAACTGATTGTTTAATTGACTTTTTGTTTAGAATATGTCAGGCATTAATCGAACTTTGATCTGAATCCATTTGACTCTTTGAAGGAATTTTCACCCTTTTTATTTTTTTAATTTTATGAGAAGAGGTGTGATTAGATTGAATATTGAATCTCAAATGTTAAAATTATATGAAAGACCTCAGAAATGTTAACTGATTGAGGACATAAACAAGTAGACACTACTACAAATTTAAGAAATTCATCAATTTACACTTTTACACTTAAATATTAGATATAACGTTAAGAAAAATTTACAGATATTTTATGAGTAGCAGATGTGATGGTCCCAGATATCTTTTTACTTCTTAATTCTGACACGTAATTCTGCATGAATTAAATCTATTGTGATACAGATACATAATTAAGAAATAACCGAAACTATTTGCATGTATATAAAACTAAGGACAAATAAATAAGTTTCTATAAAATCTGTGTTGGCATTGGAATGTGAAAACAGGCTAGGAATTTGGAGACCTTTTCCTCAGGTACTGTGGAGATAGAGTGTTTATCTTTGTTAACCGCCCTGCCTCTGACTAATAAGTTTACTGAATGATCTGTGTGCATGTTCTTGCCCTTGTTCAAACAAACAGGCTAGAGCTTGTGGTAACATGATGACCTTACAAGTACAAAATACACATATTTGAGACATTAACTGTGATAAGCAGAGAGCTCAGCCTTGTGTAATCTGTCAACAAACTAATAAGTTACTTTGGTCAAGGAAGGAGGAACTACCTCCCTGTGACCATCTGCATAGAGGAATAGGTTAGTAATTAGGATTCCAACAAAACTGAAGGCTTTGGCAAGATAAGCAAAGGCTTAATACTTAAAGTTAAGATCTAATCCTTTTAGGAACTGATTAAAACACAAAACCTTTTTTTGGCATTCTATCCATAAATATTAAGAGATTACTAAGAAATATGATCAGGCGGCTGGAATATCCATTTGGAGCCCTACCCTGAATTCAATATAAAGTCCTATTTCTGTTGACATTAAAAGGAGTTCTACTTCTCTAAAGGAACCACACTCAGGTGCTTTCTGGATGATTGAATCAAACCCAAATTTACTTAACCCTCCTGCAAAGGGTTAGTTATTTAAGCACTTTAATGTATATTTTGGCTATGGAACTGGCATCAGGAGGCCTGGATTCATATCTTTGTTCTTAAACTTAAGAGCTATTTGACTTAAGGTAGCACCTCTTTCATCAATGGCACCAACAACTTGTAGCCAATAACCTACTGCAGGAACTTGTTGGTTGAGCTGACTAAAAAGGAAGACAGGGCTTCCCTGATGGCGCAGTGGTTGAGAGTCCGCCTGCCGATGCAGGGGATGCGGGTTCGTGTCCCGGTCCAGGAAGATCCCACATGCCGCGTAGCGGCTGGGCCCGTGAGCCATGGCCGCTGAGCCTGCGCTTCCAGAGCCTGTGCTCCACAACGGGAGAGGCCACAACAGTGAGAGGCCCGTGTACCGCAAAAAAATAATAATAAATAAATAAATAAAAAGGAAGACAAACTGACTAAGACTTGGTTAGGAGTGATATGAAACTTCCTACTCACCTGCCCACTATGAAGTGTTGGCTAAAATTCACCATTTTGGCTAAAAATCAACACTGAAGTTTGGACCATGAGCTGATACAAATAGGTCATGAGAAACCCTGGGATACCATTCTTTATCATGTGATATGCCATAGTGCTGTATTCTTGGTTTACTTTTGTTCTTCTTATAGGGTTCCCCATGATTCACCAAGCTGCAGAGGCTTCTTAAGAAAAAGCAGAACTACTGACTGTATCCCAAGGCCTACTACAATTAGTGCTGAATTCATATATATATATATATATATATATATATATAAAAACCTGAATGTCTTTTGGAGAATTTCTAACAACTTGGAACTCAGCCTGTTTACTAATGAGCCTTAACATGAGACTCATCAATTGTTAGTATAAAAAATGTTGCTAGTTGATGGGAAGCTTTGTACAAAATTATTTTTTATAAACAAGCATGGCTTTAATTTTAACATTTGGAACATAGTTTTGTTCATAATCAGAAAAAAAATGATTTATAAGAAAATAAAAATGTCTTCTGTGAGTTATGAGATAAATATATCCAAGTCATAAAGGTATAATGAAGTGAGATTATACATACACATATCCAACTATGATTGAGCTGTTTTACAAAATGAGTCAGTCCCATTCTATTAATTTTCCTTACAGTGCAAAGGAGAAAATAGATATTCAGAAGAATGAAGGAAAGGCTTTGGATAAAAATATCTGAAGACATCCTTTATTGTTGAAAATTGAAGATCTAGGATAAAGCAGACTCCAGGAGGAATAATGTTTATCATTTAATTTAGATAAACAAAAATTCTATTTTTGTGCAAGTATTTATCTTTCCTTACAAATGGCCAAGAAGGTCAAATTCAGTTCAATGTGCCTGTCACATTTTAAGACCAGCCATATTTTAAACTATCTCTTTGAATGTTAAACTTTCTTCTCTGACTTTTGTATATCTTTAAGATTTGCCTTTCTTCTGGAGACCTTCTGCCAAATATATTAGAAATATGAGCCTAAGACATCCTATATGTGCTAAGACATCTGCTTTTTTTCTGGTTTCCCCTGGAATTTGAATGATACAGTCTGTCCATTTCTCCTTCCTGTCACCTCAGGCTTATTCTCATTTTTGTCCTTGACAGAGAGAACCCAATGTGACCCAGGAAGAAACCCATCAACAACCTTAGCTCACTTCCCACACTCCTTATTCTCTATTTGGTGGGTAGAGATGATGTGGCCTTACCCCAGCTTCTACTGGTTGGTCTCATAAGCACTGCTGACTCTCACACTTCTCTCTAAGTCTCCGTCTGTAACGGACTAATGAGTCTTCAGATTCAGGCCCCTGCAGTGATATACTGGACTCCAAAGTTGTTCCTGCCATTTTTTCCTCCTCTCACTCTCTATGGAGAACCAGTAGGACAGAGATTCTGCTTAGGTCCCTATCCAACCCAGCTTCCATGTCTGACACTCCAGCACTGCTGGAGGATACTAAACACCAGCCAATGACAGAAATTATCTACCTTGCTCTTGTGCTAGAGCACTGCTCAGATAACTCCTAAATATTCACCACTGTTAAGGGATGTAACAGTTTGCCCTTCTCATGACCTGGAAACCCTAGTACTATTGCCTAAATTGTGAGTGAATTTGGCATTTGCTTCATTTCTAAGACCACCTCTTCATTTAGCTCAATTTCTTCAGCAGACACCTTACCCCCAAATTGTAATTAGTGTATTCTGTATTTTCTATCCTGAATTTATCATCCGTGTCATTCCATCTACTCATTCTGCTTTATATTAGGCATTATGCTATACTTCTTGTATATGATTTTGGTTTTTATTAATCTCAGTTCACAGATGAGGACACTGAAACCCAATGGAGTTAAGTGAATTTCCTAAATTCTCAAACTAGAAGTGAGTAGAAGCTGTTGAAAGCCATATCTGTTCTACTTGAAATTCTGTTCTCTCTCAAACAGAGCATGCTATGAGAGAACTCAGCATACGGTAATAAGTACTATAATTGAAGTGAGATCCAAAATGTAAGGACAGAGGCAATGACTAAATTTCTTTCTTGTAAACACATTTTTGCTAAATGCCATCTAAGTGTCAAGTACTCCATTACGGCCTGAATACATAATGCCGACCAAGATAGAAGTAGCTCATGCCTCCCTGGAAGGAGATACTTCTACTTGTCCCCCTCAAGTATTCCTCAAGTTTTGTCTTATTGCTGAAACATTCTGGAGACGAATGCACCTTCTCCCGGAGACACACTAGCCCTTTAATGGCAACTGTGCTTCTACCCATCTTTTTCAGCAGCCTCCTTTTGTATCTTTCTAAGTTTGCAGTAGCGAACAAGCCACCAGAATTTGTCACCTAAATTGCCCTTTAGCTGTCCTTTGCCCTGTTCTAAGGAAGATCTAGGTTCAAAGATGTCTACGTCTTTAAAATGTTTTCTTCTCCCAAAATCCACTTATAGATAGTTGATTGTTATTTCCCAAAGTATTTAAATTCAGGTAAACTCAAGATTTGACAGAATTCCCAAAAACCTCTTCAGATATTCTTATCTCTTTTTAAACCCCCAATGCTGAACATGCATATAAATTTCCAGGCCAGTTCCTCATATCCTCAAGTTTCCAAATAATAACTAAACTTAATAGTGACTCAGGTATATGATTGTGTACAAATTTTTTGTATTGTTTCGTGATTCTGTTATTTTCAACCTTTTATCAATTTGTTATCCTTCACCTTGCTGGACCATGATCATTCCAGGGGCTCCAACCCAAAACTGGAATTAAATCAGTGTAGTTCCCGTATATGACCTCAAGAGAACTCTTTCTTCCACTGAAAGTTTGGGATTTGGGCCCAAACTGCAGGCAATTTGCATCCCTTTTTTATTCTTCATTGTTTATTCTAACTCTCAAAAAGACAGCTCATCAAGTAATAAGAGTTTATTATATGTTACAAGCTTTAATTGTAAAACATTAATTTAGTAAAATACTGCTTGATTTATACACACCATACAATACTGCAAAGAGTAATTTTTTACTTAGCTCATGAAACATCAACAACATTGAAAAAAGCTAAGATACATGCTTCTACATATTCTTAAAATTCATTTTCCTTTAACAGCTGAGGTCAAATTCCAAGCATTAATTTTATATTTTCCCTTCTAAAGCAGAGATTTAAATCACTGGTTGACTTTATTTGCTCTTTATCATTAGATATTCTTCTTAACAAAGGCACCTTGCTCACAAGCACACAGATTTAATCATTTTAACTTGCAACATAAATTGATATCTAGGACATGTCAACTGAAAATCTTTAGTTATTTCCGAAGTCTGCAGGTGCTATGAAACAGAGCCAGCTGGAATTCGTCTTCCAAATGACACTGAGTGTGACAAAACTTTGCAAGGATTACTTCCAAAGATGTTTAAAAAATTAGAATATGGCAAAGGATACGTTTACCAAGCACAGCTGAAGTTTAAATATCATGAACTTATTTTTAACCCTAAACAACATAAAATTTTCCAAAACCATTTGTACTCATCTATATTGTTCCTGATAATTATCTTGGCAGGAAGAAAATTTGGAAAGAAAATATTTGAAATCTGGAATTAATCACGCAGCTTACCCATCTAAATTCTGACCATCTAGATAAAGATTTTCAAGCAAAGTTATTCATTCTAACTGGTCAAATTCCAACCAATTCAAACTATCCAGTAAGATGTTATCTTCTTTTTAGCCTTACACAAAACATAAAGTGTAAATATTTTATCTCAATTCCAATATTGCCTTCACATGTACCAAATGCCTAATTGAGGATAAAAGTGAATAAAACCATGTGGAATGTTCAAAACCCCAATATGCTCTGTTCTTTGCCAATCATGAAAAATTGCTACACAGTTTATAATTTACTCTCTGTCTGAAACACAAACATTTATACATAGTTTCTTTGCCAAATAGGGCATGCCTGTAAAGATTTTTTACTGGGATAACTTTATTTGGAAAAGATATGATGATAAGGAAGGGCTTCCTCTATTTTAGTACTTCCTAATCTGTTCTTGATTTTTATTCAACTATAAAAGGTTTACATAAAAGACAGGAAGAAGTTACAAAAGTTTAAAATTGTAAGTTACAGATAAATCTGAATTTAAAATTAACGTAACTGTGGTAACAAATTTTCTTAAGAGATTTTAACTTAAAATCCTGTACGATCAAATGCAGAATACTAAACTTATTTTATGCAGTGTAACTCCATTTTCTTTATATAGACCTCCAAATATTTCAGCATATTTATACTAACAAATTTGAAACCATAGCTGACGAACAATCAAGTTGCAAACAGAAGACAGAAGTCACACTAGTGATTTAATTATTTTTGCTTTTTAAACTTTTTATTTAGAAATAATTTCAGCCATATAAAAAGTTGCAAATATAGTATAAAGAGTTCCTGAAAATTCTTTACCAGCTTCTCCCAATGTTAACAAATTACATGGCCATAGTATAATTATAAAAATTAAGAAATTAATATTGATACACTATAATTGACTAATCTATTCAAATTTACCAATTTCCCCACCAATTTCTTTTTATCATCCTGATAGCTAATCCAGGATCGTTCATTGCATTTAGTTTACATTTCTCCTTGAGTCTGAGTCACATTTTTTGGCAAGAGCAACACAAAAACTAGTTGCACCCTTCTCAGTACATGATATCATAAGAGCTACATGAGGATAACACATCTCATTATTAGTAATATTAACTTTGATAACGTCATTGAGGCAGTGTCTGCCAAATTTCTGCCCCATATTATTATTATTTCACTTTAATTAATAAGTATCCTGTTTCTCATAGTACTTTCCCCAACTAATTTTAGCATATACTGCTGATACTTGACTAGGACAGTTAATACAGTGTGTCCACAAAATGGTGATTTTCTATTTCTATGATTTTTTTCTCTATTTATATATTCAAATTTTACTATAGAGAAAGTTGTCCCTTATCTATTATGTATCCATCCATCCATCTTTTTATTTATTTATATTTATTTATATCAATGTAAACACATGGATATTCACTTTAGTTTATGGGCTATAAACTAAAGTTTATGGGTTATACAGTTTATGGGTTTGTTTGGGTTTATCCTATTTGGAATTACCTCAGCTTTTAAAATATGTGCATTTATGTCTCTTGGAAAATTTGGAAATTTTTCTACCATTGTTGCTTTAAATACTAGAACCCCAAGAAGAAAGAACAGATCCCAAAGTTTTCCAAAAAGGAGAAAAGCAAAAAGTTAGCATAGAAAAGGTTAGACTGAGCATGGTGTTAGATGTCTCAATAACAGTACTAGGCAGCAAGCAATAATGAAGCAACATGGTCAACATTCTGAGGAAAAACGATCTCCAATCTCAGCTTCAGTACTCCATCAGGCTATTAATCAATTACAAGTATAGATCAAGTTCAGACATGTCAGCCTAACAAAAATCGTCTCCCTTGTACTCTTTTAAAGAAAGCCAATAGAAGATATGCTCTCGAGAGAAGCGTACCAAGAAATTCATGGCCTTCAGGAAATAGGAGATACAATATGAGAGAGATAATGATTTATGGTAAGGAAAGCTTCAAGGTGAGAGCTGTGAATAATTTCTCAGAGAGAGACCAGTTTCGATCAGAATAGCAGACTAGAGAACTCAGCAAAGATCTCTCAAGGAAAAATATGGACTAAATAATAGCCTGATATAGACCTAAATTTTACACCTGTGATGAAGAGCGTGTTGAAAAGTTAGTGATAGGTATAGGGAAAATCAAGCAGAAAAAAAAGAGAGAGAGAGAAGAAAATTATTGACTCCAGAAAAAATAAAAATTTGGGCACAAGTCAGGAAAACATATTACCAGACTCAATTTTAAATAAGATAACCATAGTTCTTAAATTACAACAAATAAATACTGATTGAACTAAAATTGTTACATAACAATATTGAGAAAGTTGGTATTGGATTATGTGCTGGGGGAGAAATAAGGTAAAAATGAGCTAAATATATAACTATCATAATAGGAATTCAATAGTATGTAAAGTGAACACTCAAAATATAGCCGTTTTAATGTATCGTTTAGATGTACAGAGGTAAATTCTAAAAGAAATAACTAAAATAACATAATTGCCTTCAGAGTAGCTGAAATCAAGATATGAAGGGGCAAGACAAGGGACTGGTTTTGTTCATTCTAATATTTATTGAATTAAGTAAATATTAAAACTGGGCAATATTAGGTAAAAATTAAATTTCAATTTCGAAATAATGTACAAAAGAAGATACACATACTTCCATAGAAAAATGGGAAGAGACTATAAAGAAAATTAAAAACTAAAAGAACAAATGGCAAATATGCATTTGAAAACGTATATACTTTATTAACGATTGTCATATACTTTTAAAACAACAAAAATAGTTTTGGTTATTGACCTGATATGAATTTATTTCTTCAGTTTTTCCAATTGTTCACCCTTGTTTCTGTTACTAATCTAATTTTTGCATTTGGGGGGTTGCCATCTTCACCAAGCCGATGGTCTGATTACCATGATATTTCTCAGGAGTCTGAATTGCCATTATAGAGTTCTGACATTCTAGGCTTACTCATGGCCCTTGGAGTCAACCTAAAATGCAGGTTTACATACCACTGTGAAAGCTGTAGAGAGAGGAGATGAGATGAATTATATGAAGGTGTACCTGCACGTCTGTACAACTCTAAATGCCTAATTGTGGTTTTAGCGGATGTTGAATGGGACGGAGAGAGGACTAATTATCAGGGAAGAGCTAAAGTTCTCTTTTTTCCATTGTTTTTTGAAAAAACTTGTGCATAATGTTCAAAATGTGCAAATTCATTTCTATATACTGTATATATATTATATATAGTAATATAGAGAGAATATTATATGTGTGTGTATATATATATCAGCTCCACTCTAGTTCTGCAGCTATAGAATAAGGCTTTCAATTTGTTTGGCATATAACCTATAGCATAAATATTTTACCCTAACAGTGCTCCTTCTGAATAGTGGTATTCCTATTTTCCTTTCTCCCCACGCCTTCCCTCTCCCCTCCCCTCTTTCCTCTCCTCTCTTACTCAGCCTTCTCTCCTTTCATTCCTGTCTTCTCCTTTTCTTTATTTCCTCCTGTTCTCTTTATCATTTTTTCCCCTTTTCCTCCTTCTCTGGATAGTTCTTTCAGATACCTTTCTCCATTCCTTTTCACACAACCTTCACTTAACCTTGCCCTTTTAGCTGAAGGAAAGGATATCGTTGACTTCCTCCTCACAAATGTTTTAGAGATTAAAAATTGTGTCAAACATATTCCACATGACACACACTTAATTCATTCCCAGATGTATAACCTGCTGAGCAGCTTTATCTGAATAATGACTTATGTGATGACTAAACCCTTCTCCAATTAAATGTGTATTACATCGACCTCTTTTCTACAGACAAAAAAAAAAAAAAGCCATCATTTACCTACTGATAAAAAATAAGGCTGGGGAATGCTGATAGAACCATGCTACAGATTGTCTGACTAAGGCTGTCATAATAGGAACCGTGAGGCCACGTTAGTCCAGATGTGGCGGTAGGTGGGGATAAAGGGAATCTATGACCAGGGTAAGAATACAGACTACCAAAAAGCTAGCTTGAGAAGAGCATGGAGAAAGTTATACCAAAAGGAAAGCTATCTGGGATGTAACAAACTCAGGAAAATAGAGATCAAAAAGGTACAGATAAAATTTAATCCCCAAGATATGAGGAGGAACAATTTTGGAAAGTGTTCTAGGCTGGAACTAGAAGAAACTCTGTCCAGGAGTCTGAGTTCTTGAACCAGAGTAGTCAGAGCAGCTTCATGTTCAGGACTGGAAGATGGTTGAGTGGACAGTTTTACTCTAACTTTTGATGTGTGCCTGAAACCCACGCTGAAGAACATCACCCGTTTAGACATCCAGAAGTTGAGAAAAATGCAATTTAGGCAGCCTGGGAATGAATCTGCTTGAAATCCAATACATTTGGAATGGTGTGTCTTCTAGGTCTGTGTGAAATCAGTTTCCCACTCAGAAAGCAGGGATAACATCCTCATACAGTGTACATCAAGTGAACCATAGAGTCTGTTTTGTACCCTTGGTATTTGATGGAAAATAATGTCTTTCAGAATGCTGATTTGTCTATGAGTATAATATAATTGAAAAAGAAGCCTGCTGCTTTGTCCCTTTCATGGTGACAGTATGAATGAGAGCCGTGGACCCCTAAGAACCTTTCTGTTGGACACTAGTTCTAGTGCTATTGCTTTCTAAAAATAAGGCATAGCATTTAAAAATGCAACTTTAAAGCAAAAAAATGTAACATTTTTATAAAATTCTAAAATGTCAGATCAGAAACATTGGTCAGTACCTGACTAAGAATAGGAAATTTATGGCCTGAAGGTGTATTTAAGCAGACTTTTCTGTGTGGGTAATACTATCGATGGGAGCATTTACCTAATAATGGGCACTTGAAGGGTCCATGCGTGAGTCAGTAAGAAGTCTTAATGTGTTCTCTTAATGGACCATTTACTTTCTATTTTGAGGGTTGTCAAGGCTGCATTATTTATTTAGTTATATATTGGATTTAGAAAGTAAGCTCTCAAAGCCTGCGCTGTGCATGGCGTTTATTGAGTACCTACTCTTCTAAACTCTTAAACATAATGTGCTCATGACATGGCCCTTCCCTTCTAATAGCATGATTATATACTGTTTTTAATATACTTATTATTTTTCTATTTGATAATATAATTCTTTAATAGCCATATGGGAACCTCCACGCAGCTAGTTAAACCTGGAAAAACTCTTAAAGAGAGCAATGTGGGTGAGCTTTTTCTCCCTTGAGCCACAGGAGGTTGTAAACTTCTTTTCTTTCTGTTAAAACTCATTTCCCTTCCTGGTTCCCACTTTGTCTAACATTTTATTGTAATGCTCCTGGAATCTATTTTGTAGATTCTGTTTTTTTGGCTTATAACTGTGCATTGCAGCTTCCATTAATATTGTTTTCTCCTAATGAATTCTATGCCTCTTAGAAAATGATTATACTTAATCATTTATAATTGTGCATCATTTTGTGTATAATAGATTAATTAAAAAATAAGGATATAAAAGATCAAAACATCAAAGGCTTGGGACTAAATAATGTTTACATTTTTAGTTTTGTAAAACTGTGATTTGGGCCAGAAACTGTGAGAAGAATAGATTTTTCAGCTTTCTTCTAGAATATTATTGGGAAGCTATTCCAAAAGCCTCCATCTCCCACCCAATTCCTGCTTGTAACCATCTGAATCTTACCAACTTTATGCTTTGGTAGGATTTTATTCTTGTTCTGTGTACAGTGTATATCCTCTAACTCTTTGTCCTGGTCCCTGCCTTCCTGCCATCACTCAAACAATTAGCAAATACTTTGTCCACTTTGCTAAGCTGCAAATGCTATGCAAGACAATAACAATTCAATAAATGCTTTAAAGGGGCATAGAATCTAATTAGGGATATAAAAAATATCTTAAATCAATTGATTAAAAATAAGTGATTACCACCATTTTTCTATAATAATATCTAACTTTCAGAGCACTTATTTTATACTAACAGCTTGTACACTTCATCTCATTTAATGACTCTGAGCCTGGGAAAGTTCCTCAGTCTCTCTGAGCTAAGGGTTCTCTCTTTTCAGGGATCTTACTGCTGAGTAATTCAGCACACATCCCAGAGTAGCACAGTGAAAGGAGATATTAGTGTTGGATGCAATTACCAAGGAAGGCTATATGGGGGAGACAAAGTATATATTCTTGTTGAAACAATTCATAAATGTTTGCTATTAAATACATGAAAAAGTAATG
The DNA here is from genome assembly GCF_964374135.1 of Grampus griseus. Lineage (NCBI taxonomy): Eukaryota > Metazoa > Chordata > Mammalia > Artiodactyla > Delphinidae > Grampus > Grampus griseus. Next base: position 25,433,068 of record NC_139012.1, read on the forward strand.
AAACATGGCTATAAATACATGTGTGTGCATCTAGGTGTGTGTTTTAAGGACAAAGCAATGAGAAGACTTACCTACAAAAGAGTTATTTCTGCCATATCCCAAATTGAGCTCCTCAGGGTGTGGGACTACATTAAAAAAAAATGCAGTAAAAGCCTCAGGAACACTACTTATGACCACATACTGAACAAAGGAAAAGATGCAGTGTTTCTTCAAAGAAAATGCTCACATGAAACCATCTGATCCAGTGACAAACTGGAAGTCAATGAAGGTGATAAAACAAGCTCCAAACACACATAAAAATATGTGGGACAGGAATATATCGGGTATATACCAGAACCAGAAGCAGCTGGACGAAGCCACATAAAATAAGTTATGGGGTTGTTCATCACAGAAGGAATGTGCTCTTGGAAGCCATTAGGAAGAAGATGCTTTTGAGCAGCATTTTAAAAAGAGATTTTTTTTTTTTAAAGCTAAGTGATGAGGCTTCAGTGGACAGAGGTAGCGTTTCCTCTAATGTAGATGGTATGTATCATCAGTCATCATCATTGAAAATAAGAAATTAATACATTTAATTCATTTTGCTGTCCACCAATGTTCATGAAAACGTTACCTAAAGAAAATGCTGGCATCTTAAGTGACATTCACTTAAGAAACATTTTATGCACATATAGTTAAGAATAGTCAAGTTAAAGAATATTGTAATTTGAGTTGCGTTTCCTTGGGACATTTCTGTGTTTGGTTTACGTTATATTGGGAGTGTTTTCTCATTTTATGTTGCTGAGCCATTTTATTTAAGAGTTTCAGAAGTTCACAGTCATCCTCCAGACACACACCCTTTCATGGTATAGATCTCTATGTGGGGTTCCTCCTGTCCTTCCTGGAGCACTCTTTCCTGCTGTTTCATAAGACAGCTGTTCTTCGCTGGTGGTCTCGCTGCGGATCCCTCTGCATTTCCTTAGAGCCAAAGGAGAAATAGGGCAACAACTTTACTTTTTCACTTTTATTTTATTTTGAATTATTTGGTAGACTTTGAGTATCTTTAAATTATAAGTCAAGAAAAATTTGTGATAGAAAATTCTCAAAAACAGACATTAAGAGCTTAAACTACATTCCTTCTGTCAAAAGGGCACTTTTGAGGAAGCCCACAACTGATCCAGATTAAATTCCTTATCCGACTAGGCTGTTGTTTGAAACTATTCACAACTAATAATAACCAGATAATAGTATAATACTGTAAAACGAGTCTCTGAGCCATGCATGGACTTTAGTTAGACTTGATTTCATGATAAAATACCTCAATACTTTATGATAACGCCATTATTATCATGAGTATTCTTATTATTGATTCTTCTGAGAAGTCCAAAATACTTTTGATGCATTTGCTCATATAACTTATTTTTGAAAAAGATTAAAAGAAACTCTATTTTCCCCCATTTAGGGATGAATAAACTTGAAAAAGAGGAGATCAAACAACTCCTTTGCACTTTGTTATAGCCCAGATTGGAATTTAAGCGTTCCAAAGCAAGATAAGAATTACAGCTGCTCTCTCAAGTTCAAGTGTGTTTTCCTTTCTCTTTTGGAAGTCAGAGAATTTCAACCTGTTCCTTTCTTATAACTATTAAATAACAATTATGAGGTATCCATGTATATAAAGGTATCATGAGAGTAAAAATCTGACCTTTATGACAGTAGGTTTTAAAAAATAAGATTACTCATGAGTAGGTATGAAACAATGCCTCTGCTAATTTGGTGTAAAATAAACCTAAGACCAAAAAAATTGTGGAGTATTGTTGAATAAATAGTTTTAGGTTAAAGAAAAATGAGAGTTTTTCAATGTGCAAATTTATTAAATGTAAGGGATAAAAAGAGGAAAAACATGAATTAGGGTAACAAAAGCAAAGGGGAAAACAGGGTAGAAGCAAAAAAGATAGACTTGAAATAATCACTTGTAACTTGATCTTGATGTAGAAATGCATTGTCCCACAAATTTTATGAATTAACTAATTAACTAAGTGGTCATTCTTAACATGTCCATTCATTCAATGAATATTTATCAAAGGTATTCAGTCCCTGGCTCAGGCTAAGTGCAGCACATCCCCCAAATCATCACACAAGTAAGCTCTTGGAGTCTCTTTCAATCACTCTTGAACCTGAGTTCAAACTAAATTAGTATATTAAATCAGTGGTTCCCAACTTCGTGGTCCTAGATCTGTGCTAGTCCATATATCCACATTAAAAAAAAATCAAATATAAAAACAAACAAAACAAAGTCAAATGTTCATACATATTATTAATTATATAAAAGATTTATTTTCACTGAGGGTATATTCTTCCAACTTTTGATGTAAAAACAGCCTTTCTCTTATAACATAATGGTGATAATAAATGTTAGAATTTTTAAAAATTTCCTCTTCAGAAAAAAAATTAAAATTTGGCAACTTTAAAGGAAAAAAGTATTAAGAATCAGACAAATATCCAGCCTAATGCAGCTTCTAGTTCAATGGTGGAAAAATAAAAACAAACAATTTCAATAGAGTGCGGTAAATTCTATAGTAGAATTGAATATATGACACCATGTTAGGACAGAGACGGAAAGAATGGTCTATTCTGGGATGTGAAGTGAGAATTTGAAAAGGAGATGACACTGATCTGGTTCATGAGAGATGAGTGAAATTTCTTGTTTGAAAAAAAAAGGATGGGGCTTCCCTGGTGGCGCAGTGGTTGAGAGTCCATCTGCCGATGCAGGGGACACGGGTTCGTGCCCCAGTCTGGGAAGATCCCACATGCCGTGGAGCGGCTGGGCCCGTGAGCCATGGTTTCTGAAGTATGCGTCCGGAGCCTGTGCTCCTCAGCGGGAGAGGCCACAGCGGTGAGAGGCCTGCGTACCGAAAAAAAAAAAAAAGAAGTATGAATGAAGCCACAGATGGACATGGGCACCTTCTCAAGAATGGCTAGTAGTTTGATATGGCAGGAGTAGGAAGAGGAGTAGAGGAGAAAAGAGGAGAGAAGAGTAAAGGCAAGATGAGGTCGAAGCCCCTTATAATGTACTGATGAAATTCAACTTTGTTCTGTAGCCAGTGAGGATGCTGATATATGGAGAGTCTGCATGTTAGGGAGGTCATACTGACAGATATGTGGAGGACAGATTGCAGAGAAGGAGACTCAAATTTGAGACAAGTAGAAAACAGTTACAATAGCTCAGTATGAAGGAGGATGGGGGCCTGAACCAAAGCATCGGAAAGGAAAAAATAAAAAGCATCTAAGAGCTGTTTAAGGGGTAGAATACATAGGAACGTGTGATGAAGTGAATGTGAAAGTGAAACCTTGGCAAATAAAAAATAATGATAATTGTTGAAGATAATTTTTAAAAATAGGTCAATCCAGCAATGCCATGGTAGCTATAAAGAAGAAGGTTTATAAGGGCAGTTTTGGACATACTGAGTTTAAGCTCTGTGGAATATCTGTAGTATGTTACTGCGCTAGTATATGTCATATAGATAAAGTGGAGGATAATAGAAAGACCTTGAGTGGCCTACAAAGACTCTGAAAGAGGTAGAAGCATTAAACATCATCCTGTTGCAGCCACCTGTGTTTCTTTGATATATGATACATGCTAGCACTTGACTTACAGTGAAAAATTTCATCTCATAAGTCTGTCAGGTAGATGTTAACATGACACCCATCTTACAGATGAACAAAGTATGGCACAGATAGTTTAAGAAAGCTGTCTTGGGTCATGCAGCTTATCAGCGGCAGGTTTTGACCCAGACCCTTTACGTTTCCATCCACTTTGCATGTATAGTGACTCTACAGACACACACAAATATTTGTTCCCGTGTTAAAGATATGGAAACTCAGGTCCAAATTTATTTTTAGTTGCTTTTCTATGAATTTGAGGCAAAACATTCAAATTCTGCATAAAATTTATGCAAGGCAAACGGTATTTAAAAAACAGTTTTTAAAGTTCTTAGCACAGAGACAATAGTGATTTACCATTTCCATTGCCATTTTTAAGTGAGAAATTGACTAGCATTGATGGTAATATTTGATTTAATATTACAGTTTAATTATATTCCTTAGTATCAGTAAATTACTCTTCTTTCAACAACAAATGTGCATTGTTGTTGGTTTTTTTGCGGTACGCGGGCCTCTCACTGCTGTGGCCTCTCCCGTTGCCGAGCACAGGCTCCGGATGCGCAGGCTCAGCGGCCATGGCTCACGGGCCCAGCCGCTCCGCAGCATGTGGGATCTTCCCGGACCGGGGCACGAACCCGTGTCCCCTGCATCGGCAGGCGGACTCTCAACCACTGTGCCACCAGGGAAGCCCGCATTCTGTTTTTTAATGTGTGGTTTCATGTATGATTGAAAGTGGGTGATTATTTTCTCCCCAAAGAGTTTAGCACAAATCACATATTCTATTGTGTGCTTCAGTCTTTCTTGGTAAAACAGTGTGATAAATGCTTTCCTCCATTAATTTTAGAAATTTAAAATTTATTAACAGTAAATTTAACTGTGATGCAACCGTTTTAATTGTTTCAATATGTTTTAAAAATGTTTATGTTGGAAATTTAAATACTGTGCTTTCAAGAATCTATCTTGAGGAAAGAAGTGATCACTTGGAAGATTTGGAAATAGTACATAGGTGTCCTCAAGATTATTTATCTCTAAGTAGAAAAAGAATTCATCTTTCAAATTTTAATATAGCACAAATCCGGATGAACACAATGAGTAGTCTAATCAGCAGTTGCAGACATTGCACAATATCATTAATGATCAAATTTGTATAAAATATGGTTTACTTTGGGTTCTTTAAGGAGAAGAAGCTAGATACTCAATATTTATAAATAACAAACTAATTGAATGTTTATTAAATCAGAAACTTTTATTCTTTATCACTCATTCACAAAAATCCACCTGTATTGTAAATACCAGACTTGTAGGGAAACTTCTGTTTAATCTTGGGTGGTCTCTTTGCCCAGGTTTGATTAAATATGTCTTTTCACAACAGGTGACTTTTTAATTGTTTTCTTATGGCAACCCATTTATTCCTCAGGCTTTGTTTGGCTTGCATTAGTTTTCAGAGTTAATGACCACGTGTGAGAAAGTGCTGAGTACAGGTGGCCAGTGGTTATGCAGAGAATGTGGGAATTATGGAAAATACAGGGCAAGTGATTTAACTTCACCAATTAATACAGTGGTGAATAGTTCCCTAGCCCTCAAGGTCTTTGAAACAGAAAACTTGCTAATGCAAGTATGGAATAAAGAATAAAGCAGCTTGTTCTTTGTATTTATTGGGCTTGCTTTCTCTAGCGCGCCAAGTATTTTTCCTTTGCACAGTTTACGGGCTGAAATCAACTTTTTCAAAGTGTCTTCTTCTCTGTGTGAGCAGTTCTATTAGCAAACTTGGCATTTTCCTCCCTCTGACTCTTGCATCTTACTGTTCTTTGGGAAGTCTGTAGGTTAGCGATTTGAGCCCTAGGGTTGCCTTATTTCCTCTTGGCCAATAGCTGTGGGAATTACTATAATAAGGAGCACTGTAATAATCTCTAGCACCCCAAATCAATTCCAGTTATTAGAAATGCTTAAGATAAGTTCAAAAATAGAAGTTGAATTAGGAGTAAAATAACTGAGCCCAGGCAATTCTGACTGAGGAGAACTAAAAGAAAAAATGAGATCTTTGGACTACCTAAGCTGCCAGAAACCAGCACCAAGCGCTGAAAGGGCTTTTCCACTGGGCTTAATATTTTTTCTTTCCTTTCTGACAAAAGGAACATTTGTTTGCGATTAGCTTAGTTAAGGAAATAGCATCTGAAGTCTTGTTTTCCAATTGGAATGACCTCTATGACCTGCTACGAAGACACTTGGAATATTTGTTCAGTCTTATTCAGGTATGCATGGGGGTGGTGCAATTTTCACAAATGCAAATACATTTGCCAAGTGTTCGTAAGTTTCAAAATTATGCAAGTACTAAGTTATAAAAATATTAAATATTTAAAACTATTTGAAGTAAAATATACTGAACTCAACTGCAGTGCAATCTTGGATCATAAAAGTGCTTGATGTGTGCTAAATTGATAAATACCAAAGAACATAGCAGGTTTTCACAAGTGTTGGTATAATGATTTGCCAAAAAATAAGGAGAGGGAAGTTGTAGACAATGCCTACAAATTATTGAATTTTGTTTTAAGCCATCAAGTGAATGATAAGAACCATGTAATCCACAGGAAAATGTTTGTAAATTGTACTGCATCTAGTTTCCTTTCAGCACATCTACTAATTCCTGTAATTATTGTCTGACAAAGAAGAAGGAGGGGTTAGAATTTTATTGGCCATTTTTATAGTCAACTATTTTCAAAATGATTTCAAAATGTTGGATTTTCAGATGTGGCCATTAGATTCTTCATATTGTCATGGTCAAACTTTAAAACTTTAAACATAAACAGCATTTATACTATTTTAAAACATTTTTCTTTTAATATAGCCTTGAATTCTGACTTATTAACTTCAGTGGTTCATTTCTGTAAAATTGAACCAATTTGAGTTAATGGGGAAAAGAAAGCCTCAATACTGAAACACTTTAGGAAAGAACCAACATCCTACCCACCTTCCACCACCTCATCCCCTCTTAATTCAGTGTTACATGAAATGTACCTGTGTTTCTGAATATCCTCATTTTAGAAACAAGGGGGAAAATAATAAATTGAGAACAGGAAGGGGTATTTCTTCTTTTCCAGTTTTCCAATTCAAAGTTTCTCTGAAGGCAAAGTTCTAACATTGTAGCATTGGGGCAGGAGTCAAGATCTCTACTTCAAGCTTGGAAATGCACAGGAATGTGACCTCACAAGTTCAAAGTTAAGAAAATGTTTTCCTCCCACCTTGTTCATAATAGCTATGTTGCTTCTTTTTTTTTAAATTGGAGTATAATTGCTTTATAATGTTGTGTTAGTTTCTGCGGTACAATGAAGCGAGTCAGCTGTATGTATACATATATCCCCTCCCTGTTGGACCTTCCTCCCATTCCCCCCATCCCACCCATCTAGGTCATCACAGAGCATCAAGCCGAGCTTCCTGTGTTTTATAGCATGTTCCCACTAGCTATCTATTTTACACATGGAGTGTATATATGTCAATCCTAATCTCCCAATTCGTCCCACCCGCCCCTTCCCCTACTGTGCCCACATGTCCGTTCTCTTCATCTGCGTCTCTATTTCTGCCCTGGAAATACGGTACAGATGAAGCTATGCTGCTTTTTAATGCCCTGAGTATTGACTGCAGTAAATTGGTAGTTAAAAAATTCTCGTTTTGAAAAACGACTAGTAGAAACTCAGGTTTTCACTGGAAATTAAGATGGAAGTGGAGTGTGAGTGGGTGGCAGGAAAGATTTAGTGGCTGAATTGAACACCTGAGACAAGCATACTCTGCCAACACTATTTTAGATCTTCCTCCCTCAATTCTACAATTTCTTTGATATTAATTAGCCTTATTAAATTCATCACCTCTTCCAAGTAAAGCCAGAAGACCTCCAAAACTTTTTCTTCTTTTGCAGCAATAGTCTTTCTAGCTTTCCTTTCGTATACTTCATAGAATTAAACAGGCAGTTTCCACTAAAAACTGTCGCTATTTTGATGGGTATTTTATTAATTCTATAGGCCAATTTGAAGAGACTGATATCTTTAGAATACTGAATTTTTTCATTAATAATATATCTGTTCATCAGTTAGGTCTTCATTATAAACTTTCAGTAAAGTTTTAATATTTTTCATAAAAGACTTGTACATCTTTTGGTAGATTTGTCCCAATGTTCTTTATGTTTTGTTACTATTTTAAATAATATTTTCTAGTTTTATTGTAGATGACATATAAAACCTCAGTTGATTTTCTGTGTAAATTTGAATCCAGCAATTTTACCAAACTCTCTTTATAATTTTAATAACATAGCTTTATATATTGGTATTTTGATTGTTTCTTGCTGCATAATAAACTACTCTAAAGCATAGTGGCTTAAAATAACAATTATTTTATTATATCCCATAATTTTGTGACACACCTTGGCTTGTAAGTTCTCGTCTGTATACTGTGCTAGTCTTTTTTGATGTCAAAATTATGCTGACCTCAGAAAACTCATTGGAGTGATTTTAGTTTCAGTTTCAACATGTAAAGCACTTGGAAGGCATAACTCCCACTTTCACAACAACAACAAAAAAGATGAACAAACTCAAAATCAATGATTTTTCATAGG